>NC_048596.1:66384275-66684275 GCF_003668045.3 Cricetulus griseus
TAGCCTATACTATAGAGGTTCTCAACCTGTGGGTAGTAATCCCTTTGGGGGTTGAACTACTCTTTCACAGGAGTCGCATAAGATCATAAGAAAACAGGTATTTACATTACCATTCATAGCAGTAGCAAAATTGCAGTTATGAAGTAGCAATGAAAATAAGGTTGGGGTCACCACAACATGAGGAACTATATTAAAGGGTCACAGCATTAAGAAGGTTAAGAACTACTTCTATTATAGGTACCACTTTGAGGTAGACCATGGCAGGTGGCTAGGCAGAAGAATGGAGGCTGCAATTTATAATCCCACCATCACTGTGTCTATTGTCTGAGGGCTAAGTCCTCAAGGCTGAGGGTAGTCCGAGAAGAGCAGGCAAATGTGCTGCCTACCCACTCTAGGCAGATCAGGAATTCTTTAGCAGGTTGTTTTCTGCAGAAGTGCTAGATAGAACCCCCAAGAAGGGTCTTTGTGATAGAAGTCTCTTCCTTCAACTTGAGTTCTCAGAGAAAGATGTACCTGTGTTAAAAACTTGAGGGCAATTGACTAATTAGAAGTTTGTGGTTGTAGAGAGTTGGAATGGCACAGATCCAGAGTCAAAGTTATCTTGGGCTTTCTGTAGTCCCCTTGATAGACAATCTTTGCTAACCTCTGTGCCAGAACTGACATCCTTGTGACTATTAAAGCTAAGAATGTCATCAGACAGCCTGTGTCTGTAACCTGCCTACATGCTGTTCCCACCAATGTGCTGGAAAAGTACCAGGAGTGTTGGTTTTCTTTTGTTCTGTTTCTGTAAAAGCAACATGAAACTATTCCATATTAGAACATGGTATTTGACTTGACCTGGATCTGTGTTCTTGGGCCATGCTTATTCCTGTTTGGCTCAAGAATAAACTATAACTTATTCCCTTTGAGGTGAGCACTGTGTTTGGGGTGACATCTTGCACCTTGCACCAACATCTCATGGAGAAGTTCAAGTGCAGTGTCTTACCTACCCCACGGACTAAAAGTCTCTGGGGGTGGGAGAAGGGCTGGAGAGATGGCTCAGTGGTTAAGAGCACTTGCTGCTCTTGCAGAGGACCTGAGTTTGTGCAGGCATACATCTATACACATATATTTACATAAACAAACAAACAAACAAACAAAAAACCTTTGAGGCTGGAGAAATGCCTCAGGGATTAAAAATACTTGATGTTGGTGTAGAGATGTGTTTTTGGTTCCCAGCACCCTCACAGCAGCTAACAAACATCTGTAACATCAATTCCAGGAATCTGATGGGTTTTTCTAGCCTCCATTGACACTAGGTATGTGTGTGGTACACAGACATTATAGCCAGGCTAAACAGGCTCTTAACCTGGATCTGCACATTTTTCTCTGTGATTGTGAGCATGGCATGCACTTTGAGCATCTCGGGTTTAAGATCAAGCTCTCCCAGCCATCTCAATCCCTGAATATTGCAGTTCAGAAATCTCTATGTGAGAAGCAAACTCTACTAGAAGCCAGTGTGTGTGTGTGTGTGTGTGTGTGTGTGTGTGTGTGTGTGTGTGTGTGTATGTGTGTGTCAGAGAAGCAAAGCTGGCCTTGGTGGCCATGAAAACATTTTCTCCGTTAGGCAAAGCTGAAACTCATATTATTTGGAGGACTTAAAGTGTGAACTTCTTTTCTCACCAAATGATAATATAGTGTGTTTGTTGAGTGACTAACCTTTGCATTGTACCCAAGAATTCAGAAATGGTGATACCTTCTCTATACTTCCCTGGATATTATAAGTCAGGCAAGAGAGGCACAGAGACAGGCTGGAACTTGCCCATGGACACACAGCTGATGGTGGCTGAGCTGCAAGGGAGTCCAGCACACATGGCTGCACAAGCAGCCTCTTGATCTCATGCTGCCTCTGTTTTGTTGATACATGATTTTTACTAGAAGGCCTGCCAGCAGGGGTCATATGACAATGTCCTGGTAGTCTGGCTCCTTCTATTCTGTCAGGTCAGCGCGGCTCAGGTACTTACTGAAAGCCAGATGCTGGTAGTGAGGGTTAACTAGGATACTGCCACTGACTCCATGTGCTGGTTCTGGGGAGGGCTACAGAAGAGGTAAGCCACAATGCTGTTAGAAAGAATAGTCCCCCAACTCCTCAGCTTGGTGTGGTCATCTTCTTGTATTCAAGCCTTGTGTCTTACACTGGACCCTGGGAATTGATGGCAACCAATGTGCAGCTGGCCTGCTGTGCACCTTCTCATAGGAATTTCTTTTCTGTACCATGCCCAGAACACTTGCCCCCACTCACTTATTTGGGTTTTATATATAGCCTTGCTTTAGTCTTCCCAGGCTTCCTTCACAAAACATGTGGCTTAAGCAATGGAAATTGGTACCCTGTAGCTCTTAGGTTCCAATAGCAAGGGTAAAAACCCCAGCTCTGGGAGCTGCAGTCTGTTCTGGCTTGGCCACCTGACTCAACCCACTAATTAGAGACCGGTTATGGCTGAAAGCAAAGAGAAGATCTAAGTAATAGTTTGGTAAGAGGATCAAATGAACGGTTCTAACAATCCCCAAGTCAGTCTTTGGGCTGCCAACGTGAGCTGTAGGCTCTAGGTTTAAGAACCAGGAAATGCATATACTCAAGTAGCCTTGTCCATGTGTATGACAGTGCTTGACTGTTGTCCCCATTTTGGTTCTGCCGTGTAGTCTTGAAAAGTTAGTGCTGCTGTCATTGCATGAGTGGAGTCAGTCTGGTTCCTTTGAGATGAAAGTGTAGCCTCAGTATGGCAGAGAATCATTGTCAAGTGAGGAGTAGTGTGAACTGGATCTATGAGACTTCGTAGCTCCTAGGCTCCAAGGTAACTGCAGGTTTGGGACCACAGCTCTGAGCCTTGAGCCTTTTGGAGGATGAAGATGGGTTAGGCCAGTACTATCCTTTGTAGATGGACGCAGACTCAGTGTGAAGCCAGAAGCCAGGTCCTCTGTTTGCTGTGGTCTTGTGGGCCCTGCTGAGGAGCAATGCTTCTAGGAAAGGCAGCTTCTACTGCCTGTTACAGTGGGTTTTATGCAGCAGTTTCTATTTGTTTGGAGGTGGTTGCCATATTGCCAAATGCCTGCAGCTACAGCTCTCTGGTGTCTGTTCTTTTTCTCTCTGTTTCTCTGTCTCTTCTCTCCACCCCGCCCCCCACCTCTCTCTCTTTCAAGACAGGGTTTCTTGTAGCAGTCCTGGGTGTCCTGGAACTCATTTTGTACACCAGGCTGGTCTCAAATTCACTGAGATTCTCCCACTTCTGCCTCCCAAATGTTGGGAGTAAAGGCATGCACCACCACCATCTGACCCGGTGTCTGTTCTTATAAGAGCACTAATGTCATCACAGGGGCTGCCCTGGTGAGTTCATCCTATGCAATTATTGACCTTGAAAGAGTTCTGTCTCTAAATACCATCACATTGGACATTAGGATTTCAACATAGGCACTTGGGGATGGGACAGACCACAGAAATGGTCCTTTGAAGCTAAATCTGATGCTGTCTCCTCTGCCATGGCCAGATATGGAAGACTCTGTAGTTTTTATTTAATGCTCTAAGATTAACTCTCTAAACTACAGTGTTGTGTGCCTTGACCGTGGGTCAAGTCCACAGCCTGGCTAATGTGCTGGTGGAATGAATTCAAAATTGTAATTTGGGTCTTCCTAGCAAGGGGGAAGCCAGTTCCATTTTTGGAGAAAACTGAAAAGCAAATTTCTCTTAGCATCTTGTTGAGCCCTTGGGCGTTCATATTTACACATTTTATCTGATTGAGACATCACTCAGAAAACAGCCCATTAGCAATCCCAGGCCATTGCTGGCCTCTCGTGTGTGATTTGTTTTCTGTTTGTATTGAACATGGAAGTTTTAGTAATTTTGGATGCATGTTGTAAGTTTTTATTTTTTCCCCCTGATTTCTAAAATCAAAACTAGTACACAGCACTATTTACAAAATTTATAAAATAACTTAAAATGTCTTATGAAGAATCGTAAATCACCACAGTATCACTTAAAGATCACTACTTATATTTCTTTGCATTTCTCAGTGCCCACCCCACCCCCAGTACTTGTATTTAAGTGTAGGGCCTTGAGAAGGCAAGGCAAACACTCTACCACTGAGCTACATCCACAGCTCTTCTCAGTGTGCTTAGAATAAGCAAGGCCTGTTCTAAAAAATGCTGACCATTACAAAACTCTTCCAATATAAGCCAGGTGTAGTGGTGCACACCTTTGATCCCAGCACTCAAGAGGCAGAAGCAGGCAGATCTCTGAATTCCAGACTTATATACATGAACTGTTGACCATGAGTGTGGACAGGAACTTCAAGGGTGTTTTGTCTTAGCTTCTGATGTGTAACTGGGCTTAATAGCTTTGTTTCTGTTGCTGGATAAAACCATCCCAACAAAAGCAAATTAAAGGAGAAAGGGTGTATTTGGCTCAATTCCAGGTTACAGCTCAGGGAAGTTGAGGCAACAGAAGCTTGAAGCATTTGGCCATAGTTAAGCAGAAAGCAATGGTTTAATGAATGCACACTAATGGTCATTTCACTTTCTCCACTCCAGTGTCCTCTAAGTAGGGAATGGTGCTACCCACAGTTGGCAGGTCTTTCTACCTCAACTAACATAACCAATATAATCCTCACAGAACTAGTCTAGACAGTCCCTCACTGAGACTTCCTTGCCCCAGCCTATGTCAAATTAATAACTAAAACTAACAATCACACTGGGTGCACTGAGATCAGCCATGACTACCTTAGTCAGGAGCACATAGCTTTCTGCATTGTATCTTCATTCATAAACTTCCATTTCCTAACATCATTGTGATATTAAAGTTGGCAAATACTGGTCATCATTTTTCAAAAGAACAAAAAAGCCATTTGTCCACTCAGTTTCTAGTCTGATTGCTACCCTCCCCTGCACCTTGTGCCTGGTGTTACTTTTCTCCTATCCAGAAATGGAATGAGTAATGACTGAGTGAGGGGTCTTCTGGGCCACCAGATCTCGTCATTGCTTCCATACTGTGAAATGGGTTGAGGAAATGTTTATTGTCTCAGGATTCTTGTGCTTCAACTTGGAGTTTAAAATAATGGCAACTGTGCAGGTGAGTGTGATGCTGGTAGATTTCCTGATCCCCTGGCCCATTCTCTGCCTGTGTGAGCACCTTATCTAACGATGGTACATTTGTCAAAACTAAGAATCTGGTGTTGGCATAGGGTTGTTAATGAAGCTATAAAATTTGTTGGATATCCACAGATTTTCCATTAATGTCCCTTTTGGTTGTAGGATTGAATCCAGGACCCCCATAGCATACAGCTCCCAAGGTATCTGTTCAGCAGTTTGGGGAATGCCTTCAGTTTCTCTTGTGCTCCTTAACACTGTTGCTTAAAGAATATGGCCAATGGTGTTGTAGGATGTTGGCTCATGAGTAGGCTGGAGATAGGGATTTAGTGGCAGAATATTGTGGTGACTCTGTACCCTTCTTCATGCCGTATGATGGCCATGTGATAACACCCTGACTCATTACAGTTGGTGTCAGTCTTGGTGCTCAGGGACAGGGGATTTTTCTTAATACTGTGAATACTTTTTCCTCTCTATACACAGCTTGTTGAGAAATCTCATTTAGAGAGGTGCATTGATTGTTTATAAGACTGAGGCACAGGGGGTGGGGAAATGGCTCAACTGGGAAATTGCTTGTCATTGAGCACAAAGACCTGAATTTAATCCTTGGAAACCCACATGAAAAAGATAAAAAGTGAGGAGAGATGGCCCATGCTTGAATAACAACATTAGGGAGGTAGCAGCAGGCAGATTCTTGAGGCTTGCTGGGCTGATGGCCTAGCCTACTTGCTGAATTTCAAGCCAATGAGAGAGAATGGCAAATTACACCCAGGTTGTTCTCTGGCTTCCACAAAGATGTACACACACACACACACACACACACACACACACACACACACACACACACACACTTCATTCTGTCAGGGAGAAGCCAGCCCCATAGATTGTCAGCAATTAGCACCACTGGAAGCCTGGGTCTACCTCACAGTCATGGTCATGGATCTTGAGTGTGGATCTCAGCAACACCGGGAAACTCTCAGAAATGCAAACTGACAGGTTCTACCCCACTATAGCTTGGACCATGAGCATCTGGGAAAGGCAATCTAAATTATTACCAGCCTTCCAAAACCTTCAGGGATTCCTCAGGAAGCTCTAGGGAACCACTCATTGTCCTGGTGGTGCTTCGTGCAATTAGTGGGAGAGTGGCCCAGCACTGAGAATTCTCAGTCTCCTCGGTGATTTTTCTGTGTAGTTACTAAGAATTTGTGCTCCTTAGCCACAGGCAGCTTGTGAACTTGCAGTTGAAGCAGAATGCCCTTCCACAGGCCATCTTCATTTGAATAATGGTGTCTTCTATTGTTTATGGCAGATTTTTCTTCATCTCTCTAATCTGTATCATAAAAGAGTGGAAATGTAATTTCCCAGTTAACTTGTATTTAACATGAAAAATGCCTAGCTCCAGTCAGAACAAAGGGAAGGCATCCTTCCAGGGCTAACGGCCTCTGTTTAGTGGAGTAACAGCCTTCCCCTTCAATTTGTTTTCCCTAAATTGATTATCTTCAGGGTGTCTTTCTCCTACAGAGAGTTACTTCTACAGATCTGGCCTGGTAGGTAAAGTGAGGCAGTCCTCTGAACTTAGGCCACTTTGTTCCTAGTGTGAGTGTTTGCGCAGGTTGACCTGGTTCAGGACCCCTGCCCCCAATCCTTTTTTCTCCTCCTCCTTCTTTTCTGAGTCAGTGTCTCTTTGTTGCCCAAGCTGTCCTGAAAGCCTGGGCTCCATTACTTCTCCCTTATCACCGTGCTCCTCCTGAGTGTACTGGCTAGATCAGGGATGCCGGGGAGGAATTCTAAAAGGTGATGGTGATGTCCAGTGGGGAGCAGGTACAGCGTTATTTTGTGTTTTCACTTTCTGTGATCTCTGGGAGCTTATGCAGGCCTTGTTGGGTAGCTAGACAACTCTCAGCAGGTTTGAAGGGCACTGGGATGGCCCCTTCCTCATCTGATGAGTAGCCTGTTAGATCAGGAGTTGAAAATGGGGACTCTGATTATTCTTCTGAAGAATAGGCTCTGAGTCTCATCTTTGACCTTGAGTGAAGACATGACATTTGCCTAAAGTTCATATGATTATGATAGAGCTGGTGGCGTTCTGGTTAAGAACAAAGGCATACCATCACCTGACCCATCCAAGTGGGCCTGCCAATCACCTGGGCAGGAAAACACCCCTAGGAAGGCTGTTTGTTCTAGAGATTTTACCAAATAAGATAACACCTACCTAAACATGTAGGTTGACACAATAGTCCCTTTGACTATTGTCCATTCTCACTCCTTGAGTATTCCCTCCACAGTGATTGCTCTGTTCACTGTCCACTCCTACCCCTTGAATGTGTTTTCCTCTGCATTAGGCCCTTTGAGTATTGTCCACTCTCATCTCTCAAGAGTATGCCCCTCACAGCAGTCATTCTGTCAAACCCTGCTCCCAGGGCTTGTTTTCGTCAGCCTTAGCCCTGGTGACTCTGGGGGCAGAGTCATCTTGGACATTTTTTGTAGGAAGATATAACCTGGGCATTGTAGGATGTTAGGCTTCCTCCAAGGCCCCTGCTACCAGGTGATAGTTGTGATAGTAATAGTCATTGTTTAATGTCCCTGGGTAATAGAGACAGCAAAGCATTTCCAGCCCTATATACCACCTGTCTCAGGTGACATGTGTCATAGCTTTGTCAATGAATGTCTGCTTAGCTGTCCTGGGAGGATCAGGATCTTCAAGAGCCAGCTACCACCCAGACCCAGAACCAGTGCTATGTGGTGGCCCACCCCAACATCCACCTCATCTGTGAACTGTTGGAGCATGTGAAAGGGATGAGCCTACAGATCCAAATCAGCAGGATCTCCATGACACAAGACAACAAGATATCCAAGAGGAGCCCCAATAAGAGCCCATTATTGGTGTTGTAGCAGACACCAATGACTTGGGGCAATGAACACTTGCAAGTAATGATGGATGGACTAAAGGGGACACTGTGTGACTCAATGGGCTATGCTAGAGCTTCCACAACATTATTCTCTTTTGTTTTTGTTTTGTTTTTTTTCTTTTACATTTGGTTTTGTTTTGGTGTGGGGGGATTTTAAGGGCACTGGGCAGATGTGAGGGGATGGGGAGTTAAGTGGGATCAGAATGCATGATATGAAATCCACATATAAAAAAATCAATGGAAGCTTAAAAAAAAAAAGTCTGGGTTGGCTCGGGGACTCCCCATTCCTCCTCAGTGTGGTCTCTGGGTCAGTTTCCACCTCCACATCTACAGAATATTCCCCTTGGTACTTCCTGGAGGTCCTGGGAGTAGGGGTGGTTATCTTATAGATAGAGTGGTGAGAGTGAAGCATCCCTTGGGTCCCAAGATGGCCTACCATCACCCCTAAAGGGACAGATTGGCTTTTCTGATTGGCTCTCTGTAACCCTCCTACCCCTGGTTCTGTCCTGTAGCAGCCCTGGGTCATGATTTCTAAGCCTGTTCTTTTTGAGTACTTGGCACCCCTGCCTGTTTGCTGTGTTATCTGGCCTCACTGAAACCATCAATAAGGAGTCACTGAGGCCTGCCACCCCCTGACTAGATACTGTGCTTTACTGAGCCACTAGTGCTAGGACTGTGGGGATAATTTGTTTATGATCTAATAAAGCTCACCTGAAGATCAGAGTCCAAAGCTAGCCACAGCCATAGAGGCCAGGCAATGGTGGCCCACACCTTTAATCCCAGCACTAGGGAGGTGGAGATAAGAGTGATATGGCTGGGTGGAGAGAGGAATGTAAGGCAGGAGGAGACAGGAATTTAGGACTCTGAGGCAGTCCAGGCAGTCTGAGGCTTGGTGGAGACAGTTTGCCGTCAGAGGATTCCTGGAGACAGGACTGCCCATTTCTATCTGAGTTAGAGGTAAGAGCAATTGGCTGGCTGCTTTGCTTCTCTTGTCTTCAGCTTTAACCCCAATATCTGTCTCTGGGTTTTTATTATTCATGCTACATAGGGCACCTCTGGAGAGTGGCTGCCAGGTGTTAGACAAGGCCCAGAATTAACCTTGGACCCTCTTGCTTGAGCCTTTCCTCTTAAGGCAGTACTGGGGCTTTGACATTCTGAATGTGGGAAGGGGATATTTAGCATACCTGGAGCAGAGGCCTACTGCAGTCACCTTGTGATCAGTGTGAATCAGGTGCCTAGAAGCTGCTTTTCCTAAAGAGCATGGAGTCCTCACTTGGGATCCCAAGATCACCAAATACAAATACCTTTACCTTTGTTTCGTGTTCTCCTTTTCTTGTGTTACCCACTCACCTCCTCATAGGCACATTAATCTCAGGGAATGTCCTTCTAACCAGGATCACCCCAGTTCAAACCTGGACACACAGAGATAAGCCATTGCCCTAAGCCCCTACCAGCAGGCAGGCATCTTGGATTCTAAGAACAGCAGAACCTAGCAGGACAGACCTAGCCCACCAACCCCAAAATGGCAGCTATCCATCAAGCCAAGGATGCATCCTGAAGCAGAAGTAACCATCTCCTGGGAATCAGGCTTATCCCCTGAAACAAAGACAGCAAGAAGAACTTCTTTGGATCACCTTGGGATATGATGGGCAGGGCTGGACTGCTTACTTACAAACACCTCTTGTCCTGTCTACCCTGACCTCTTCTTCATTTAAGTCTGAAGCTCATGACAGCACCTTGAGTATAGACTTGGGGGTCACTGACCCCTTTATCGGTCCTTCCCAGTATGGCCACATCAGCTAAGCCTCCTCTGTCTGCCTTTCCAAACCACTAAGCTCCTCCCTTTCATTGGTATGTTGGCGACAGGTGGATGAGCCTAGTTTGGAGTTCTTTCTAAACTCTCCAATAACACATGCACTTATCTTCATTTCTGTTGTATTAAAGTCATGGAAACGAGCTGCAAGCAAGCAGTTTTTCATGACTGCTTATCTTATTCTGACATGTGTTTCCCACACTCGTCCTGAGGCCTACATTTGCCCCCTTTATATAAATATCCACATGGCTTCTTTGAAGAGG
Organism: Cricetulus griseus; assembly: GCF_003668045.3. Classification (NCBI taxonomy): domain Eukaryota; kingdom Metazoa; phylum Chordata; class Mammalia; order Rodentia; family Cricetidae; genus Cricetulus; species Cricetulus griseus. The sequence goes on from NC_048596.1 coordinate 66,394,376, forward strand.
GTTTCCTTTTACTCAGCTTAGCAGGTTAATAGAATGAAATCTTCAAGGCTCACACTACCCTACAGGCCTATCCCGCTTCCATTCAAGTCTTTACCTTGCAGACTACTTTGATTATATTAGTCAACCCGCTGCAGGCCTCTACCAGTGAATTTAGTGTAGAGAGCAGGTGTCCGTCCTTGGCCTGCTGATAGGATTTCATTGATGCCTTTGAGAGACGATCACAGTTTTTCTTTAGGAGATTTCACACCTGGAAAGAAAAAGACCCTTGTCAGTGGGCATTCCCATCCATGACACAGGCCAGCATATTTCCAGCCCTTCATCCTCAGAGGAGCAATGCACACAGATGGCCCAGTTCTGCTTTCTCTACAGGATTTCCTCCTAGGAGATAACTGAACCCTATATAGTCCCTTTATAGCCCAGGCTTTATATCTGAAGCCTGAAGCCTGGCAGCCACATGGGACCAAATATTTGTGAAGATGCTCAGGCAGGTGTCTCTAAGAAACTGACCACGGAGACTTGTTAGGGTAGTTGGCTGAGGCTACACTGCAGAGCAGCCCTAGCCTGGTAAATAGAGAGTGATACAAAGGAGAGGACTCTTCCACTCTCCATCTACATTCTTTCCTCTCACGAAGACTGTGATCATGAGTCTGGATTTCCAAGATCCACTGGCTTTTTTGGGTGTGAATTTGGCTTCTTGTTTTATCTAAATGTAGATGAGAACCTTGGCTGAAGGCAAGTGAACCAATAGGGATGGAAGAGGTTACTCCTATTCCAGGGGGAAACCAAGGCTTCCTACCTCCCCATCACAATTCAGAATGGGGACAAATAGACATTTTCCAGTGGCCAATTCTGGCTGGTGGACATTTTCCTCATGGGGAAATAACTAATGGCAATGAGCCTGCATCCAGGGTCAGTAGGTCCCATGTTGTGATTGTCCTACAAGGGCTCAGTGGGTCCTCAAATGTCATGTGGGGTATATGGAGTATGGAAGGTGAGGCTAACACACAGAAACATCTAGAGAATTAAACAAACAAGATGTTTGTTAGAGATCAGGGCTTGTAAAATCCAAGGCCTTAAGTGGGAATGAGTTTGTGCTGAGTTTGGGGCTCCCGGAAGGCTTTGTTTAGGAAAAGAACCTTTCTGGCTTTGCAGGGGTGACTTGTAGACAATGTTAATGACTCCAAATGCTATAGTGCTTTTGAATTCCCTGATGATATAAGAACAGGAAAATGTCTCTATCAGCTCATGTTCCTATCATGTGAGAGGAATCTACAGGCAGAGGCCATAGAGGGAAGAAAGTATTGGCTTATTGGACAGATCACTTCCTTATATGATTAGCTGTTTGGCACCTACCTGGTCTGTATCCTATTGTATTAGGCTGAGGACCACTGAGCACACCCAGAGCTTTAGTTTCTACTGTAGCCAAAGCCTGTTCTTGGTTGAATTTTGTCCTCCTCTCTGGGTGTTGGGTTCTGAACCTCTCAGGTCACCTGCTGTTGTGCTTCTGTAAACACCGTCTTTCTGATTCGGAACAGTATTTTGGAAAGCTGCATTGCAAAGTGCCCAGGTGGCCCAAGCAACCAGTTTTCTTAGAGATGCTGTCAGAGCACAGACTTGCTTTTCACATATCAAAGGTTCCTCCATGCCCAGAATCAATTAGCACAGGCTGGATGGATGAACTAGGAGCTACCCCCACCCCCACTATGAAGGGATTGTCCAAGAGCCTCCTGGACACTGACCATGGCCATTACTTAGATGGTAGGACCAGCCCTCAATGGTCCACTGAGTACTTGACTATTAGATAGGATGGTGGCTACAAGTAATTAACCAGTGGCCCATGAAGCTCCTTGTTTCTTGGAGTTTTAAGAGCCTAAAGATAATGCGTTTGGTTTGATCAGGCTTTAAATGCTAACTGTATGACTGTACCAGCTATTTAATGAACTATTGCTAAATAACTCTCATAGAAATCTAGATAAGCCAGATACGTTATAGAGGTCTGTGTACATAGTTCTTGACATCTTCTTGATATGCGTACATTTAGCTTGGCCAAGCTTTCATCAGGCCCCTCTGAGCCTTCTCTTTGACCTGGCTTCGTCTTGACCATTCTCTTGTCTATGACTTGCCCAGTCTTCGAAAGAATCTCCCTACCCTTGATATCTGATCAAGTTCTTTATCTCTCAGCTTTGAAGTCTGAGTCCTTGGCCTTTGACAAGAATCTTGTTGGGCCCATTTAGTAAGATGTACTGACCCTTCATGTTTGCCCTAGTAACTTTCCACTACCTCCTTACCTTGCCTCTTGACCACAAATTCCCCTTGACCTTGTTTGGTTTAAAGTTGTGCTCACTTGCTTGCTTTTTTCCCTGTTAACAATACAATTCAATCTATTGCCACAATCTTATAGAAGGTCCCCTTTGGTGGTTTTCATCATGTGCCTGAATCCCCTTTCCCTTAATAAGCTACTTTTCAAGGTGGATAAGACAATATTGCCCCCTTTTACTCTAATGAAGCCAAGAATCCCATTGCTCAGCAGATTACAACACTGTGACTAGAGCCCAGTTTCTGATTGGCTGGTTCTCTGCTGACTGTGCACACTGTACCTTCCACCCACATCTCTTCAAGCCAGAAGCCTTAATGTTCTTCTTTGCTCTAGGTGACAAGAGAACCCACCACAGATGGGTAGTAGTGAAGAAAGGACAGTGAGGATTAACCTTTGCTGTCAGCTTGACTTGTCTTAGAATAGCCTAGGTAATATACCGCTCACTCTGCTTATTGTAGGTATTCCCCAGGAGGGAAGACCCATGCTAAATGTGAGCAGCACTGTCCAGAAGCTTCAGGTCTTGGGACTGACTTAAAGAGAAAAAGAAGGAAGCCAGATGGGCAGCATCTTTCATCTCTCTCTGCTTTCTAACTGAAGACACAGTGTGACTAGCTGCCTCAAATTCTACTGTCACAACTTCACCATCACTGTGGATGGGCTGCATCCTTGAACTGTGAGTTAAAATAGACCCTTGTGTTGTTTCTTATCAGGTATTTGGTCTCAGGGTGAGAAAATGAACAAATACAGGGAGCAGTCATTTGGTGGCAGGGAGGAAGGGAGAAGAGCAACTCATTCGCGTTTGGTTCCCCAGAAGCGTCCTTGAGCAGCAGGGAAAGAGATGGTTTTTCTTCCGTTCCTCAGGGGTCTCCACCTACCATCCAGCCTACACTTAGCAGAAGTAGGAAGGGCATCTCCAGCAGATTGTGTGGCCTTGAGTATGTTGTTTAGTTTCTGAGTGCTTCAGTTTTCTCTTCTGTTCAGTGCAGGAGACAGACAGCTGTAAGGCTAATATTCAAAACCACTTTGGAAACTGGGTTGGGAGAGACAAGGGAGAGAGCCCTATCCCTGGCAGAGTAGAAATTAGAGACTTACCCACTCTGTTCATGGTCCTTTCTTCTCTATTCATCCATTTCAGCTCACAGTGGACTTTTGCCAAATCTACCTAACACTGTGGAGTGATGGCTACAATTGGCCATTCGGGACGCAAGTCCAGGAACCAGGAGTTAGACCCCGGCAGGGAGCTTGCTTCTTACAATTGTTCCTCTGTTTAGCATCATCCATGCAGCCTGTGACACAGTGGTGGAAGAAGTTTGAATAATCATGGTGCAGACAGGGTGATGGTGAAGGCAGGGGGTAAAGGACATGCCTCTGAATTTTGTGTTCAACTGACTTTCTTGCCACAGACTCTCAGGACATTGATAGGCAAATCAATTTTCATTTGCTTACTCATCACAAACTCTATCTCTTGTTGTTGCTAGCAGTTATGAGTCCCTGTCCTCTGCCTTCTGATTGTGGGCACACATATCCCATTAGAATATAGAATATTCCTAGAGAGAGAGGCATTGCCTCTATCTTTAGATCCTTGGTGATTAGGATGGGACTTAATGAACAGTTGTTGAAGAATGTGCTATTAAATTTCTGGATAAAAACACTGGCCAGGGAGAGCTAGAACACAGCTGGAATTCCAGCCTGTCTGGCAATGAAGGATGTGTCACGGTATGAGAGAAGGAGACTGTATGCTTGTTCTGTCCCTACCTGTGATGAGATAGTGGTCTAGCACCTGACGTGTGTGTGTGTGTGTGTGTGTGTGTGTGTGTGTGTGTGTGTGTGTGTGTGTGTGATTTCTCAGCGCTTCATATATTGAGGCAGGAGATCTTTCTCTTGAACCCAGAGCTTGCTGACTCACCTACTGTAGCTTACCCTAGGGATCCTTTGTCTTTGCCACTAGAGTACTAAGTGAGCTGCCAAGTCAACCCAGAAGTTCCACAGGTCCTGGGGAACTGAACACAGCTCTTCATGCCTGCAGGGCAAGCAGTTGATTTGGGGGACTATCTCCCACTGTACTTTTACCTTTTAAACAATACCTTATCAGCCCTTTTCAGCTCTGTCTTGCTCATGCTGTGGCAAATCTTTAGCTAGAGATGGTGAGGGCTGTTTTGTTCTGAGTACTTTCAGATAATCTTTGTCTCCCTGAAAATCTTCTACTTGCAGCCTTCTAATCAGCATCAGTTCCAAGCCACTTGATTTCAGAATGCTCACTTATTTTTATATGCTAATTCCAGAGGGCTGTTGGCATCTCTGAGTGATTTCAGATTCAGTTTGTGGATCTTTAGACAGTCTCTGATTCCATCCATGGGCATTATGAATGTTCCCCTTTTCTCTAGCTTTCTCTATGTGCTCTATTCTAATACTTAGCATATCCTTTGATGGTTGGAAACTCAGGAGGCATGATTTGCTTTTGATAACCTCCACTTTATGATAATCTCCTGTAAGTGTCCTGGGTGAGAGAGGTTGGCTTTATCTTCCTGGCTTTAAGGGGAGAGAGCACCTCTGATGAACTGAACAAGCCTGGAAGATTGTCCACAGTCACTCACAGCTTCTTTTGGTTTTGGTTTCCCCCGCTTTCCTTGAGTCTTGTACTTTTATCTCACTCTACTTACAGCGTGTCTATTAACAGCTGTGTATTCTTCAGCTCCCTTGCATTTTGGTCCCCAGTGTTTCACAAATACAGTGGAATCTGTATAAATGAAAGTGGGGCATTTATGGAGCTTCTGCCTCGAACCCTCCTCACACTTCTGGAATATTTAAGTTTCAACCTTGATCTGACTTTCTAAGATCTACATGTTCTGCCAAATTTACTGATAAGAGCCCTGGAAGAGGCCATCTTAACTCTTCATTGTGTCTTTGGATTCCTTAAGATAGTGGGTTCCCCTCCGCCACAGTTTGACTATAAAATTTCCCCCACAGGCTCATTTCTTTGAACTTTTTGACCCCAGTTGATGGTAATATTTTGGAACATTGTGAAACTTTTAGTAGGTGGGACCTGGCTGGATAGAGTGGGTCACTGAGGGGTAAGCTTTAAGGTTGTGTAGCCTGGCCCTATTCTTCGTATCTTCTCTCTGCTTCCTGACTCAAATAGATTGGAGGTGTCTCAGCTACATGCTGCAGCCACCACAGGATACACTGTGGCCACCATGGGACAACCAGCTGTCATGCCTGGCCTGCCATCACCAGATTTATTCACATTCCAACTGTGAGACAAGACAAATCCTTTTGCCTTTAAGTTGCTTCTTGCACATATTGGGCCACAGTAGTAAGATAAGTAATGAATACATACTGTTCTGGGTGAACTTCTGCCACCTGCAACACAAGAGACCCAGTGACATGTGAACTTTACTAGAATCTCTTGGAGATTTTCCCCACCAAAGCTGGAATGTAGCTCAACCTGAGCACTTGCCTAACATGAGGGAGGAGAAGAGAGGAGGGAGAGAGAGAGACAGAGACAGACAGACAGGGACAGAGACAGAGGAGGGAGAGAGAGAAACAGACAGATAGACAGACAGACAGACAGACAGACAGACAGACAGACAGACACACACACACACACACACACACACACACACACACAGATATTGTTTCCTCCATCTACATTAGTCTACTGATCCCAACTGAATGAAGGGGAATACTGTCTGAAAAAAATATTAGATTAGATTGGTTGCAAATTAAACAGAGTATTTGCAACCAGGATGATCTTGAAGAATTTGGTCATATATGGTCTTTCAGTATAAAGTTCTTTTCAACTTGCAACTTCTGTTAGTTTAAAGCAAAGTATAAAGTGTACTAAGCCTTAGAGATTCCCACCATGAAGACTCAGATATCTTACTAGAATATAGCTGGCTATGTGCACCTGAGGCCTTTTCCAGAGGTCATTCATGAACAGTTGGTAACTGAGGAAAGAGCAGAGGAAGTAGAGAAAGTAAGGCTGGAAGTCTGGGAAAGGCTTCTGGTGCTGAGAAAGATAGGGAAATGCCAGGCTTATGGATGTTTGTGTTGCATCATTTGAAGCATCTTCCAATGCCCCGTAGCCAGGGCAACTGCTTGACTGTTTGGGGCAGGTGTCTCATTGTGCATGTCACATAGGACATACTGTTAGAGTAAAGCATGGGTGAGTACCTGGGAGCCTGGACAAGATGCTCTGGCCATCTTTGCTGCTTAAATGTTCCCTATCCTCTCTGCAACCTAACTTCTCACCATCCCAGAGTCCACAGTCTGTGCATCGAAAGGACTCAGTTGTCATCAGTGTCTTGATTAGTTACTGGAACTAATTGACTGTCTCTTTGATCCTCATTACAAAGCTTCTCTGAGAGAATTTAACTACACTTGAATCAAACCCCATTCTTTATCTAATTATCTGTGGTAATCTGCCTCCACACAACTTAGGGGCCACTCCTATGGAGAGGCCAACTACCCTCAACTTGCTTAGGGAAACAGTGAGAAAAAGCCAGGTGTGGTGGTTCATGCCTATATTAATATCACTTTAGAGACTGAGTCAGAATGATTGCCATGAGTTCTAGGCCAGCCTAGGCTATGTATGAGGGCAGCCTGTGCTATATAGCAAGTTCCAGGCCAGTCTGGCCTATCTGATCTATAGATTGAGATCATGTATCAAAAAATAAAACCAAGAATGTAAAACACCAAACAAAAGAAAAAAATGCAAATAAAACTGGGTGCTACCTTTGTACATAATGAACATTTCCTTAAGAATTCATTCTTCATCACAGAAAATAACTTACTTTCAGTTTATTTTTTAAAGCGGTCCAAAAACCTACATATTTCAAGGATGACATGAACTACAATATCCTTGACTTAGAAGGAGATTCCCAGGAGGATGTCTGCTGTGTTTGCTGAGGTGTCCTTCAACTTCACCATTAAGCTTGTCTTGTCTGCAAGCTTACAAGGCTGTCAGGCAGTCCTGCCTTCTGCAAACGATAGCTGCTTCTTAGGAGTTTCTGTGTTGTTCTCATTCAACACATGTGGATGTTCATGTAACCCTTGAAAGAAATGAGGTCAAGGAGCAACAGTGAGATAAAGGATGCCAGGATGTACACACTGGAGAAAAAAAAAAAAAAAAAAACTGCTGCTCTTAGCTGGGTTACTTGTTACAGCGACTTGATTGATAGAACAACCACAGGACAAGGCAAGAGGAAATAAAACCAGAATGTGAGCCTATTCATCGGATTAAAGAGCACAGCCTGGGAAGCACTCCACAGACACAACGGGCTGAGATACAAGACATAAACATGTCCTTATGTCTACCAAGAGGGAGACAGGTAGGACATGAAGGTGATGTGGTGACCATGGGAAATGTAGTGACAGTAACAGATGTTTGACCTCGTAGTGCTGGTTTCTTTCCTTAGCCCCAAGCAAATATACAGCTTCTTCTTATCTCTTTCTGCTCTGTCTGTCTCTTCTTAGACCTGGGTAGATAGACATGGTCTTGAAAATGGAAATATGGTTAGCGACTGAATGTAAAGTGTGTTTTATGTAAATTTCATGATAACCACAAAGCCACAGCTTAGAACTGAAGGGCCTGGGTCAGCAGATTGTCATCCTGATGGCCAGAGTTTGATCCACATATTGGATGGAGTTGCCTTTGACCTCTGCACATGCACAATAGCATGAACCTGCACACTTATATACAGCACACAAATACAACCTTGTACCCATATGATGAATAAAGAAAAACATTTAAAGAATTGAGGTCCATAACTCAATCCCCAAAGAACATCACAAGAAGTGTAAAGGAGCAAAGCATTTACAAAATAGCTAGAAAACAACCACCGAATCAGTCTTCATCTATCAGTAGTTACATGGGATATAAGTAGATTCAATTTTCTTATAAAAAGACAGGGAGTGAATGAATGGATTAAATAAAACCAGACCCAACTATGTGCTACCTACAAGAGACTCATTTCCACTTAAGACAAATACAGACTGAATGTAACAGGTAGTAAAAGATGCTCCAGACAAATGGAATTAAGAGGCCAAAGGTAGTTGTGATGATTAATCTTGACTGTCAAACTGTCCTGACCTAGAGTCACCTAGGAGGCAAGCATGTCTGTGAGGATGTCTGCAGAAAGGTTTAGCTGAAGAAAAGAGATCATCTCTGTCAGTGACCAACAATATGTATTCCCCATTTAAAGCAAGCAAATGCTTTGGACTTCTTTGTGTCTCTGGGAACAAGCTGCTCACCTGGCCCTAAATCCCCCAGTTCATCTCAATGTTCCAGTACAAGGTTGTTTTCTTCACTTAAAAACAGGGCTGGTCATCCAATTTGAATTTAACTGCAAGGTGAGGAACAGACAGACCCGTGGCTGAGGCAGCCCTGGATCAGGGAAACAGAAGCCAGGGCAGAGAAAGCACCGCTGAAAACAGAGAAAAGGATGCTTTGTGAGCCCTGGGCAGGGAGGAGAAATTGAATCTGAGGCCCACTTCCCTGTGGTGACCAGGCTGGCGGGGAACACACCACTGGAGGTACAGCTGAAAGTAAGGAGCTGCGGGGCTGAGAACCTGGAGTAAGGGGTCCACATGGTGCGATGGCCTTACTCCAAGCTCTTGTGACTGCATACAGCAAGGGGGAAAGGGACAGATTTATCCAGGTGACCTTCCCTTCCTGATGCTCAGCAATCATGCAGTACGCTGCAGGTTTCCTAGTGGGTATGAGGTCACCTCGAACACAGCAGAGAAATGGAATCTGCTAGGAAGACTGGAGTGCTCTGTCACACTGTATCCCATCAGTTAATCAGAAGCCTGTTGTCTCACAAGGGAGAATCCTTGTGATGGTTTAAGTACAGACTGTCCCTGCAAATGCTCATGCGTTGACAATTTGATCCCCAGTGCAGGGATTGTTGGGGAAGTGGCACCCCCAAGGTGCTGGGGCACTACAGGTGAAGGTCAAGGATGAACTGGGCCATTAGCCAGTGTTGAAACAGTGGCAGGACATAATGAGGAGTTGGAATTGGGCTCAGCCAAGTTCTCCAGAGCCCAGCAGCATCAGTTGACCTGAGAAGCATATTTTCGGGAATGCAGGAGGCCTGAATCCAATGATCAAAGCAAGCAGGGAGAGCCGATGGATGGTCACTCAAGAGCTACTAGCATGCCATCTACAGGCTCCCCCAGCAAGCTTTTGAACTATGCCTCAGACCTATGCTCTGGGAGCCATCAAACTTCATGTTCCAATAGCCCTGCACAAAGCTAATCAAGACCTGCACAGAACAGGTGGGAAATTGGCTTGAAGAGATTGGCTAGTGCCATAATGGCCTTCACATATATGCCCAAGGGCTGCTGCAGTGAATAGATGCTGTAAATTCTGTTCATTTCCTGACATTACTGAGACTGTCTAACCCCATGATTCTTTTGTTTAGGGGAACACCCCACTCAGTACCTGCAATTCTTGATACCCTATTAGAAGGCATTCTGTATGGTGTTTGGCAATGCAAACAATGGCTAGGTAGGGAAGGGTAATGTAGAGGGAGGAGGGGGAGGATCTAATTTGGAAACTTCCACTGCGGAGTGATCCTGTGCTTCGCTGTCTTGGAGCAAGTCAGAGACTGTAGAAAACTAAGCCATGAATATGCCTTCTAGGGCAAGAACTAACATTCAGAAAATCCAGGTCAGCGAAGGGAGTTGGCAGGGAAGGTCACTTTGAGAAGATGACTTTTGGGCTGAGTCTGAGGTGGAGCCAGCCAGAGTGTGGACAGAGAAGCATGCGTCCAGGTGGAGAGTGACTGGCAAATCCCAATTTCAAGGGAGCCTTCATTGAATTATTTGAACAAATCCTCCCCCCTCCAGCCCTTGCTATGAGGAGGGCCCTTGCCATCTTTTTTCTTGGTTAGGACCAGTCAGTTTGGTTAGCTTATAGTTAGCATATAAATTGGTTTGTTTTTATTGGTATGGTTTTTGAGACAGGGTCTCTTTATGTAACTCTGATTGCCGTGGAACTCACTATGTAGACCAGAAAGAAGGGCCTTGAAGTCACAGAGTTCTGCCTTCCTCTGCCTCCAGAGCTGGGATTAAAGGTGGGCCCCACTATGCCTGGCTACAAATAGACTTTATAATAGAATTTTCAAAACAGTTTGTTTGCTTCTCTTCACCCCAGCTCTTCCCCCTTACCCCCTATGTCTTCATATCACATGTTATATTTCCCCCTCCCTTGATACCTTCTCACTCTTCTGTGGTCACCTTTCCAGTTTCATAATTATCCATACTCATACTCTTGCACACCCACAATTATACACATGTGTAAAACTTAGAAGCTAGGATCCACGTGAGAGAGATGGGTGGCATTTGTTGTCATGAGTCTGTGTCACTTGCTTGATATAAGGATTTCAGATCTGTCTGCTTTCATGTAATTTAAAAAATTTCATTCATTCTTTACAGCTGAATAAAATTCTATTGTGTATATGTACCACACGTTCACTAACCATTCATCTGTCCACAGACTTTTAGGTTGATTCTATTTCGTTATTATCCTCAATAAAACAGAAAGAATCATAATGAACAAGTATCTTTGTTGTTGAATATAGAGTCTTTGGAGTATATATTTGAAAATGGTGAACATTGGTCACTTGATAGTCCTATTTTTAGTTTTTTTTTTTTTTTTTTGAGAAATCTCCGTAGTGACTGAACCAGCTTACATTCCTATCAGCAGTGATTAAGAGTTCTACTTTCCACAATCATTTCTACTTCACCATCATTTGTTGTTGTTATTATTATTTTAATGATAGCAATCCAGACATTTAATGATAGCATCCAGATACCTAGGTGGTATCCCTAGTCAGTTGGGATTGACATTTCCCTGATAGGAAAGGATGTGGAATCATTTTAAAGATATTGACTTTTTTTTTTTTGGTTTTTGTTTCTTCTTTTAATGGTCTGTTAAGTATTTTTTGTTTGTTTTGTTTCAGCAGGTAGCTATTGTTGCTGGGAGTTCATGGGAGCATTTGGAAGTCAAAATTCTGATTGTATCCATTGTCAGTGTTGGTATATGAGGGTGACCCATTGAAACACATCTGTCCCCCTCCCCATCATAAAAAAATCTTCAGGTTATCACCTTGGCATTAAAAGTGGGTCCTTTGAGTGCTCAGGAGGTCCCTCACAACCATGGTAAGACTTGCTGGTATGGGGTTTGGGATGGTTGAGAGGTAGGGGCATACAGAAAGTCATTTTTTTCATGACAGAAATCAGGAGAAAGCACACATGTTGACCAACAAGCTATGCTTTATCTATCGGGTGCCCACACTCCCACACTTCAGGCCAACTTTTCCTACCTGTTGCATGACATGAAGAAAGTACAGGAGGCCAGCAGTGGCTGTGATTCAGGAAAAGTTTATTTAAGAAGATGGGGCAACTAAGCTTAATATTGCCTCTGGGTATTTTGCTGCTAAATATTGCATTTCAAAAATCTGTTTATATCAACTCATTAAAAGATTAATTTGCCCTCATAAGAAAACATGGCTTAGAGAGACGGGGGATGTGTTTGTATGGTGTTAATTGGAAAAAGTGGCATGTCCACTCTTGGGTCATAGCAATAGGTCCTGTCCTTTGTTCCTCTCACCAGGCTTGTAACCAAATAGCTTCCTTGTGTGCATTGGTGGAAGAAGGCACTGCCATCCTTCATGGAAAGGAAGGTGGCAGCTAACTAAGTTTTCTTCTTTTTTTGTTTTTTAAGACAGGGTTTCTCTGTGTAGCTTGGAGCCTATCCTGGCACTCGCTCTGGATACCAGGCTGGCCTCGAACTCACAGAGATCCGCCTGCCTCTGCCTCCCAAGCGCTGGAATTAAAGGCGTGTGCCACCAATGCCCGGTGCCAACTAAGTTTTCTTGTTGAGTTAAATTGCTCTAGGTTGTAAACAGGAAATTGGGTTTAATACTTCCGGAAAATGTCATTTGCAACCCTCCTCCCTCCTGCTTGTTGAGATCTACTCCCTAAAATCAAATGCAATCTCTAAAATCATGGCTTTTCTTTTTCAAGATCCATTAGAGATGTTGGAGGGAAAATTGGAAAACACTGTGCATTGTCATCAAATAACTCTCTCCTCCCGGTGGATCTGAAGGAGAGAAATATGATTTTCCCCTAACTGCGGGTTGCTTTGGTTTTCAGCAACATTAGAAGTGGCTTTGAATATTTAATCAGAGCAGTTGGCACAGCATTGAACACCCAGTGGGTGCTAAATAAATGATTCTTGATTGTTTGCAGAAGTAGGGGCGAGTGAAAGATGTAGATGAATGTGCCAATATCATTCCTATTCCTGTTGTAATGCCCCTCCCCACAACCCCTGTGTTTGCCACTTCCCAAACATCAAATTATCATGATTTCCAAACACTTCAAAAGAAGAAGGGGAAAGTTTCTGTTCTCTATGGAGAAAATGGTATATAAAACCATCAACTCGTTTTGTTGCTGACTTCTCCTGGGAAGACATAAACAGATGTTTATTTACCCCACATGATGACAGAACAAAGAAATGACTCCACCCAAATCTAGCTTGGAACCAGTGAGTTTATTTGGGTTACCTACAGCAGCATGTTACTTACAGGAATATGGGTCACTCAAAAGCAGCCACGATATGAAAAGCCCACCTGCTATAACTCATGACTGCATCCCTGGAGCTCCCTGCACATCTTTACAGGCAGCTCCTCCAGAGAGTCTCCTTCCCTTGCCAAGCATTTGCTTACTGCTTATATAACCCTGGGGACCAGACTGTGAGTCTTGTAACGACTGAGCTTGTGGAGTCTTGAGGAGCCCCAAGAACACCCCATGAGGGAATGTTTCAACTAGGAGGAAATACCTATATAATGTCTCTCATTTCCTACTGTTGTAATTTTAAAAAAGCAGCACTTGAGAGAAAGATGCCATGCAACAGAGCTTGGGTGAAGGGGTTTTTATTAGGAGAAAGAGAATGGGAAAAGGAGAGAGGGGAGACCAGCTTCTGGATACAGGAATGGCGGAAGAGAAGAGAGAGGTGTGTGTGTTGGGGGGAGGAGAGACAGGGAGACAGGCAGAGAAGCAGGGGGTGGGGGTGGGCGGGGCCCTCTTAAATGGGAAAGTAGTGAATGTACACAGGTGGTGCTCTTAGCGGTTGCAGCTGAGGGCATATCTTGTCAGAACCCCAAGGACAGTCCAGTACAGATGTCTGATTACTAACACCTACATCTACTGAACAAATGCCTTAGTTTCTCTTCCCATTCCTGTGATGAAATATGCTGACAAAAGGGTTTATTCTGTGCCATATCTCAAGAGTTTAATCCATCATGGTGGGGAGTCAAGTGGTAGGGTCTTGAAGCAGCTTGATCACATCAAATCCACACTGGGGAAGCTGAGATCAATACATGCTCAATACTCTTCAGCTCCCTTTCTCCACTTGTATCATCTAGAATCCCAGCTAGGGAATGGTGAAACCCAGAGTGGACAAGTCTTTCCATCATCTCAGTGAACATAATCAAGATAATCCCCACAGGCATGCCCAGAGGCCAGTCTCCTAGATGATTCTAGTTTCTGTCAAGTGTACAATTAATACTAACCATTTCAAACTTACACCAGATGATTGAAAGACACCCCCCCTTCAACCACATTGACTCAATCACAACACAGCCCAAATATGTAGCAACTGATGGAAGTATCAAATAAACTCCAATTTCCTTCCTCTTACATTAAAAAGTCCAGGTGTTTTTTGTTTGTTTGTTTTGGTTTCTTGTTTGTTTTTAATGGACACAGAACTCTCAATCCTTCTCCTTTGTTGTAGCATCCTTCAAGCAGGAAGTAACAGAAGGGTACAGGGTAGGTGGGTTTGCCATGGCCCTGTGTGGCTCTCACACATCTGTTTTTGTTAAAGGATGCTCCTGCAGTCAGCCCTTGTGCTGGGAGGAAAACTTCAGTTCCCACCTGATGAGTAAAGCACTTGTAGATAAAGTGTCACTCCCCTCCAAAAGGGAGACTTGGTTATGCATTCGGAACTCCATAGTCATCTGTTTTTATTGTTGCCTAATGCCTTTTAGATCAGCATAAGCCTTGCAGGAAATCAACGCTGGAGCTGCATAATTAGAATGCCTTTCATGGCCATAAACGGTAATCCCACCGGAGAGCAGATTAAGAATTCACAAGCATGAATTTCTGGCATCAGGTACCCACAGTTCCCTTTCTTTTTGAATAATTCATTATTTAAATACTTGGATGCATGCTCTATGCAACCCCGTATATCACACATTCAGGGTCTTGGAGAGTAAGAGCCTCATTCCCCATCTGTCCCAACTGTAAACATATTGGAGGCTCATTGCTGTGGCTGGGTGTCATGGAATAGCAATGGCCACCAATATCAATTTCAGTTAGTCACTTTAGGGGCCAATTTAGGGAGCTTCAATAGGACCTTCTACAGGACATTAGCAAAGCAGAGGTCTAACTTTCATAAGGAAAAGAAGAGGAGGGGCTGGGGAGATGGCTCGTGGGTAAAGTACTTGGCATACAGGCCCCTGTAAATTGGTGTGGCAGTGCACATCTGTAATCCCAGCATAGTCAGGAGGAGGCTCCCTTTCCTGTAGAAACCCTGCCTCGGGTAGGTGGAGCTGCTCTCTGCTGATGTCTGTCTGCAATGGTCTGAACTGGTATACTCTTAAGTCTAAGACTCCGAACAGCCAGGGGGTGCTGACAAAGAGAACTGATGCCAAAGCAGAGGGGCCTCATGTTAGGGCATCCACGCAAACTCATCTCCCAACTGTCCATCAGTGGTTGCTCCAGCCCTTGACTTCTCATCCACCTTCCCTGTTCCTGGCCTTCCATCCTGACTTCATTCACTGAGAAGCTGGATCTGACAACCTCAAGACTCCTGTTCAGCTCTCTTGGCCGAGACTCTTGAGACCTTTGGCCACACTGCAACTTTGTCCTGTGACCTGCCACCACTGCACTCAGTGGAGGGGGGAGGAGTCACCCACAGGCCAGGTGAGTTCATGAGCCCTGGTGCTGCCTGTGGGAGCCAGTTTCCACAACAACCAGAAAACCCTAGGTAAACTTCTGCCCTGCTGGTTTTGGAACTTCTGGACAGGTATCTCTGGCAGCTTCTACCAGTCCTTCAGTAGGTTGTGTTACTAGAAGAGAAGTCTTGATTGTTAGCGGACCTGCAGGCCCTGTTGGGCAGGAACTCAGGGTACCAGAAGCAGACTTTGAGACCTTTAGAGCCCAAACCAGGGACGCAGATTCCTTATTTTGTTGAGGTCTTTGACAAATTTAAGTTACTTTGTTACTCATTTTTCCCCTGGCTGTGTTTATCTCAGTGCTTCTAAAATCTAGGATGGTATTCTATACCTCCCTGGAGAGTTTCCAGTATGAATAAAGCCTGCCACCACCTGGGTTTTATGCTCTTATTGACGTCTTTAGGAAAACCAGAGTCACAACTGAACACAGTAGACACCATTTTTGTGACCTAGGGCTGATATTTAGTCTGTGCATACTGTTTTCACACTCAGATGCAAACAATGAACGAAATGATCTCGTCTTTCCCATCTCCCGAGCTTCATTCAATTCTCAGCTTCAGCATTCATCTCTTGCCCCCAGTAACAGGAGTCTAAAACCCCATCATCTTGTGCAGGCAAAACACCAATGCATATAAAAGTAAATAAATAAAAAATAAAGAACTGGATTTAAAAACATAAAATAAAATCCCATCATCCATGTCCCAGCCATTGAATACGACTTGCAGAGACCCTATACACAGCAGGAAGAAGCAAGGTGTTAGCTGACACTGAGTTCTGCTTCTGAGAAAGTTACCAAGGCCTTCCTTCAGCCTTGCCTGGTTTGCATTGTGGGGTGAGTTAAGTTTTCACAAGGTCATCCTTGTAGAAAGCCAGGCAGAAGTCCCCAGCAAGAAGAGTTCTGTGTCTTGCCATCTGCTTTGTCTCGTGCGTCTCGTGCATGCCTTTGACTAACGGCTCCCAAGACCAGATGAATAGAAATGGCATCAACACAGGAAATGAAAATAGCAAGGCATACTCCTTGGGTCTGTATTCTAAGCAGTCTGACATTCAGAATCTAATAACTTTTTGCATAAAGTGAACCTTCATAAGCATGCCACTATTAGGTTCTGTTGTGGAGAGAGAACTGTGCAAAATAATCGAGAAGAAACTATAACTATCTCTTAAGGGTCATGTGTACCACAGCTTTGGCGCATTCAGCAGCTCTTTGCTCAGGGTGTAGCTCACCTGATCCTCATAACCTGAGGAGGGGCAGGTAGGGAGGGCAGTTCTATCCCAGCGCTCTTCCTGGGGGAAACTGAGGCTCAGGGTGTGAGAAGACTTCCATGGTTGACTCTGGATGGGAGCCCCTGCCCAAGCCACTGTCCTTCCAGGTAAGGTGTCTCTCCACGCCCACCTTCAGCTGTCACTTCTGTGAGCCTCTTTTCCCCTGAATGTGCTCTTATCTTTGGCAGGGCTGAGACTGCTCTTTGTGCCAGTAGGCAGTCTGTACTTGTTTCTTTCAGGGCCCTGGCAAGCAAAAGCAGACATTCTAAAAGAGCAGCAATTATCCCTCCTGGTTCCTTTGTATGGAGCTCTGTAAATAATTTATTTGGATTTGAGGGTCTAGAGAGGGAAACACACATCGAACCTCTTGGTAACCAGGTGAGTTCAGTCTGGAACTTAAAGGCAAGCAGAAAACAAGTGAGAAAGAAACGTGCCTCTTTGAAATCAGAGAAGACAGCCAGACCTTAGAGCCCAGGCGGGAGGCTGGAGTTGGCCAGGCTGCAGCAGAGGAAGTTTTCTCATGGCATTTAAAGGTCACCCAAGGGGTTTCTACAACTCTATCGTGAGCCCCCGTAGTAAGGATTTTTTGGATCAACTATCTGTGAAGTTGGAAAACACAGGCCTGCACTGGAGCTGGTTCCAAACCCCTCCTGCTGCACTCAATACCTGCATCAAACAAAGAAAATTGTGTTTGCCAGGCTGGCTCGCTGAAGTCACAAGAGTCCCAGTATCACACAGTGCTCCGGAATGCCTGTGAAACCTCCCGAGGAGGGGAAGATTGTGCACCCCACCTTTCAGATAACTGCCTTTAGTACCAGCCTGAAAAACCATGTGATGGTCATGGATTTGGTGAAGAGGGACTGGCTCCCTTCCCAGAGACGAGCCCAAGTTTGTTTCATCCACGTGTGTCCGGGCCTGAAGGTGGCTGAGCAGCGAGGCAGCAGAGATGAGGTACAGCTGGGGCTCGGCAGAGTGGGAGGGCAGGCACACACCACGCTCGGAGGTACTGATGGAGGTCTATGTGGGAGACCCATTGGCCACGAGTCTTCTCTGGTCTCGCAAAAACATTGATTTGTTTGTATCTTGGAAAATGCTTTTTAAAAATCCCTTGATTTATTTCAGTTTTTGCAGTATGTTGGAGGGGATAACATACTGGACAAATGTGATTGATACATAAATGACAACAAAAACTTGCTCAAAGATTCCACACCTGGGAACTGCAGTGCGTCCTGTGGTTCCAGTGCTGCTAGCCCTGTGAGTCTGCACTTAACTGTCTCTCGGAAGAAATGCCCAGGTGTCTGCCTCTGTTTAGAGGGAGCACATTCATGACTCGTCTTGCTCGAGTTGAGATAGCAAGATTCCAGATTGGTCTTTTATTTTTTTAAGCACGGGCTTTGGTTTTCAAGCCCAGACAACTTTTTGGAAACCGGGAGGGCTTCGGTGATTGAAAATGTCAGCCTGAGATAAACACATCACCCTGAAAGATATCTGTATTCTACCCTGGGTACCAGCCATAAGCGCTTATCTTTTCAGAGAGTAAACACACATGGAATCTGATCAGCTTTTCATCCTACATGGAATAAATTATGAATGACACTGTAACTGACTCCCAGATAGCTCACTTACCCGTCTCTTTGGATATTGTAACATGCACGTTGCTAATGCTTTATGGAAAGGTGAGTGTTTGGATATTGATTCTGTATTTGAAAAGCCCATCCTGGAGTTTTGGTAAATACTTGAGACCTTTAGTTACCCACACTTGGCAGTAGGGAAGCCAGCCTGACTGGGAGGAACAGGTTTTGCAGGGTTCAAGGCTAGCTGCCTTCCAGTTCCAGCCCTGGGAGAGTGAATTTCCATGCTCACAACAAATATGTAAAGGCTACAGGAAAAAATGGTGTTAATTAAATTCGGTAGTAGTCCTTATTCATTAGTTCATTGCCCAATCAGCCAGAGCAAAAGGTGTGCAATTAGAATATAATTGAAAGAAACCAGAGATGTTATTATTCACAAGTAATTAATCGGATGGGGACAGAATTTTATCATTGTATAATTTCCATTGCGGCTCTTTTCCAGTCCCCTAGAAAGGGGAAAACTTGTTGAATTACCTCATCATGCATTTTACAATAGTGCTCATGGCTCTGTTTTAAACCCTTCCTAGTGAATACCCTCTCTTGAATTCCAATTTTCCTCCTCACTCCTTTATTGTAGCCACACTGAAAGTAATGTGGAAAAGGTGTTTTGTAGGAGTTTGTGAGAAAAACTTCAAATATGTTGATTGCTACAGATGCATGTTTCTGTGGCTGAACTGTTCACTGTCTTTAACAGCCAACAGCCTAGCCATGTGTGTTAAATGAACCCTGGCCACTCCCCAGCTAACAGTCCAACCATTTGGACAGTTTTTACTGAATCTATATATAAGACATGGTATATATAGGGTCTGCTTTCTGCACTCAAGGACAGGCCAAGTTGGAAAACAGCGAATAGGATCCAGGCCTCCCGACCTTCTGAACTTTAAGCTGTGTTTAAGTTTAGAGCCGGGAGGCATGGATGGAGGTAATGGAGGTGTACACAGGACACTCACAAGCCAGGCATTTTCTTTGGTCTGGCAAACACATCACATCTGTCTCCTGCCTGGGATGGCAGTTTATTCTGTGTATGATCTTTTTTTCTTATCAAAGTCCATATATTTACTTTCTGAAGAGATAGCCATTTACAGCTGGTACCATTTACAGAATACAGATATCTTTTAGGGGTCCTGTGTTTATCTCAGGTTGATATTTTTCATCTCCAAAGTTCAGTAGTAAACATTTCGGAATTTAAAATAGTCCAAAGCCATTGAGCTATTACAGTTATCCTCACTGGGGCATGTCAGCACTGCTTAGATAGAAGGGAGTGGGGAGAAACAAACCTTGGTGCTCCATTTCCCAAGCTGAACATACCCAAGAGACCAATTAACAGCCTAGCCTGCCACTGGACTCAGCCCAGTGACTTCTCCCCCTACATCAGCTCAGAGGCTTCCTGTTAACCCAGGCTTTGGCCATGAAGTGACTGATGGGGTAGAAAATGAGTAAGGTTGCTGGAATGAACTCTCAATCCACAGGGGTACTAGATTAAAGAAACGGGTTCATTTTTCAATGAAAGTGAGTTTGGAGATTTTTTTTTTTTCCTGATGTCAAGCTCCTGGGAGAAACCATGAGTCTGCTGACCTGAGGATGAGGTCTGTAGATGGGGAGTTCTCTCAAATCATGGTCTTAGTCCTGAGCTGAATTAATGCTTAGAGAAATTGCTGTTCACTTGGGACAGCAGTGATTGGTTAACTCCAGGCCAGGCATGGTCCAAGTTTACCTAGTCCCTTCCTTAAACTGCCTTCAATTGGAATCATGTGAAGAACCTGTGCTGAGAGCTTGTCAGGTCAGGAAACAGATGAAAGTGAGAGTGTTGTAGATCCTGGTGCCTGATATTTGCAAAACCTGGATCCCTCTTGACCCCAAATGTACCCCAAACTAATAGGAATATTATATGCTAAGGAGATTCTTCTCTAAGTGTTCTATAAGGTTCAGAGATTAGCCAAACCGTATCTGGACCTGGAGGGTCCTGTCTGAAAACTGCTTGTTGTTCACATTGTGAGCATGCCTTCCTGAGATGCCCCATGAATAAGGCTCTGATGACTTTACCAACCATGGGAAGGGAAACCATAGAGTTGTATGGTAGATATACATCTCCCAGCATGAGTGTGTTTAAACATCTCTATTCCACAGGGTATAGAAAACCAGCTTCAATAGCCCTACATTTGGTTTTGAATGACTTATTAAGTATACAACAAGCCAAAGTAAAAGAGTAAATAACCATTAGCAGATAGAGAAATAGATACGTAAGTGGCGAAACATCACCAAACTGGGCACTCAGAGCACCCTGCTGGGATGGGGAATCCCCTTAAGGCAATCAGCTGGTGTTCCCTGTAGAGACTGTGCTGGGCAAAGCAGAATGACCCATCCAGTGACACTTCTGAGGAAAAGAACAAATAACAACCAAAAGTGATATCACCAAATCAAGGTTTATAGGCACCCAGCAAAAACCACCTAGGGAAGTCCTGATAAGGCAGGACTTCCCAACACAGCAAGTTCCAAGCAGAGTGGGGGTGACCCTCAGGTGAGGCTTCCAAGTCAAAGCAATTGGAGCAGATATAGAAAATGTTATATAATTGGGTGCTCACAACATCCAACAGAAACTGGCCAGGGAGGCTGAGACAGTCAGTGGGGGTTCTCCAATGAGCCTTCTCTCTCTGGTTGGACATCCTGCTCCTTCCTGAAGATACTTTTATATCAGGAGATAAGCATCAGTAACCCCTGCTGGGAATAGTTCACCTTCTTGCTGTTCTCAAGGGCACAACAGTTTTGCTTATGGGTTGTTTTCTGTTCCCTGGCACATAATTGGAGATGGGTGACTCACCCCCAGACAGGGGCCTCAGAGGAGTCTTTGAGACAAACATGCTTTGGTCTAAAATGGGGTTTGAAATGCACACTCCAGAGCCAGCCCTGGTGATCTCAAACAAAACATGACAATTTGCTATTGTAATATGCATTACAACCTCTCAAAAGATTATTAAGACCTGTCTGGTAATAGGTCCATGCTGGAGCTTGTAAGTCGAGGCTTGCCTGTCTTCTGATAGGTGACAGTTTTAAATGTTCTCTTCAGGAAATGAGCTAGGGGAAGGTGTTATATGTGGAAAACACTATTTACCCAAGCCTCTTTCACCATCTGCTTCTCTATTTTCTGCTTTTATTACTACTGCTACTACTATTTAGTGAGGAGACTTTTGTTATCAACAATTGGTTCTGGATACCTAGAAGAATCATAGTGATATTTGAAAGTCTTTCTATATTTGTGACTCAGCTAAGACCACTGTGACTCAGTGGGCCCAGAGCAATATCAGAGCATCAACGCCAAATAGCAAACAAACTAAAACAATTCCTAGGTGGTTCACGTTTCTCTCTGTGATTCATCATTCTATCTTCTCAAATACATGAGGCAAACACTAATGGGGGTTCAAGGCTATTGTTGGTGGCATTAACCATTCTTTCTGTTACTTCCCCATCTATTTCTACTGATTGATTTGCTTCTTGGTTATGAGTTGTGTTTTCTTTCTTCTTCACATGCAAGGCAGTTTTGCAGTTGGATATTAGCCATTGTGACTTTTGCATTGTTGGATGCTTGAGTTTGTTCTATTTCTGTAAACAGTGTTGCCTGGGTTTGTTGGTAGGTTAAGTTGCTTGCAGCCAGCTTTATCCTGATGGGGGTTTACCTGTGAGATCCCTGAAAGGTCTAGAAGAGGCTATGGTGCAGAGCAATGTTTCTCAAATACCATGGCTGTGCCCCATGGCAATGACTGGAGACAGTTTTGGTGATGGAATCTTGGAGGAGGATGCCACTGGTTCTAATGGGTAGAGGCCATAGATGCTGCTAGCTTCTGTGTGTAAACGTGTGTGTATGAATATGTATGGAATCCAGAAGTCAACTTGGGATGATGCTATTCACCTTGCTTTTTCTAAGACAGTCTCTCCATCACCTTTACCTGAAAACCACTGGTTTGGCTAGGCTGGCAAACTCCAGGAATGTACCTTTCTCAGCATCTTGAATTCTGAGACAACGAGAGCATATCACCACTCATAGCATGCATTTTACCGACTGAGTTATTTCCCAAACCCAAATGGTGTTAACTTTCTCCGATAAACAGCACAGCTCCCTTCCTCCTAACAGAGAATGCTCCAGCCTAAAATGTCCACAGTAGTCAGGGGAGCAGTTCATTTCTAGGGCATACTTAGTCCCACTGTTAAGACACAGCCTTTCTTAGGAGTCTCTCTGGCTTCTCTGGTGTGATGACACCTTTCTGAAGGTAGGAATGTGAATTCTTTCCACCTGTTTAAGGTCTTGCCATTCCCTGGCCTTCCCCTTTCTGGAATTTCTTTCCTCTTGCTATCAGATAGTTTTCTTTCAAGCAGATGCAGGTCAGAAACCTTGAGGGGTCCCTTGTGATCAGCTGATGCTAGTTTCTCTTACAGTTCCTACTCTTCATGAATGTCAACACCAGCCACCTGAGTCCTGCATATGTCTCCCATGTGCAGTGAGAACTCAGGCACTGCTGTATCTCCACTCCCAGGGTCACAATCTGGAGGCCACCACGTGTAGGGATAATTGTGGGGTTCTCTCTCATTTTGCCTCTATTGGGACTCACAGGCTGCATTGCTGGCTTACAATGAGAAAAAACTATTGTTTCACAGTGTTTACTATTTTATTATACTCTATTTGTGCACTAAGTAAATGCCTGTCCATATGGCTTTGGTGTTGTACCAAGGAAGTTTGCTGGTGGTGGTGGTGGTGGTGGTGGTGGTGGTGTGTGTGTGTGTGTGTGTGTGTGTGTGTGTGTGTGTGTATGCATGTGCGTGTTCATGCCAGTATACACATGGGAATGAGTGCATATGTGTTCAGGTACTTGCAAAAGCCACAGGTGAGGTAGCATTCCTCTGGAGCTTTTTATCTACTTTTTTGGGACACATCTTAATGGCCTGGAAGTTACCAAATAGGCTAAGGTGGCTGACCAGTGGGCCCCAGGCATCCACTTGTTTCCAACTCCCCATTTTGGAAATTATAACCACATACTTTCACGCCTGGCTTTTTAAAAATGTGGGTTCTGGGGTTCTAACTCAGCTCCCCATGCTTGCAAGACAAGCATTTCACCAACTCAGCCATCTCCCCAGCCACTCTACTATGGACTTTGATGGAGGCTTTCAAGTGACCAGGTTGTATCTTGAGGTCTTGAGTACACTCAAATCTGAAGTGCTCAAGCTTCATGATGACTTGATTCATGGAATGGTGAGCTCACAAAGACCAAACAGGAAGAAAAGGAAATGCTTTCTCCTCTTAGTTATCAAAAGGTACAGAGCAGTATTACCCAGTATCTAGCTGAATTGACAAGTCTGAGTCGGACCAAAGTCTTCAGAATTTTGATTTTCTTCCTCAAGTCCTGCTCTCAAAGCAATGTTTTTTGCTGGAGTAGCATGTTGGTGACTCCTGTTGTAATGTAGGCCCAAGCACTCCAGGATGAGCAGACTGAGAAGAGGCAAGTAGATGGCCCTGAGGCTCAAGACTATCATTGAATTTCCTCTTCACGCCAGGGCTTTCCCTCCTTCACTATCTATGGGCTGTTGGATTTGTATGCATGGTACTGGGAATTCAACCTAGAACCCCTGAGCTGCACATGTAATCCCAAAAGTATGTGCTTTAAACCTGAAACCATGACCTAAAGTTCTAGTCCCATCCTTTGAATCCAAAGGACCCAGTGGAAAGCAACAAAGACACCAATATAAACCACTCCACTGAAAGAACTGGTGTGTTAAGGGTGGGGTTGGGGGGAGGGGATCAGAGGAAAGAATGGCCAGGCCAGGGTTACTGCATGTGAGGAGCTCAGTGGAGGCAGAGATGGAACAAAGGAGACTGGTGTGGCTGATCTTTGAAAAGCCTCATTCATCCTCGACACAGCTGTGTGAGACACATGAGCCCCATTTTTTTTTTCCAAAGAGAAAATTCTGAGAGGTTTAGAGAGTTGATGCAAGTGTCACAGGGACACAGCTAGTGTGGCTAGGACTCTGGCCTCATGATATCCCACTCTGAGTTCTGTGTTTGTCATGTGGTGCTCAGGAGAAGAAAAGAGGAGGCAAAGGTCCCTTCCTGACAATAACTGCTGGAGAGTGGATCCAGGAGCCATCCCAGACACAGGGAAAGCCAGGCTTAAATACAGCCAAGGTCAGATGGTAGAAGGCTAAGTCAGAATCTTCCACTGCCCTACAGCCTCCTGCTGAAGACATGGTTCTTTGTCATCTCCTTCTTGCCTGGAACTTCCCTCTATTTTTTCTGCCCCAGTTTCTCCTCATGCAAGGGTAGAGAAAATTAAGAAGAAACACTCAGGCTGGCTTGTTGTAAAATATCTACCAACCAGCAAAAATCATTATACAGTTTTAATATAGGTTTTTTAGAAGTTTGTTTTCCAAGTAGATGATAATATTCAAAAGCTATAATGTATATGATGAGTGTGAAGAAAGCCAAATTCTGTCATATGCTGTTTCCACTGTAAGAGTTCATCTAGAATTCTAGGAAACTTTCACAGGTTTAGCATAGAGATCAGCAAACTGTTTCTGATAGTGAATGTTGTAGTTTTGTGGCAGGTTAGATTTGATTTGTGAATTGAACCCATACTTTATGTGCTATGTAAATGATCTTCATAACTTTGGTGCTTTTAAAAAATATGTAACATTTTCTGTTAAAATAAATACTAGGTTTGGCAAGATAGCAAGGCAGAAAAAGGCCCTTGCTGGCAACCTGACTGCCTGAGTTTGATTCCTGGAGCCCACATGATGGAAGGAGAGAACTGACTCCTGCAAGATATTCTCTGACCTTCACATGTGTTCTGTGGCATGTTCACACCACACCCATACAATAAAAACATAAATAGAGACAATAAAATTGAATAACCAATACTAATAACTCATATGTACATATCTTCTGGTAGTTGGACAGTGAATCGCAAGACTATAATTACACTAATGGGAAAATTGGACAAGTTCAATATGGAGGCAGACAGCTTAAATTCCACGTGGAACACTGTAAGATTCCAAGTGCTTAATAATATTGATTTTGGCTTCTGAGGCTTTATTCTCTACATGATAAAGATGTCTTTTGCAAACACTAATGAGGGAGGCTGGAGACATGGCTCAGCAGTTAAAAGTGTTTGCTGCTCCTGCAGAGAATGGGGGTTCAGTTTCCAGCACCCACAAGGCAGCTTACAACCACTAGTAACTCCAATTCCAGGGGTCTAATGACCTCTTCTGGTCTGCTTGGGCACTGCACACATCTGATGCACATACTTACATGTCATACATGTAGGCAAACATTCTGACACATAAAATAAAAATAAATTAACCTTATTAAAAAGGAAAACACTAATGGGGAAGCCATGCATTCTAAAGGTTATTCCTATGAAACAAACACAAGAATACAGAATTCTTGCAACACAAAGCTTAAACTTGTGTTAGTATCTTTGACATGAATAAATTTATGTAGGACTTTCTTTTATGACTGTAAAATAAAATATGTATCCAGAACCCACCATGAGCCAGCAAATTCTTCTATGGGCTGGGAAAACAGTTCTAAATTCTGGTTCCTATGCCTTTTCATCCCCTGGTGGTGCAGCCAGCAAATGGCTACACAGACTGTGAGTGCAGAGGACCCAATAAGACTGTTCAGAAATGGAGACATTTGGCCATGTTCCTCTTGTAAGACTGGGAAGATTTTGAGACTCAGTAGGAAGATGTGGTATGGGCTAAAACTGAGTAAGAGGGAAGATATTTCTGGAAAAAAGACTAACAATTCTGACTAGTTATTCAGTGGAACCCAAATAGGGCCCAGCAGTCTCTCTCAGTTGAGACTGAAATTATAGGTAGAATTTGAGGTCCCAGTTCCCAGAAGAGGCAGACAACACAGATGTAGCTCCAAAAGAATTGCTGCATGTTTCCTTGACTCAGGCTGAGAGTTAAGTGGCTGGCCAGGAAAGGGCAGCTCATGAGAGGTGTGAGAAGAATAGTTCTCAGAACTCTCCCACGACTATTGTCCACTCAGGCCTCCAACCACGTGGAATGGAGAGACCTTGTTGCATTGGGAGGCAATCTAATAGGGTCACCAAAAGGTCATGACTTTGAAGTGTGTCTAAAGTAGTTTGCAGACTCAAGTCTTGGATTCATTTCAGTACAATTTGAAAACTTGCTGAAAGAACCAAGCTATATCTTAAGCAGTTTAGCAAGTTAGGGAAACAAAGTTCAATCCTATTTACAAGAATACAAAAGAAATCAGCAAGGGGTAATGTAAAATTTATAATATCTAGCACCCAGTTAAAAATTGCTAGACAATCAAAGAATCTAAAAGACTGAATCACGAGCAAGATAAATGCCAGTTAATAGAACTGTTCATTGAAATGGTGGAATCAACAAACATGGACTATTATCAATATAAATGTACTGTTTTCTATTTGAATTTTTTGGATTTAAAGGGAGCCATCATCACTATGGGAGAGACAAATGGGTAATATATAGAAAGAGCAATGCAGAATGTTTAGGGAAGAAAAAAGAGGAAATGAACTAGAAACTTTACTGGATGTAATCAAGCGCACACTTGATACTACAGAAGGCAGGATCATCGAGCCTCGAAAACTCAGGATGAGAGATAAAAAGTAGAGGGACCAAGAGAAAGAATGAGAGTGAGAGACTGTACACAGGAGAAAGAGAGCCGAGTTTCAGTGACCAGTCTGATGATGTTGAGTCTAATACATGCCCTATGAGAGAGTTAATGAAATGTATAAAGAATTGCCTGCCAAGCATGTTTATTCCCCAAAAGGCAGTGCACAGGGTGACAGCCAGGGTGTCCCAATCCAGGGAAACTGGGTTATTTTCTTACAACCACCCTGCATTGATGACTGAAGCATCCAGCTTGCTTTCTTAAGGCCAGGATTACACCAGCACAATGCATCACTGGAGACTGTTTCAAGCTAGGATTGGCTCTTAGAGATAGGAAACACACCCTGGCAAATGCCATCTGTATTTGTTTTGTATTGCTGTGTAGCAGATGGTCCCGTCTGACAGTTGTGCAGACTATAGTGTGGGTTAGATGGCTTCTTTGCATAGAGAAGCCCTCCCCAGTCTGAATTAGTGTCAGCCTCTCACCAAATGCTTAGGGTCTACTTTCAAGGCTACTAGTAAATGGAGGAATTTAGTTCCTTGTTGCAGGACCAAAGTCTCCATTTCCTTGTGGGTAACAGACAAATATCAACTACCAGAAGCCATTTGTAGGTCCTTGCCATGTGACTCTAGCCAGAGAGAACACTAATTTGTCTTTTAAAAAATGTTTATGTTTACTTATATGAGCCTGAGTGTGTACCACATGCATGCAGGAACCCTCAGAGGCCAGAAGGGGCATCAGATCCCTAGAACCGCAGTTAAAGACTGCTGGGAACCACCATGCTGGTGCTGGGAACCGATCCTGGGTCATTGGCAAGAGAGTTATCTCTTGTCCCTTGTTTTCCTTTTCAAGGTCATCTGGAAAATCTTTCTGCATTGGATCTCTCTTGACTTTTTATACATTTCACTTGTTAGGTCAGGCTCACCTGACATATTCTCCATTTTAATTGATTCAATGACAACAGATTTATAACCTCTGTATTACTTTAAAAACATTTTGCAATGTAGCATAGCTTAGCCATAGGGGTGGGAGCCTGCTCTGTCCACAGCTGCTGCTCATACTCAAGGAAGGGCGACTATGAAAAGCATATACTCCAAGGGTAGGAGTCTAAGTGGCTGTCTGAGTTGTCTGCTTTGTGACTAATTTTCAATTATTTGTATAGGTGGAGAAAAGAAAATATAAGAGGCTTTGGGAAGGGCCACATGGATTGGAGTCTATTTGAGAGCAGCATGAGGAAATGTGTTTATAAGTTGCTCTATGGAACCATGGATTTACTTCTGACACCAGATCAACCTTGAGTAGATACTTTAGGATTGTGCCATAAATAAATGATGAACAAAAGCTCATTAAATGCATGTTGGGTGCAAACTGGAGGCCAGGGAAAGTGACAGTTACTGCATAGATGGTGTCTTCTCTGACTCAGTGCTTACAGTTGACTCCCTTGCACACTCAGGCTTCTGAGTGAGTAGTAGCCAAACAGAAGGATGATGGACAGCTGAGTACCAGCTCCCATTTGCCCATGTGAAGCTACAAAGTAGAAGTCACCTGTTTGGTTATCCTTTTTGTTAATAGGATTCTGAAATAGTGAAATTATCTCAATGCTGGTTCACATCTTCCCTCTGTCTGAAAAAGACAACACTAAGTTTGAATATCTTCAGCAAAACCCACAATTTGGAAATGGCAGTGTGTCTGAGAAGCAATAGAGCTGAAGGCAAATGGAGAGAATAGTTCTTCCAAGTGGATAGAAAACTGCTTACCACTCTGTATGGAAGGCAAGGAATCACTTTGTGTTAAAGCAGCCTATGGCCTAGAACAAGGGACTGGATGCACAAGGGACTCACCTGCACAGAGGCCCATGTAATTCAGTCATGTGTTTATAGGAAATTCATGAGAACTATGATTCTAGATTATCTTTCCACTGATTCATTCTAGGTGCTGCTGGCTTCTCTGCACTCTTGTTTTGCCCACAGGCTTCTTTGCACTCTGCTCCATCCACTGTCCTGCATTGTTCTCTAGTCCCTGGGGGATGCAGCCTGTTGAGTGGTAATGGGCCAAGTTAGGCATGCAGAAGGATTGCATCTTGGTTGAAGTGTATGTAGAGAGGGTTCCATGAGTGTAGGGGAGAGATGTGTTCCCTGGGATGAGCAAGCTTTGTTGACTTTCTTGTGCATGCCACTCTCTGCACTAGGAATTCCGGGGTATAGATATGAAGGCTCCCCTAACCAGTCTCAGAACAATGGCCACTTGTATTGGACACTATCTAAAAATGAAAACATGAATACTCCTGTTTGAAAACACGGAGAGCTGTCAAGAAAGGTCTTTAAATAGATTTCACACTTAATTTTTTTTAAATGAATGATCTCTGTAAAGACAAATTAGAATTTTACATTATTGGTGTGGATTTGACTGCCTACCTTTAGAATGTCCAATGCCATCTTTCACAAAAATTGAGTTACAACATTAACTCTTGAGTGGATCAGCACAATGACAATTATGTCACAGTTCATCGATGGGCACGTGTTCTTCATTCTTACAAGAATAACAGGCTTGCTGCAAGAACCAACTCAGCTGACTTATTCCCATCTATGAATGTGGTCACTTTCCACCCATACTCACTGCCTTTAGCTTGCTTGGAAGTACACAAGGACTGCAGAGGTGGCTTGGGTTTTCCAAGCATTGCTTCCTTCTCCACCATCATTTCAGTATGCATGGTTGTCAACCCAGGGGAGTGACATAAGCTGGTCAAATTTTCTATACCTGTTGTAGGAAGCACTGCCTAAAGTAAGCAGTGGAGAAACCAGAATTGTTAAGCACACATGACTGCTTCCTTCAAGGAAGGAGGAATGACACTGGACACCTGGAATACTGGAGTGAAAGTGGCCAGAGAACCTGGTGATCCTTTGCTGTTCTATTAGGAGCCAGCCTCCACCTGAATTTCCCCTAAATCCTGAGAATTGTTTATGGCCTAATCCTGGGCTTTGTCTTTCAGTGACTAGAACTCATCCTTGTGAAAGATGACCCATCCTTATGCTTTTATGCTTATTACCAATCTTTCCTCTGTAGGCCTCTAACCCAGTCAATAGAGCCAATAAAGCTTATTCTTTCTCTTTTGGTTTTTAAGACAGGGTTTCTCTGTGTAATAGCCTTGGGCTGTCCTAGAACTCACTCTGTAGACAAGCCTTATTCTTATAATAAAGGCCTCAGGTACTTTGCTATAGCTGGTATTTTGCAAGGGAATTTCAATGTATCCATCCCTGAAGCTTTGTTGTGAGAACTGTCACATGGAGACTCCCCCCCCCAAGTTTGTGTTTAAATGTTAAGAAAATTAAATCATGGGATCAGACTTTCTAGAAATTTTGAGCCAGTCTGACTGACTAAGTTCAGCTACACTGAGTTTTCATTCTCACCTCTTCATGGTTCATTTCCCTGTCAACTGTGATATCTGCAGGGACCCCACCCCCCAACACCTTGTGGCAAAACATTTGACAGAATCCTCTAAAAGGAGGAGGAGGATTTATTTTAGCATGCAGTTTCAAGGTATGGCAGTTAGTTTTAATTGCCAACTTGACTACATTTGGGGGTTGTGGGATCAGGTGGATGACATCTGGGCATGTTTGCAAGAATGCTTTCAGAGAGATTTAATCGAGGGGGGATGACCCAGCCTGAATGTGGGCAGCACTAGGCCATGGGCTATGGTCAGGACCAAATAAAAAGGGAAAAGGGAGAAAGCCAGGGAGTGTGGACCTCCCTCATCCCCCACTTCCCAGTCAGTGTATGGACTAAGGTAATGCCGGCTGCTGCAGCTCCCCACCCCAGTGGCCTGCATCCCTTCGAACTATGAGTCAGAATAAACCTCCCTCTTTCAAGTTGTTTCTTGTCAGATATTTCTCCACAGATGATATTGTTGTAATTTTAAGGAGTGGTGTGTGAGAGAAAGGCGCCATGTAACAGAGTTTGGGTGGAAGGTTTTTTTTTTTTTTTTTATCGAGGGAAGAGTGGATGGGAAAAAGGGGGAGGGGAGAGGGGAGACTGGCTTCTGGGGACAAGAATGGCAGAATAGAAGAAAGAGGGAGAGACATAGAGAAAGCAGAGGAGAGAGAGAGAGAGAGAGTGTGTGTGTGTGTGTGAGAGAGAGAGAGAGAGAGGGGGGGCAGGGGAGGAGGTGGGCAGGGCCCCTTTAAAAGAGAAAGTAGTGAATGGGCAAAGGTGGTGCTCCTAGTGGTTGCAGCTGAGGGCATATCCTGTCAGAACCCCAAGGGCAGGTCAGTACAGATGCCTGAATACTAACAGATATAATGTTGAAGTCCTTGGCACCATTGATGATAGGCCTGCTTTAGGAAATATTGGAGTGGTAGGAGGATGTGGCAGAGGCCACTCACTTCATAGTAGACAGGAATCAGGAAGAGCAACAGAATGAGGTCTGGGACAAGATACAGACCTTGAGAACATACCTCCAATGACTCATTTCCTCCAGCTAGGCCCTACCTCATGAAGTTTCTCCCCAAATAGTACCTCCCCAAATAGTACCTCCCCAAATAGTACCACCAGCTAGGGACCAATACCTCAACCTTTGGGGACAGACTTCATATCTATACCATGCCAATGAGTAAGACACCATTGGGCTGTTTGGTGATTTGTGTCATTTTGAACCCTCTTGAAACATGGGCTATGTCTGCAGTGAGTCAGGAGGTGTGGCCTCAGTGTGGTGGCCATGTGGACACATTGAAGTCTAGACATGACCTGCTCATCTTGCATTCACTGTGATTCTACCCAACTCCAGAGCATCACAGGTTTCTGGGACTCTGACCATGAGGGATCCCTTATGTCAAGGCCATCAAGGAAACCAATGAACACTCATTACACGTGTCCCTTTACCCACATGCCAGCTCCACATCCCATCAGACTTCACTTCTGAGTTGTACATTGAAAAATAAAATTATTGAAAATTTCAATATGGTAATACTAAAAGCAGAGACCTACAAAAGGAAAAATGGGTAAGTTAGACTTAGTGAAAATTAAAGGTATATGGGTCAAAGGGTGCTAGCAATAGCGTGAACAGGAGTTCATCCCCAGAATGGATGCACCTTGAGGATATTATGCTATGTAAAGGAAGTCAGTATTAGTGGACTCCAGCTTCACAAGACAGCTGGCATAGTCAAATTCACGTTAAGTAGAACAGAGGCTGGGGGCACTGGTGGAGGATGTGCCAAATTATTTAATGGGTTCAGAGCTTCCTTTTGGGGAAGACAACATTCTGGAAATTTGATAGTGGTTACATTAGTTACTTTACTGTTTCTGTGACAAACACCGCAACCAAAGGTTAACGTAGAGAAGAACTTTCATTTCAGCTTACAGTTCTGGGAGGAGCACATGGGAAACCATAGCAGCAGGAAGCCGGCTAATGATATTTCATTGGTACAGGAAGTAGGGTGGGAGAGGAAGTTTTGAATCCATAAACCCTCAACAACCCCCACTCCTGCATCGGTGGGTGACATACTTCTTCCAGCAAGGCTCCACCTCTCCTGGTTCCTGGAACCTTCCCCAACAGGTGCATGTATCCAGACACATGAGCCTATGGGGGACATTTCTAATTCAAACCAAACAGTGCTGTTGGCTGAATGATGCTTAATAACCTTTAAAAATGATTGTGACCTGAACTGGGGAGCTGGTTTAGTTGGTAGACTGCTTGCTTGACTATAGCTAGGGGACCTGAGTTCAGATCTCCAGTACCCATACAAAACCTCAAACCCTAGTGCTGTGGTGAGATGAGCCAAATTGGTGAGCTCCAGGTTCAGTGAGAGGGCCTGCCTCAAAACACACTGTGGAAGATGATTGAGGAAGGCATTTAAAGTTGACCTCTGGCCTTCATAGGCATGTGTACACATGTACACCCACACACATGTACATTGGTACACAAATGAAAAAGCACACACACACACACACACACACACACACACACACACACACACACACACACACATACTTGCACTGGTTGCAATGATGAATTTTAGATCACCAGAAGAAGTCATTTGAGATGGCAGCATTAAGCCAAGTGTGGCATTTCTGTGTACAGACGCTTGGGTAAACACACAGGTCCCACACTCACAAAGCTGGCCTTGCACTCACTTGTGCTTAAGGTACATGAACTCTAGGCACACATATTAATCCTCACATGTAGATTTTTCCAGTGGGTGGTAAGATACCCAAGGGCAACCTACTGACCCGGTTTATTTCTCATTAGACATGCTGGTTGAATCAAACTCTAAGTTAAATTGGAGCTTATTCAGGATATGATTTTTTTTATAAAGCTCATCCTTATTAAAAATAAAATTTGCATGCATCAATATTCATGGATATTAAAAAGCGCATAGTTCATTTTGTTTGAGCAGATGCAGACAGCGGTGTAACCAGTACCAAATCCTGATCTGAGACATTTCCACTGACCTGAACGTTCCTCCTGCCCTGTGCTCTCAGAGCTCTGCCCCCACTCCCACCATGTGCTTGGCAACTTCCTACTTGCTTTCTAGAAATTATCAACAGCAGAAACCCTGTAGTCTATAGTGTTTTGTGCCATGACAAGTGCTACTTTTGTGTTTGTGTATGGTATGCATATGTGCATGTTTGTATGTGTACATGTATGTAGGGTACATGTGTTTCTGTATAAGTGGAGATTGGCACTCTGATGTCCAGTCATTCCTTTTTTTATGTCCAGTCATTCTTAACTTTATTTTTTATTACATTTATGTGTATGTATGAGTGTGCATTCCTGCCCACATATGTCACAGTATATATGTGAAGGCTAGTGGGCAAATTTTAGGAGTCTCCTATCATGTGGGCTTGAACTTAGGTTGGTAGGTTTGGAGACAAGCACCTTTAGCTCCTGAGCCATCTTGCCAGCCCTCTACCTTATTTTTTGAGATACAGTCTCTCACTGAACCTAGAACTCCTTGATTCACCCAGACTGGATCCATAATAAGTTTTAAGATCCCCCTGTACCCACTACCTCAGCCCTGGGATTACAAAGGCCTACTGTTGCACACAGCCTTTGATGTGAGTTCTGGGGACCCAAAAAATCCTATCCCCATGCTTGTGTGGCAGGTACTTTACCCTGTGAGCCACCTCTCCAGCCCCAAGTATGTTTATTTTATCTTCACCATGACCAAATGCCCGCCAGGAACAATGTAAGAGATGAAAGGTTTGTTTAGCCAAGAGTTCAGAGTTCTCAGTTGATCATGGAGAGGGCATGGCAGATCAGAGACTTGCATCAGGACACCCAGAAAGCAGAGTAGAATGGTGATCAGCAGGCAAGGGCAGGATACAGCCCCCAAGGACATAGCCCCTGTGACCTACTTCCTCAAATCAGCTCCCCACCACCTGACAACCTATTCCCAGCCTGAGTCCAGCAATGGATGAGACTGTTGAGTAGGTCAGAGCCCTCATGCTTTAATCATCTCTGGTAATGCTCTCATAGACACACCCACAAGTGTGCTTTACAATCTCCCAGGAGTCTCTCCATCTTGTCAAGTTGACAGTCAAGATTAACCATCACTCCAAGTTTCCAGGGCAACTTCTCATCATCATAATCAAATCAGTCATTCTCTCCTGAGACAGAAGAAGTCTGGATGCCTGGGCCCTGATATAGGCAAGTTTGTCTTCTAGCCTAGCAAAGTGTAATGCTGAAGTTGCCTGTGGACTATTGCTGTCTCCATCATCAGTTGCTTCAAAGAGCTAACCATTACACTGTGGGGCCCCTTTGACAGTTGCTGCATATATAAAATATTTTTATCACAGTGCCTTCAAGTAATGCTTCTGTGGGACTGCAATAAGGTCACATGTAGAAGGGGCTCAAGATGAAGTTTGGTGCACGGTAGGAACTCAAAAATACTTCACTGTTGACCACACTATTGCTGACAGTTTTACAAACAATATTAAGAATGATACTTCCTTGCTGTGAAGATGGAGTTATGGTAGACTCTTTCTTCTAGGGTTGCCATGGGAACCACATAATACCTCAGAAGCATTTAGCACTGCTCTGTTCATGGTAAGCCCTCAAGAGCGCAGCTGTGATCATTTTCTTGTGATAAAGCCATTAAGGACCAAATAGCGCTCTCCTCCAATAAGTAGAAGGTGTAAGTGTCTCTCCCCTTAACTACCAAAAAGTGTGAAAGTCAGGTATAAAATGGCTCTCTTTAGATTTCTTTCTATAAATTTGGTTTTTACACATACAAAACAAAAACAAACAAACACCACCCAAGAGGCTACTAGCTTAAAATGTCAATCTCTTCCCCTTGGGTCAGAGAAGGAGTTCCCTATAGGCAGGTCAGTGAAGGGCCTGGAATTGGAATTGCCCCGATCTTGCTCAGTGTTTTTGATTTTTGTCTTTGTTGCTTTGAATAAAAAAAAATACAGAAAACAGCCGAGTCACCAGTCAAAGACTGCAGAGGGCTATTGAAATCTCAGAACTTTTGCGGTGTTCCAAAGCCAGAGTGACTTTGCTGTTCTTGAATCTCAAGTAGTTCACATTGGCGGGGCAGGAGGGTTGAGGGCAGTCATTGGGGAAGCAGGAAGTGGCACTAAATGATTACTGGAAGAAAAGTTTCCTCTTGGTACAAGAAACAGAGTCAGCCCCTAGAGTCATCATCTCATGGGAAATAAGGAGAAAAGGAGAAGAATAAAAGCAAACATGATAGGACATGCTGGAAGGAATGCATAAGCAATCAGGGGACATCTCCTGAAACATAGAGCAGTTTAGCTAAATTTGACCTTGTAACTGGG
Source organism: Cricetulus griseus (assembly GCF_003668045.3). NCBI lineage: Eukaryota > Metazoa > Chordata > Mammalia > Rodentia > Cricetidae > Cricetulus > Cricetulus griseus. The sequence continues at coordinate 66,430,034 of NC_048596.1, forward strand.
TCATCAGTGTGCCTGTGCTTTAGAATGACTCTACCCACCATGCCTAGTGCTCAAATAAGAATTTCCCATCGATGGCTCTGTTCTTGGCTGCTGTCATTTCTACCTGCAGACAAAGGGGAGCTGGCACTGCTCAGGTGGGGAGATGAAGAATGGGGTATTCTCTGCAGATCACTTCTCATTAAGCATCCAGGAAGAGACTGATATCTTTCATGTGCCTCCAAAAGGTGGGGTGATGGAGATTATACCCTGATTTGATGCATTCTCAAACCAGAACCCCACCAACAGGAAAAGCAAGGAGAGACAGAACCTCACCATCTTCCTTCTGATCCTAACAAGGGGACAATCCTCCATTTGCAATCAGATAAGGGGAATTATCTTGGTAATAAAAGTCAATTGAGAATCTAAATGAAAAAATCTAATGCTTTTCATGCTGATTTATTTTAGATTAAAAAAAGTTAAGCCAGAAGTAAACATGAAGAGACAGAGCATGGAGAGGGAGGCATGGTAGAGAGAGAAAGTCCAGATTTTAGCTATTATAGGTGCGTGGTTGCATTAACCAGAAAATACACTGTCTGACATTAATTACTGTTGCTGAAGAGAGTTCAGGAGATTGAAAACAAATATGTACTACTGGCAAAGATCAATCAAATATCTGACTGGTGGAGGAGAGTGTGCTATTCTAATAGAGCCCTTGCTAAACTGTGGTCCAAGGAGACTCAGCCACCCCACCCCACGTACTGCCTGCCCCCTAGTGGAACCTTATGTTTTCCCAGGAAAAGGTATTTTAGTGCTGAACGAGGTGGTCTTTTCTTTGGACTCCTACAATATCTGTCATTATCCTAAAGATAAGACCCAACCCTAAACCTCTAGGTCTTCGGTTCCTTGGGCTACAAGGAGGCTGGGGATATTCTTTCATTTGTTCTAATGACTAATCACCATTGGCACCTTGATTGGATTCAGAGTCACTATACACACACGAATACCATTGATGTGTCTATAAGTGGCTGTTTCCAGAAGGGTTTAAGAGAGTAGAAAAGAGTCACCCTGATTGTGGGTGGCACCATCTATTGGGTTGGTGATCCTGGTGAAGGAATCAAAGAAAGTGAGCAGAGGACCAGTATCATCCTTGACTGCAGATGTAATGTGATCAGCCACCTCATGCTTCTGCTGCCCCGTCTTCCTCACCATGACTGACTGTATCCCCTAGAACTGTGAGTCAAAACAAGCCCTTCCCTTAAGTTGAGTTTGTTGGGCATTTTGTCATAGTAATAAGAAAATAACTAAGATACTTACATGTGTCTGGAGAAGCAGCATTGGGGAGCTAGGTGTAGCCAGCTGGGTTGTATCTAGGCTGGAAATTCCCAACTGTGTGTGTTTTTTTTTTCAACCCTCTTCTTTGCTGGGGTGTGAGTTTCAGTGGTTGGTTTGCTGACTTGATATTTTCAAAGGAATTGTTGTCTCCAAGGCTGTTAGGCAAATGCATGTGCATACATGTCACATACTTGGGGACACTGCATTCTAGCCATAGAAAGGGAAGCTGGAGTCCTTGAGTGAAGAGGTGCAGTCAAAGTGTGTGAACTAAGCTTTAGCTGCTTCTAGCTTGGTACTTAGTAGGTCCATAACCACTCACTCTCTGAGGATCTATTTGGGTGCCATCTCCAGTAGGAAGCACAGAATTACCTATAGTCTGAGAAATCAAAGGAATTATATTAGTTTTGTATATTTCTCCATTGTTTGGAATAATATTTTCATGAACTAGGACTTCTACTTGAGTAGCAGTCACAGTGGACATCTGGCGGTGCTTCCTGCTGCATTGATGGTGGATCACGTGCATTTCTGCAGTGCTCTCGCCATTCATTCGTTCATCCATTCATTCATTGTTCTGTCTGTATCTTGGGGGATATACTACAGACCTGGAGCTGCTGTGGATTTTGCAATATAGTTGTGAGCAATGAATTGATTGATTAGGGGTTACTTTTCATGGGGAGGAAATGGAGCACACACTGATAAATACATTGTGTATCTTACATAGTTAAAATGGAACTGAGGAATCTTGTCTGCAACAAAAGCAACCATCAGGGGCAGCTCACAGGTGATGACCACTGTGAAGTTGGATCTTACCTATATGCAGAACTAAGTTCTTGTTTAAAAAATGTCCTTTAAGAAAACACATCCAGGTTAGCTCAGCATTTGAGACCACTGTTGTCATACTGTAGTATAGATGAGCTGGATGTAGCCAGGATCACAGGCATTGTCATAATGGTAGCAGATGTCTGGGTTTCATTGTACACATGTGCTGTGACCTACAAAACTGTTCTCTGATGTGGGCTAATTCAGATACTTCTGACATTTTGATATTATGAACTACTCTACTCAGAGAAAGCTCATGAAAATGAATGGCCTTTGCTAGATTTTTAATCTATTGAAAAAAAAGTTGGAAGCTGGGGAGACATGGAGCTAGAATTGCTTTATGGAAATGTCACAGGTGATGGAGGAGAGGGAGTAGGCTGCTGGGATGTGAGTGAGAGGCCACTGCATAGGTTTTCATCAAGGCTATGGGAGACATGGCTATGGGACAGTAAGCTGCTTAGGAAGGGTAGCTAATAGGAGCAGCTGGTAGAAGCCGTTCAGTAGAGCTGGCAGCACTGGTCACTGGAGAATAGAACAAGAGGAACTCTAGGATGTGTGCCAGTAGCTCAATGATGACTGACAAACTGAGGAAGGAGTGGGGAACACTGGAGTGGATGGCTCCCTCAGGTAGGTTTGTGGAGAGTAGAAGACCAGGTAGGCAAATGTCTGGGAGGTGGGGGGGCATTGTTCATTTTAAGAGGCAGAGGCAGATGGGAATGTTGAAGAAGGTATGGCATGATGATGGGCAGGTCTCTAAGGAGTCAGCCAGTGATCCTGGAGTGCTACGTACCATGCTCCTAGGATAGGAGGCTCTGTTTTTATTTATTCGTACACTCATTCATTCCTTTATCTCCCTCCAAAATTCTAATTGAGGGATATAATGTGTCCAGCCATATATTTGGAGCTAGGAATCTGGTGGCAAGCTGGGTATGATGCATCTTATTCTCACAGGGACTAGAGTTGAGAGATGGACAAGTGTAGCCCTATGTTTTCCACTGTATTTACAAAGGAAGAGATACGTTCTGAAGGAAAAGAATGGTAGGTGAGAGCATACAAATCATGACCCTGACCTGGTTTTGAAGGTCATGTCAGGAGATGTTCATGAGGGCAGGCCACGTGAGCTGAGTTCCATAGGGAAGCTGGAAAGCAGGTTAAACAAATTGACAAGCACAGGGAAAGACCCTATGGTAGGTATCAGTGTGTGCAGTCAGGGAAGAATGGAGATGCTCACAGAGTGACCTGGGGGTACACTGAGATCATCAGGGGCAGACACACAAAGCCCTCTTGTTGCTTTGTCTTCATCACAGTGAAAGGGTGGTTCTGTATAAAGGGGTGGCTGTGAAAGACCTACAGAAAGTAGAGCCAAAGCTCCAACTTTCCACAGCATTGTGAGTGGGTCAGGTTGACCAAAAATGTTCCAGGGTCACCTGTCAATGGGAATCCTTGGATCCTTAGTGGCCAGAGCTGCTTAGGAGAAGTAGGGCATTTGCAGAGGAGCTTAGTCTCTTAGTAACTCATCTGCTGGAACATCTGGGGTCCAACAGACAGAAGCCATCCTCAATCCAAACTGGCACATATAAGTGTTAGTTAGTTCGCAGTGGCCCTGAGTCTCATGGCTGAATGCACATCATCGTAAATAAGTAAAGATGACACCTGTGACATCACATCCCAGCTGCAGTGACTTGATAGGTACACCCAAAAGTGTGTATAACAGTCTCCTTAAAACAGCCTCACGAGACAATGGGCCAGGAGAGAAGCAACTCTAAGTCCACACTTGGGAGGTCCCAGTTTCATCCCTCTACCTTGTGGAGGGAGGGGGCACAATCCAGGCCCACCTGGCTGTTTGGGTTGCTGCCGCTGCTCAAATTGCCATTTAAATTGTTTTTCAATACCACACTCAGAGCAAATTTTTCCCTTCCTGAAAATATTTCATGTGTTATCCTGTATTTCCTGACACATCTACACTAAGTTTGAGAATAGAACAGAGAGAAGTTTAGTGGATATGTAAGTATTGCCAGCTAGAGTCTGCTAGTCAGATACTAACATTTAGTGATCATGGTGATAGTGATGATGGCAACGATGATAGTGGTAGCAATGCTAATTATGACAGTAACGGTGATGATGCATGTCTCAGTGCACACATGAACTGTGTGTCCCAACCCCACCATGAGACTCTAGTGTGTGTGATTTTTTTGAACAACTTGATGCATGATCCTGATGCAAAGTCCCTGATCATGAACTTTGTAGAGGATTACACCCTGTTGCAATGTCAAATAAAGTTGGACATACCTTCATACTTTTTGCAGCCTCACTCTCATAACCAAGTTCAGTGTCACTCAGAGTGGTTGCTTTTACGCAGACTAGCAGAATTTCAACCATTTGCCTCTGGAGGGGAAAATCGGTGTGATAACACCCTTACAGACAATAGAAACTCCCTTGTGGACATTAATCTTATTTTCATTGGACTTTAAAAGCTAATTCTTGAAATTTAATTGCTCAGTTAATCAATTTACCAATATTTATTGAATTTTCAGGTTTAGCATCCACACAACACTGGGAGGTGGTTCTTTGATCTACTAGCAAAATCCACCCAGAATCTATGTTGGCTGATTTCAACCCCCCACTCTCCTTCTCATTCTTCTTCCCTCCCTCATTCTCTCTCCTCCTTCCCTCTTGGACATTTTGAAGTCATCAGGAACCTATGCTTTATTTCATTGGCAGTGCTAACTTGATGGAGATATGCTTAAAACACTCTCTGGATTTTTCTTGGGAAAGAAGAATGATAATATATGATCTCTCTTACTCTCCCCACCCTGCCTGTGTGGGATGTATATACATGTTTTTGTGTGAGAGAGTACAGGCATGCATATGTCACAGCACATGTGGAGGTCAGAGGACAACCTTGGGTGTCAGTCTCGCTTCCCACATTGTTTAGATGGGGTCCCTTTGTTGTGCACTGCTGTGTGTGTTAATCTAGATGATTGGCCTAGGCATTCTCCTGTCTCTGCATCCCATCCTTCCAGAGAAGAATTGGACATGAGAGATGCTCTCACAGCATGCTCAGTCGAACATGTTTTCTGAGCATCTGACTCAGGCTGTCAGGCTCACACAGCAGCTGCTTTACCCACTGAGCCATCTCCCCAGTCCTCATGTGTGTTATTGATCAGGCAAGAGAAGAACATTGAACTGGAAAAGTTTCTGTTGTTTTCCAGATGAACAGTCAACTTTTCTCGCTCCCAATGATGCCTGAGAAAGAAATGAAACTCTTTCAAAAGCAGGTAAAGACGGAGCCTCTCAGATCCCCCTTCCCCTCTTCTCTCTTCCTCTATCTTTACATTTAATAATGAAATGTATTTGGAGCCCATTTTCTCTCCAAGCATGAGGTACTAGATAAGAGGCTGGTTGAATGTCTCACCTTCAGGCTTTCAGGCCAGCTATGTCTGAGAAACCAACAAAAAGAGTACACGGGTCAGCCCAAGTGACATCCATAGAACCTCGGGTGAGCACAGTGTACCACAGCTGAGTGTACAGTCACGCCAGCACAGAATCCGGTTCTTCCAGGACTGAGCAACGGGGCAAATAGGCAGCATCATCCCCGAATGTGCCAGGTGCAGCTTAAATATAGGCACGATAGCCGGATGTCTATAAATCATTTTTACGAGGTTTAAACTCTTAGTCACTGCATTGTAAAAACAGGAGGTGAGACGGTTACAGTTCATAATGTTTATGAAGTTTGTTAATATAAATTATGTGAGAAGAGCTCATCCCCACTGCCTTCTTGGTGGAAATCATATGGATTTAGGTCAAATGTTCTGATGGTCCTGAATAATAAGACTACTGGGTTAATAAAATATTCAATTCAGAGACTCAAGCAAAAACAAATTCTAAAAGAATGTTTTAATGTTGCAAATTATTCTTTTGAACCCTCATTTTAATCTTAATTCATAAGCATGGCACATGAATATCTATAGATACAAAGTAAGTATATGTTTGTGTAAATATGTATGAATATATATGTATATGCATTATATATCATATCTGTCGGTCTCTCTCCACATATATCTTTTATTTCCATTAGGCATCTGAATTTCTTTCTTAACCGGTCTAGTCAACCCAAGACAAAAATGTTATTAGAAGGAAGCCTTCATACTTATATCTCTTTGGAAGCCCCCAGAGTGTCATTTACAGCTTGTTATTTAATAATGGCAGATATTTAGTTTGGGACCATATGAAAATGTAGCCAAGAAGCTGCCTGGGGGGAGAGCGTGACCTGTTGATGGACGATTTTGCTGCCTGGACAGCAAATGCCATCCCAGGAAGCAAAGCTAGCTGGCCCTAGCAGCTCTAGGGAGTTCAGGGACATTGAGAGGAGTCATACATTGTCTCCAGGACAGCCCTGGTGGCTGTGAGAGCAATCACACTGGGTAACTAAAGTGTGTACATATGCTACTATATCTCAGAAATGGGTCAGCTCCGGAGGAGCTAATTAGGCTTTCCATAGAGGATGCTATTCCAGAGCAACCAAGACTGTGCTGGCTCTAGATGGGGATTTGATGGTCCAAGCTGTAGAAAATGTGCCCACTGGGTGTGTCAGTGGAAACACAGCCTGAGATACTGACTATGCAGCCTGAGGAGTTCACCTTTGAGATCTCTACTTAGATATGGCCAGGATCTTCATTTATGTCACAGACAATAGTTTTGAGATGGATCAATATGTTAATTACTTTTTGTCTCTGTGATAAAATACCATGTGACCAAAAGTGACTTCTAAAAGAAATAATTAATTTTGGTTTATGGTTCCAGGGGGCTGGAGTCCATAATGGTGGAGGAGTCATAGGGCAGCCAGAGCAGGAGATTGAGGAATCACATTTTGAAGCACAGAGAGAGTAAACTGGAGGTGGGATGGGGCTGTGAACTCTCAGAACCCTCCCCCAGCAATGTGCAGTCATCAGTAAGGCTCTACCTCTTAAAGGTTCCACAAGATTCTTAAAACAGCACACCTGCTGGGAACAGGTGTCCAAATGCACCAGCCTGTGGGGATATTTCTCATCCAAATCATCATAGTCAGCATGAAGCAAAGTTGAGCTTAGTTAAGAAAATAAGAGTAGTCACCAAGGAGAGAGTGTGTATTTCTCTTGAAAGAATCACCCTTCGGTGACTTTTCAGTAGTTATGCATCTGATTCCGAAGTCACAAAAATGTTTCAGGATATAATTTGCAATCAAGTTCAAAGTTACAAAGTTAAGTAAAGTTTAAGTATGAATAATGAATGTGCCTCAGGATGGGGTCTGTAAGCAGGTTTCATGAGGTAAACTGTTTGGGTGTTTGGGCGAGAGAGGGGCATAGTTGGGACTAAGCTAAAAGATCACACAGGTTGAATTTGTGGTTTGAATACTTGATGCCAGAAGTCAACGTGACATCTGCTCTAGATGGCCAGGAAACAGCTTGATGTAGTATTTAAGGCAGGGTCCCAGAAATTTTAAAGATTTATTTTTATCTGTGTATGTGTGGAGAGGCGTGCTTGTGATGGCACATGTGAATCAGTCACTTGGACTTCTCCTTCTACCCTGTGGATCCTGGGGATCAAACTCAGTGTCAGGCTTGGTGGCAGGCAACCTTGCTCAGTGTGGCATCTTGTTGTGGGCCTAGTTACTTTCTTGCATAGGTTGGCAGGGGAAACACCAGGAAAGCAGCTGAGATGAATGTAGGAAGAAATGGGAGCTGGGAGGTGTGCAGACCTGTGACCCCAGTGAGTCCACATGTGTAGGTAGGGAGAGACAATGCTTCTCAAGGGTGCTATTCTAGGTGAGACATCTCTCATGCCAATGGGGACTTAGCCATCTCTGGGACTTCACCGCAAGGAAGTCCCTGGCATTTCCTCATTTCTTGGTTTCCTGAATTGGATGAGCATAAGATTTTTAGTCTCTGTGGGGCTGCTCTAAAGCTCAGTGATGAGGGTGTAGCCTCTGCTCTAAGAGCTTGGTCAGGGTACTGGGCCATTTGATGGCAAGGTCTTGATGCTCAAGCAGCAAGACTCAAGTAAATATAGCTTGGGATCTTTATTTCTATGTCCCCATTAGCACCACGTAACCACTCATTCGGTCATTTGAAATTTCACCCTGCGAGGGCAGAGAGTTGAAGCCTTATGGTTAAATTGCCTTGGCAAGGCCTTGGGAATCTGTTGGCTTGAGTAAAATTTCAGTTTCCTATGATTAATAGAATCTGAACATGAAGGGAGAAAGAATGAGGGAAAGATGACTATTTCCACCCAAATTCACATCTGCTTTAAAAATCAGAAGATGGTGGAAAGTCCCTTTCAAAATCTAATACTATATGTTCAAGAAGATTCCCTTTACCCCTCACTCATCACCCTGTGTCCTGGCTGCAGGCAAAGCTGAATGTGTTAGGAAGCGGGTGGTGTGGAGTCTGTTGCCTAGCTGGTGCACACCTGGGAAACAGGTTAGTAGCAATGGAAGTGAGGGGAACAGATGAAGGCTGCCTGGACTTCCCATTACAGATTCTGGTGGCTTAGGAAGGAAAGGGGGGTGATGGTGGCATGGATTTTCTACCTCCTGATCAATTAGGGCTGACCTTTACAACTGGCAGTCTTTAAAGGGTGGGTCTGTGATGAATGAGAAGGATGAAGTCTTTGTAGTTTCCTTAAACAAGGGGAATAATGGTTTCTGTGTGCAGCTTCAGCATCTTTCCAAAGATGGTTTTAGGTCCAGGGTGTGAGTAAAATAGTAATCCACACAGTACACAAGCCCTTGGTTCTGTTTAGGAGAGCACTGTCTCAATTCTCCACAATACAACCCTATGGTATTTCCACCACCATCTCTCTGTGTGCAGGGACTCCTCTGCCTCGTAGCCACTGTCCAGCTCTCCACAACTTCCTGAATTCCGCCTACAGGCTGCCTGAGCCTTGGCTTTCTGTTTTGTCACAGTTCCCTATAAATAGTACAGTGAGCAGTTCTCTCGACTCTGATACAGGGTTTCTCACTGTAGCATCATCTTGGCCTTTATCACCTAGTACATAATCTAATTTAAGAATAATTGGTAATATCCTGTTCTGGCAGAGCCTGCTCTGATTCCCAGCCCTAGCTATGTGTCAGGCAGAGTTAAAGTTGGAGATTTTGGGGTTTCCTCTTGAACCCACCAAGGCTTGCTGTTGCTTTGGGAAGCCTGAGGGATGTAGCCATGGGACCTTACCAAGAGCTGGGAGATTTGAGGTTGGGCATGAGGTAGCCAGTCCATGAGTGCATTGCATTTCATTCTTACAAGACTGGAACTTTTCTCTATAATTTCTTTCTTTCTTTACCTTTTGTAAAACAAAACAAACAGTTTTTTATTGTCTTTGAGGCAGGATTTCATTCTGTAGCCCAGGATAGTCTGGAATTACCATGTAGCCCAAACTGACCCTGGACTCGTGGTAGTCTTCCTGCCTTAGTTTCCTAAGTGATGGGATTATAGGTTCAAGCTAAATGCCTGCTTTCTACCTGTAATTTCAATTCATGTTCTCCCTTAAGCACACAGGTCCTGCCTTGACCCAGGTGTTAGGGAGGTGCCTCTGAGCATCAGTGTCCTGAGTGACAGGCTGCCCTCTGGGCTGTTTTTTTTTTTTTCCAGAGGAAGGATACTCCCACCCTCTAGGGAAGTGTCTCTGAGAAGCTCAAGGACACTGCTGACTAGCAGCCCTGTACCAAACAGTATAGAGACAAAATCTCTTAAAATTGCATGGTGAGCTGCTTCCAGCTACAGAGTAGTTCCCACCCAGGGAAGATGAATCTGAACTATCAATACAGCCCACAACTTAAGGGTCTCTAAGTCTCACCCAGACCTGCAGCATCTGCACACAAAGGGCCACCAAGTCTCACCCAGAAACTACAGTATCTGCACCTATAGCATCTGAACCCAAAGGGTCTCCAAGTCTTACCCAGAGCCTACAACATCTGAATCTATAGCATCTGAACCCAAGAGCTGACATGAAGATCCCTGCTAAAATCCCTACTTGAAGTTTTCTTGAATATTGTGGTTAGAACGTGAAATGTTCCCCACAGGCTCACATTATAACACTTTGTCCCCAGCTGGTGGCACTGTTTGGAAAGGTGGTAGAACCTTTAGTTGGTGAAGCCTTGCTGGAAGAAGTAGGTCACTGAACACAGGTTTGAGATTTGATATTGCAGCCTTTACTTCCTATCTTCTCTCTGCTTCCTAATTGTGGGTGAAATGTCACCAGTTGCCTCACACTCCTGCCATCACTGTCCCCGCCATGATGGACTGAATCCTTCTTAAATCATGAGCCAAATTATATACTTCCTTCTCTCAGAATCTATTAGCTATTTTGTCACAGCATCTAGAAAAGTGGCCAGTACATAGAACCCTGCTGCTGCATTTTTAAGAACAAAAGGTCTAGTGACTGCCATTGTATGGTGTAGTAGAGTCATGCAGAATGGTGTCTAATAAAGGTCTGTGTTACCCATGTCCTCTTCAGGTCAGAGGCGAGAGGGAAATCCTGCTCTGGTCTTGTGAGATAGCCTGACAAGACACCTGATGCTGGACAGAGAAAAATAGCACAAGTAATTACTGGAAGTCATATACTCTTTCCAGAACTGTGTGTTATCAGGGTGAATATGCACAAGGAGGCATGCCTTCAAAGTCACATGGACCCTGCTAGGTGCATACTGCTTGTCTGAGGGAAATGTTGTTAATAAGAAGTGGAGAGAATGGATTCGGTCATGAAATGAAGTAGGATTTTTTTTTTCTGTATTTTTACCCAGCTGTCCCTTTAAGAAGACAATTTTTCCTCCTATGAATAAATACAACATAAGCTTAAAGCAACACACAGGATCGAATGTGTTTGAAGCCTGTTGTGATGTTTAATATAACAGCCACAGTAGTACCCAGCTTGCTAGAACAAAAAGAACATGTATTGGGCAGAGGAACTGTGACAGAGTCAGAGGGGGTTAAGTCACCCAGTCAAGTGAGCTTCAGATGAAAGCAAACACTCGGTGCTTCCACCGTACACCAGGGTGCTGCTGGCTTATATTCCATCTGGGCACTGACACCAGCATGCCGCTTTGGAGGACAGTACCCTCTGCCTGCAGCCCTCTCTTCTGCAGGTGAATGGTGTCTAGTGGCAAATGGTGGGGGAGGTGGATTATGCAGGGGGGCCTAGCTTGGCTAAGAGAGAGCTTGTCAAGGGAAGTGGCACAAGAGGCTGTGTTCCTTTGTAGCTGCCAAAATGATGACCCATTGACTTCATGCGTCCAGAGGCAGACTGTTTTCCCCTGTTTGAGCGAGAGACAGGGGTGGGGGTGGATGTGGCTTCCATGGTTCTTTAAAAACCATGGTTTTTATCATAGGCCTACCTTGGGTACACAAGGAAACCTATGCTTATTAAACCTTCTTGAATGTTCCTCCAGCTGGTATTTGATACCCTACTTCTGACTCCCATGTACAGAGAAAAGATCCCGAGTGGTATTTTGAGATTCTGCTGTGAAGTTTCTATTTTCTGAAAACTGCCTTGACCATTTGGGGTGAGCACGGATCACAGAGGGCTGGCTTTCCCTAAAGCAGTGTATCTTATTTTGAAATGAAGTCTTTCTGAAAGCATGCCCTCTGAGAAGCCAGTATATGAAACAGATGAAAGCCATGGGCTGGGGCTTAAGGGGTCAGTGAGTCTTGCCTCAGGTGGGCCCTCTCCCCTGAAGAGCGTGGGCATCCAATGGCATGGTTTCCAAACTGCACATTACAGTACTCTAAGAACGGGCCATTTGTATAAGAATTGATGTTTTTTTTTTCTTTGAATGAGGAGATGTCCCATAGTTAACCATGGGATAGTTATCCCTATCCCATGGGGGATAATCCCCATGGACCATGTAGATTATCACTATGGGCAGTCCATTTGACCAGTAATACCTCCCCTTCCTTATGGATCTGTATACCACTTCTCAAAGTCCAGGCTACTTTATTGCATATTTTCCTGGTCATCCCAGTGCCACAAGCCAGAGCTCATATTATATAATATTTCCCTCTTCATGGGTGGAGAGCTTCCCCAACAGGTGTAGAGATGGTGGAGACATGATCTGGGTTTTAGATGCAAGATGGGCAGAGCCATCACCCCTGATAAGACTGTGCTTTTAAAACTCTCTTCCTTTTCCAGTCTCTGATAGCTTTGCATTAATGATATGCAGCTTACGGTTTCCTCTAGAGCTTCTTACCCGTGTTGGCATGGGTCCAGCTCCCCACTCACTCTGAATGTGGCTTTCCGTGATGCTTCTTATATGCTTAAGTTTGATTTGTTCTTCTTATGAGATTTAGGAGGTAATCTGTAAGGGTGATTAAAGGCCTAGATGTGTTTCCGGGGGTGTGTTTGGGGGTGGGGGTGGGAAGATTGGCAGTATAAGGGTGGAGTGAGCTTTAGGGTATGGACTTTGAGTACCAGTTAGAGTTTGGGTCAAGGAATAATGTCCTTGCTTTTAGAGATGCGAGGACCTTAGACGCTCACTGTCGCATGGCTCTAATCCAGAGACATCATAATTACTGGCTTTTAAATGAGCATTTCTTGAGGTCAGTTTCCTCACCCACCAAAACAGTACAGATGCTTATGGGTATTATGAGTATTGTCTTCTTCTCTGAAGCATTTGATTTGTGCTGTCTTTTGAAGACGTTAAGAGGTTAGGGGGTAGGTGGACAGGAAGGACACAGGGGAAGGACACACTTGCTAGATGAACTGTAGGCTGGTGCCAGGTCAGTTGTTTTAACATATGAGGATTGGGGAGGGACAAGTAAATCTGGAGGATGGTAGCAGGTACCAGAGACAGACCAGGCTTGGTGTGACCTTGGAGATCCTATTATGTTAGCAGACCCATCCAAGAGATGTGAGCCCACACTGTGTTCCTTCTCTTTCTCTTCTCCCTCCCTCTACACTCTGCTTCTCACCCCTGGCTCCCACTATCTCTGGCTCAACAATCCCTCTGCTCCATATCAGAGCCACTCATCTCTCATTCCTCCTTTGCTCTCACCCCCAACTCCTCAGCTCAGGCACAGTGACCATATTGTGCTGCTCTTGTCGTCTTCACCAGCATCTTTGTGATTCAGTACCTGTAGGATTTGGGTCGTGTCATTGCATTGTCTTCTACAGGAACATCAAGCGGTAGAGTGGTAGGCGCCGTTGCATCAGAGGGTGAAAATCTCATACCTTTTTTGTTAAAATGGAGCAATAGTAGTCTCTTCAAGCCAGGGACACTGTGAGAATAAGATGGGTCACCCCGGCATAGGGCCTTGTGCATAGTGTACATATAGGCAATGGGTGGTTTTATTATCTGTGTTTTGAAAGGAAAGAAATATGCCACTCACACGTTCTAATTTAGAGATTAATTTAGAGATTTAGAATAAATCTCTGAGGAATGTTTGCAACATAGAAGGTGGGGATCTGGGTAGATGGCTCAGTGGCTGTGAAGTGAGGACCCAAGTTCAGATCCCCAGAACCTACATGGTGCCAGAGGTATCCGTGTATGTCTGTGAGCCTTGTGTACCCATGATAAGATGGGAGACAGAGACAGGAGAATCCCTAGAAACTCATGGGCCAGCTAGCCTGGGAGATGGTCTCAAATAAAGGGAAAGGTGAGGATCAAAGCCTAGTGTTGTCCTCTGATCTCCACACACACACACACACACACACACACACACACACACACACACACACACTGTGACATGTATATGCCTATACTTACAAAAACATAGAGGTACATATCACAACACACACATATGCATGAGAGAGAGGGAGAGAGAAAGAGAGGAGGGGGAGGGAGGGAGAGAGAGGGAGGATGGGTGGGGAGAGGAAGGGAGAGAGAGAAAGATTAAAGGCTATAAAAGCAAGGCTTGTCTATGAAGTTCATGGATGACTCTTGGGTCCTGGAGACCTCCAGTATGTTTAACTTTCCCAGCAGCCAGCATTCATCAAGTCCTGCTCTGCCTGGCCCCATCCCTGGACAGTGCTTTATAGTGCTGCTGGCTCCTGTCTCTACTGAATACTAAGTGTGGTTATGGACTTCCTAATGGAGAGGGTTGCTGCTTCCACACAGAATACAAAGTGTAGACCACCATAGTGCTCACAAACCTATCTCCTCACAAATCTCCTGTGAGCATCTTCCCCCATTAAGTTTAACTCAAACTTTAAATGTGCAGAATTTAAAATTACTTTGAAAACTTCCCCCCTTTCAAGTCTCTGCATAAAGAATAGATCGCTTTAGATGTCCACATCTGTCAGACAGCTGGAAGGTCCATCCCCTGCTCTTGCTTTTCACACCTGCCATTTGTCTCTGCATAGGCATTTCTTGATAATTGAGATGTGTTGTGCATGAGGCCTCACTCAAGGGTGCCGAGGGCACAGTTCCTGGCCAGCTGCTTTCCCTTCATTAGGACGTGTCCATCAGACACTGCTCATGAGAAATCCTTGCCAGGAGGAATCTGCCTGTGTCATCCTATTAGCTGGGATAAGCTGGGCTTCTTGTTCCCTAACCAAAAAGATGAAGTTAGTTTTTAAGAGGTCACTGTCATAAGAGTTTTCAACCTTTACAATTAAAGTAGGAAGAGGTCAATGATGGGATATTAATGCTGCAGTAGTCAGCCTTCATCATTCATGAGCAGTTAGGGCCCTAAATGCCACGCTTGAAGGCTGTTCTGCCTTCCAGTCCCAAGAAGGAGAATGTAATTGTATAGAACACTGGCTGTGTTTGGAATTTTAATTTGTCCATTGGCAGTGTCACGAGAAGTTCATTTAAGACCCCAGATATTCTTGTGATACAGAGAGAGAAAGAGAGAGAGAGAGAGAGAGAGAGAGAGAGAGAGAGAGAGAGCACATACATGTCTTTGGGGAGGCCATGTCCATGTTTTTACTTGTTTGTGGAGGCCAGAGGTCAATATTGGGTGTCATTCTCAGGAGCCGCCTATCTCTTCTTTTTTTTTTTTTTTTTTTTTTTTTTTTTTTTTTTTTTTTTTTTTTGAGACAGTCTCTCATTGGCCTAGAGGTTGCTAAGTTTTCTAGTCTGGCTTGTCAGTGAGTCCTAGGGATCCTCTCATTTCTCCCTCACCACTGCTGAGATTACAAGTGTGCACCACCATCACTGGCATTTTTTTCTAGCATGATTTCTGAGGACTGAATTCAGGTCCTCACGATTGCATGGCAACTACGTTACTGACTGATCCCTCTCTCTCAAGCTCAAGATCCCAGATGTTTACAGAAGGGTCATCCACAGGTGTCTTTGAAGCCAACGTGGGCCACAGGGCAGAGGAAATGGCTACCTACACAGCCAGGGTAGAGAGACAAGGGAGTATATTGTTTAGAAGAAACAGAATGGCTCAGAGCCCAGCCCCTTGTGATGACACAGGTGACCATATGACCTCTGCCCATGGGGAAGTCAAAGGTTAATGGTAGCGTAGATGAGTAAAGCTGGGGTCTAAGAAGTTGTAGGACAGGTGGACATTGTGTCTGCATAGATGCCCAAGACAGGACAACAGCTGCCACCAGAATTGTCCACTAAGCAAAGCAGATTCAAATTGCTCATTGAACTACTCTGACTGCTAAAAGGCTAAGCCAATGGAAAGCATCTACTTGCTTGAGGCTTACCCCTAGAAAGGTTGTCACCATACCCTGGGCTCTGCTTAGTTTTCCAGTCACAATCAAAATACACAGAGAAGCCTCAGCAGGAGTCCTAGAATCCTCCACAAAATAATAATCAATACAGCACCCAGTCTCCTAATTCCACCCACCCACCTATCCACTCATCCATCACTTACCCACCCCCACACCTATCCACTCATCTACCCATCCACACACCCATCCAACAGCTAATAGGTACCAACTTTGAGTAGGGTTTTGAAAAAACGTAAGTAAACAAGACATACATGCTGACATTTTGCATTTCCTACAGTAAATGGGCATCTGGAGGTCTCAGGAATATCAAGGGCAAAGTGATCTTCATGGAAACTTTCTTGTCAGCTTTGACCAATAAGAAATCGCTGAGCCACAAAGTAGACCAGTGGCCCCTCCAGTAATGAAAACCAGGACTTCACATGGTGTGACCCATCTTCATGGTAGGAACAGATTTATATCCTCTAGATTGGATGTCATTCTATGAGTTTTTCCAAGACATCCTTACTGTTTTTGACAAAAAGAATGAACAGGCCCCATAGTCAGGGAACACTAGCTTAGCACCTAACTAAATGAACCACATATAGTCACTCTGGCATGAAATGGGTGGTGTCCAGCAAGAGAAAAGAAAGCACATGCCCTTGCCTGTTAACCTTGAATTCTCTACCTTGAACTGCCAAGTGGTCAGAGTATACTAGGAGTGATTTTTTTTCCCTAATAGTTGATCTCTCTGGATCTAAGCATTAACTTTAAAACAATCAATCAATTGAGCAAACAAGCAAACAAATAAAACCAAATCACTCTGGAGCAAGTTCTGGCCTGAAGGCATGAATCACAGAAATAAGAAGAAGCCGCCATCTTCCAGAGCTGCCCTTTGGTCCTCATGCTCAGTTAGTCAATGTCCTTGCATTACTGTGCCATCAGTGTAGACCATAGCAAGGGTCTTCCAGCCACCCACTCAGCATGCCACAGTGGAACCATACCTGACAAATTTAAACCACTTCTTATCCCCATTTTTTTTTTAAATCTGCACTCCTATATGGCCCTGTCAGGCTTCTGAGCCTTCAGGAACTATAGTGGATGGCCATTATCATAGCACCCAGGAAGCTGTGAGATGCAGTCAGAACTGAGAAGTTTTGACAGCCCCAAGGACAGTTACACTTTCACTTACAAATCAAGGTTACGTGCTCCTGGTGAAGCACTTTTAAAGTCAACCGGTTTCCTTAATTGCCAGCACCAGCCTACCCAGGAAGCCTGCAGCAGTTGCACCAATATAGCTCAGGTTATTGATCCCTGTGATGCAGGGCTTCTGCTCCAGGCACACTGCAGCACTTTCAACAGATCAGCACAATAGTTCAGAGATCAATCATTACTTCTCCCTACTCCATTTTAATTGTGAAATCAAAGGTCCAGTAATCACTTCTTAAGGTGGGAGGGCGCATGTGAAACCTAGGGAAGACGTGTCCTCATGGTACCGAGCCTTCCACATGCAAGACAAGCTATTTGGTCCAGGGCTTCCTGAACTGACCCCAAGTGTCCAGCACCCTTAGCTTAATGGAGGTTGGGAGTCAGCGGGTTTCCATCAGGATGACTGATTACCCCCCACCCCACTCCTTGTCAGGAAAACAGGGGGTTCAGGAGACAAATGATCCCCATAAGACAATAGAAACAGGCAAAAAGGAACAGTGCCCTTCCAGGATTTGCTTCCTATAAGGGATGGACAGTGTTGCTGAGGGTCAAGCCTGCCTTCCATGAGAAGCTAGCCTCGATGGACAGAGGTCTCTGAGTCTCTCCCCACATCTTGGGAAGAGACTTTGCACTCTCTAATAGCTCTCTATTAAGAAACAAAGGGGTTGGACTTGGATTCTCAAGAGAATCCCCATGTTTCCACCCACACACTCCATTTTGAGGCTGTGAAATCTTTTAGAAAATGTCAACTTGAATTTCTTCCATGCATCTTGGAACCAATCAGATATGAGAAGGGGCTTTATCTTCTCACTCTCTCCTGGAGCTAGTTTCTCGAAGGATGTACAGCTGGATACTAATTAAGCAGGGTGCTGAATTCTAGTTATAGTTTATTAAAACATCATTGATTCTGAGCAGTTTCTTTTACTGGGTCCTCAGTGTACTGATGGGTCCATTTGCTCAAGATCTGCAAGCCATCCTGGTGACCTTTGCATGACAAGTGTTTACATGTTGGGAAGTGCAGCTGTGGCTTCATAGCTCCTGGGACATTTGCTAAATAATGCTTTTCCTAGGCCAGCCTTGGGGTGATAGAAACAGATGAGCTAGCATCTTCTTGGGTGGATCTTCTGAACTTCCAGGAGGGAAGTTTGAAGGGAATTCTGGGCTTCTACCAGGCACTCCTGTCAGAACCCTTCAGATCCTTACATTGGCTCCCTCCTGTTGAGATTTAGCAGTGATAAGCAGCCCACAATTGGAGGGCAAGGCCAAAGAAGATCTTTTGCAGTCTGGCTGCTCAGAACACATCACCATTTCTCACAAGTGTGCCAGACTCTTCCCGGGAATTGCTTGACCCAAGGCTCACGGCCCAGTTGGGAACATAACTGCACGCCTGTTTCCTCTCGTGAAAGCTAAAGGAGCCTTTAGCCAGATAATTCTTTCCTCTTCCTGCTGTTTATTTGGAGCAGGTTTACAAGGTGACCCCAGGATGTCCTTTCCTGGCCCTTTGACCCTGAAATAATTAGCATAAGGAGGGTCTAAACCACGGAAGGCCATTTGGTACTATCTTCTTATCCTGCCTGTCTGCTTGGCAGTGAAGCCATTCCTAACTGAGCCATGTGGTTCCCTGGAGCCTACTTAGCTCCTGCCAGGTGCCAAATCTGTTTTCAGTCTTCTTAGCAATTCTATGAGCTCTGCAAATCCCACTGGCATAGGCTAGCCAGAGGCAGGTTCTGATGAGGCCTCTTAATAGAAAACAAGACAAAAAGGAGAACAGGTTGTATTATCTTGTAATCATCCTACAGGGCTGGCACTTGCTAATATACAGTGGAAACACCTAGTGAAATTTCAGAGTATTCCTGTTGAGTCAATTGACCAAGTTCCTCATCTCTTTGTATTATGAGGATAGATGCCCCCTCCCAGGTACAATGATGGGGTGATCATTCAAAAGATATTTAATAAACATTCGCCATGTCCTAAGTTCTGTTCTGGGATTGGGAATATAACTTTTAATCAAAGACCCAGCCACATAAAGCCGTTGTTCTATTTGGGGGTGGGGGGCAGACAAATGTGGATATAAATTGTTAAGGGAAGTGGACTCTACAAATTAAAAATAGAGACATGTGCATGGGTAGAATGAAGTGGGGGTGCACTCTCTCTTTAAGTGGTCAGGAAAGAACTCTTGGATAGAGAACTATTAGGAGAATTTAGTGACAAAGGAAGAAGGAATTTAGGGAGGGCATATGGAACCAGTTCCATGCAGAGGATCAAGGCTAGCCTAAAGTTGGTGAACAAGGGCGGAGCAGGCACAGCAACATGGGGGTTGGGAGATCTAAGACCATCAGGATCTAGGAAAGGGCCAAGCAGAAGGGGGCATGAAGTCTGCAGTGACATCCACTCCAAGTTCTTTGAGCAAATCTCCAGGTTGCTGACAGGCAGGCATGGCCTGAGCTTTGTGGGAGTGATGCTCCCTCCTGCTCTCACATCATGCCTGGAGGAAAGTTACATAGAACACTAGAAATCAAATTGTATTGTTAATACTGCATGTCAAACCTTCCAGTATTGCTACTTAATTTGTGGAATGAGGAGTATGTGTGAAAGTATGTGCCTACACATGTAAATGAAATAATTTCATATCAAATAGACATCTGAAGGGTTATTGGAGTTTCTTTGCATGGTAGTAATGTGTTCTTTTTTAATATTACAGCGTGTTGGTGGTGGCAGAATTTTTTGTTTTTACTGTAATGGGTGTGGCCAAACCCAATGAAATATCTCCCAGCTATTTATTCAGATTTCCAGGAAATGGTGACTGCAGAGGGGTAGAAAGAGGGCTTCAGTCCCTGGGAAGGATGGAGAGGACAGGGTCTCTTGTCCTCGGCACTACTGATTTGGGGATTGGACAGTTCTCTGTGGCTATTCTGGGAGCCATATGTTAGTTACATGTCTGGGAGCCATATGCTAGTTACATGTCTGGTTTCTGTCCACTAGAACCAGTAGTGCCACCATCCTCCCATTATGAGAGACAAAATGGTCTCTAGACTCGCACAGATGACCCTAGCTGAAAACTACTGCCATGTGGCAACAAACTTTTCCTGAATATAAGGGAGGGAACTAGTCTCTGGGTAAGGGATTTTAAGAGTGGAAAACTGGGCCTGGGTCTCCTTTCTGATAAGATTGCACTCTCTGAGCTGCAGAGCTGGTGGAGCCTGGAATTTATTTTTATCCGTGCACATGGCTGGGGTTAGTAAAGTCTCAGGGTCTAGAGTAGAGTTAGAAGAGAGGGTGGGGGCCAGTAGAAGAGTGAACCAGAAACATTCCTGTGCAGTACAAATGATGGATGCAATGTCTAGGTGGAAATGAGGAAGGAACATTACAGTTTGCCCTTGGCAGGGCTAGTCTAGAAGGAGAGATGAGCTAATCTGGAGTTAAAGGTTCTGGGGGGTGAGCCAGTAAAAGGTAGGGATGGAGCAGCATGGTAGAAAAGGTAGAGAAGGCCATTCCTTCAGTATTGATGAAAGGAGAGATAACTGTTTGCCATTTATAGGAAAGTGTAATACCCCTCCCCACTGTGTGTGTGTGTGTGTGTGTGTGTGTGTGTGTGTGTGTGTGTGTGTGTGTGTTTGTGTGTGTGTACACATGTTGTCAACCCGACACATCTGGAAATAGGGAGTTGAGGAATTGCTTCTATCAGATTGACCTTTGATCATGTCTGTAGAAGCATTTTCTTGCTTGTTAATTGATGTAGGAGGGTTCTGCCCACTGTGGGCCTGGGGTGTATAAAAGAGGTGATTGAACATGATTGTGGGAGCAAGCCAATCAGTGTTCTGCCATGGTTACTGCTTAGGCATTTGCCTTGACTTCCTGCCTTGATTTCCCTTGATAATGAACTATAAAATATAAGGTAAAATAAACCCTTTCTTCCCCCAAGTTACTGTTTTGGTCATGGTGTTTATCATAGCAACAGAAAGCAAACTAGAATATTACCGATGAGTTAAAGTCAAGCCAAGGGAATTCTATCCAAAGCTTCCATATTTATATGTAGTAATCATATATATGGGTATTTGTTTTAAAACAGTCTTATTGTTCAGCCTAAGCCAGCCTGGAACTTATTATGTAGCTTAAACTGGCCTTGAAATCATGCAATCTTCCCATTCCAGCCTCTCAAGGGCTGTGACAGGCATGAGCCATCACACTTAATGGGATTTTATTAATATCAAAAATAAGTAGGATAGCTTTAGAAAAAATATGTAAGATTGTAGAATTAAAATGAACAAATTAGGGAGTCTTATTTATAACAGCTGCCACTGAAAATAAATGTATCATATGTCATAATTATCACAACAAACAATCAATGTTTATTAGTTGTCCATGAATAGACACAGATGGAGACAATGTATGGAAAATACTGGGAACAGGCAGGCTGCATTCATTCCATAAATGTTAACTGATCACATGCTGTGTGCTAGGTGCGTGCCACCAGCCATGACAGGAAGATAATCTGTGTAGTCCTTGATGTGAAGGGTGCCAAAATTCTAATTAAAGACAAATGACTATGAGTTTTGTCTAAAAGGTGCCCTACAGTCAATAAGAAAAGCATCAAGAAGTTGTACCATCAGGCACAAATAAAGAGGAGACACAATCGGAAAAAGCATTGAGAAATCTTTAATCTCATTAAAATGTAAATTAATTCACAATTAATATATCGAAGCAGAGGGCCTGGGAAGTCAGTAATGCCCTTGTACTGTAAGCAAGAAAACTTGAGTCTGAATTCCCAGTATCCATGTAAGAAGCTGTGTATAATGGTATATGCCTAGAACCACAGTGCTGGGAAGTTAGAGAGAGGAGGATCCTGGGAGCTCTCTGACCAGCGAGCTGAATCAGCAGGCTTCGGCTTTGGTGAGAGACCCAAAAGAAGGTGAAGAGCCACAGAGAATGATATCTGATAACTTGTGTCTACACGAACAATCACCCACCCACACCTCTCTCTTTCCCTCCCTCTATCCCACCTACCCCTTTCCACTATCCCTTCCCCCCTCTCCCTCCCCAGCTCACCCCCTATTTATCTCTCTTCCTGAACTGAATATTACCGCTGGTCATCTAAACTGGTAAATATTCACTGGGAAGAAAAAAGAAAACTCAGTAGAGAGGAAACAACCATTTTTGTTGCTATGTTAAATCTATTCTACAAAGAGCTTGAAGCAACCTAAAATATGAGCATCATGAAAGGATTACATAAATTTTCGTAATTTATTCCATCGGTTATTATATTTCATCTTTAATGGAAATTATGGGGTTGCCAAAGAATCATAAAGCTATGAAAAATTAGAAAGCAACAACTGACTGTGTGTGGAATAAAAACCAGGGTGAGGTACAGCTAGTTTACATTCACTAAGTTAATTAGGAGGAGAGGCCACATCTCCCTTCCATCTACTGAAATTTAGAAGAGAGTTTTCTTTCTTCTTTGTTTTGGTTTATTTTTGTTTCTATAATTTAAAAAATAATTTTCTCTCCTTTTATTATTTTTCCTTTTATTTATTCTTCTCAAACACAATTATACCTAACTACAGCCACCCCTCTCTCCACTCCTACTCCTCCCAGTCCCTCCCCACCTCCCATTTCCCTCAGATTCACTCCTCCTCCATTTATTTTCAGAAAGAGTGGAACTCCTAGTGATGCCAATGGAACATGGCATAGCAAGATGCAATAAGATTCAGCACAAACCCTCATATCAAGGCTGCATGAGGAAAAGGGTCCCACAAGCAGACAAAAGAGTCAGAGACACCCCCCCCCGCCCCTACAAAACCCCAAGCTAAACAGCCACAGCATGTATGTAGAGGATATAGCATAGATCTATGCAGGCTCTGTGATTGTCACTTCAGTCTCTTTGAGCCCCTATAAGTACTGCTTAGTTGCTTCTGTGGGCTGTGTCCTCCTGGTGTCTTCATCCACTCTGGCTTCTACCATCATTCCTCCCCCTCTTCCACAAGGTTCCCCAAGCTCCACCTAATGCTTGGCTATGGGTTTCTGCACCTGCTCCCATCAACTGCCAGAGGAAGCCACCTTGATGACAATTGGGCTAGGCACAGATCTATGAGTATAACAAAATATCTTTAACAATCATTTCATTGACCACCCACCCATTCGTCAGTCATGTTTGGTTTTACCCTAGGTCTCTGAGTCATCCAGGCAGTGTCAGATATGGGCTGCCTCTTGTGGCGTGAGCCTCAAGTTAGACCAGTCATTGGTTGGCCACTCTCACGAGCTCTGAGCCATTATTGTCCCAGGACATCTTGCAGGCAGGGCAGGTGTGATTGATGTCTCGTGACTGTGTTGGTATACCAGTCCCACGACTGGGAGCCTAGCCTCGTTAAAGAAGAGGCTGTTTCAGGCTCCATATCCTCCATTGCTAGGAGTACTCACTAGGGTCACCCTCATAGGTTTCAGGGAGTTTCCACTGCACTAGATTTCCATATCATCCATTAAATGCCTCCCTATTCTAGTCATCTCTCCCTGTACTCTCTCTCTCTCTCTCTCTCTCTCTCTCTCTCTCTCTCTCTCTCTCTCTGTTCCTCTTCCTCCCACCTGATCCCTCCTATTCCCCCCTATTCCCATCCCCTGTTGGAGTAGCTATGGCCTTGTTGGAGGAAGTGTGTAACTTTGGAGAAAGGCATTGAGGTCTCATATATACTCAGGCCATGCCCAGTGTCATACTCTCTTCTGCTGCCTGTGGATCAAGATGTAGAACGCTCAGCTCCTTCTCCAGCACCCTGTAATTACCTGTGTGCTGCCATGTTCTACCATGATGATAATGGACTACACCTGTAAAAGTGTAAGCCAGCCCCAATTAAGTGCTTTCCTTTAAAAGAGTTGCTGTGGTCATGGTATCTCTTCACAGCAACAGAAAACCCAAGACAATACATCAGCAACCCCCAAAATTCTATTATGGAACTTCTACAACCAATAAACACCTTCAGCGATGTGTCTGGATACAAGATTAACTAAAAAAATTAGCAGCCCTCCTATATATAAATGACAAATGGACTGAGAAAGAAATCAGGGAAATAATACCCTTCACATTGCCACAAAAATATAAAATATCTTGTAAGTCTAACTAAGCAAGTAAAAGACATATATGACAAACCTTCAAGTCTTTGAAGAAGAAAAATTGAATGAGACATTAGAAGATGGAAAGATCTCCTATGCTCATGGGTTAGTACAATTAACATAGTCAAAATGACCACCCTACCAAAAACAATCTACATATTCAATGCAATCCTTATCAAAATTTCAGTATAATTCCTTACAGACCTTGAAAGGACAATATTCAGTTTCATATGAAAAACAAAAACAAAAAACCCAGAATAGCTAAAACAACCCAGAACAATAAAAGAACTTCCAAAGGTATCACCATCCCTGATTTCAAGCTGTACTGCAGATCTATAGTAATAATAATAAATAAAACCACAGGATATTGGCATAAAAACAGACAAGTTAATCAATGGAATTGAATCCAATACCTAGACATTGAACCACACACCTATAGATACCTGATTTTTGGTAAAGCTTCCAGAAATAAACAATGGAAAAAAGGAAAGCATCTTCAACAAATAGCACCAGTCTAACATGTAGAATAATGCAAATATATCCATACTCATCATCCTGCACAAAACTCAAGTCCAAGTGAATCAAAGTCCTCAAAACAGACACACTGAACCTCATAAAAGAGAAATTAGGGAATGCCCTTGAATGCACAGGCACAGGAGACAACTTCTTGAGCAGAACACCAATAGTGCAGGCACTAAGATCAACCTTGCGAAACTGAAAAGCTTCTGTAAGGCAAAGGGCATTGTCAATGAGACAAATTGTCAGCCTACAGAATGGGAAAAGATTTTCACTAACTCTACATCTGACAAAGGGCTAATATCCAAAATACATAAAGAGTTCAAGAAGCTAGACATAAAAAACAAATAATACAATTTTAAAAATGAGGTACAAATCTAAACAGAATTCTCAATAGAGGAATTTCAAATGGCTAAGAAACACTTAAAGAAATGTTCAATATCCTTAGCCATCAGGGAAATGCAAATCAAAACTTCTTTGAGATTCCATCTTACACCTGTTAGAATGGCTTAGATCACACAAGTGACAGCTCATGCTGTAGAGGATGTGGAATAAGGGGAACACTGCTCCACTGCTGGTGGGAGTACAAACTTGTTCAGCCACTGTGGAATCAATATGGCAGTTCCTCAGAAATCTTGGAATCAATCTGCCTCAATACCCAGCTATACCACTCTTGAGCATATATGCGAAAGATTCTCCATCCTACCATAAGGGCACTTGCTTAACTATGTTTACAGTGGCTGTATTCATAATAGCCAGTAACTGAAAACAGCCTAGATGTACCTTAACTGAAGAATGGATAAAAAACATGTTAGAAAAAATGACATCATGAAATTTGTAGACAGAACTATTGGATGGAACTAGAAATAAATCATTCTGAGCAAGGTAACCCAGATTCAGAAAGACAAACATTGACATGTACTCATTTGTATGTGGACATCAGCTGTTAAGTAAAGGATAATCATGCTACAATCCAAAGATGCAGAGAAGCTTTGTTCTAGAGCCTTCAAGACTGCTCGTAACTTGCTGGAATGAGATCTGTCCTTTTTTTTTTTTAATGTAGGCACTTAGTGCTGTGAATTTTCAGTGTCACTTTCCTTGTGTCCCATTAGTTTGGGTATGTTGTTCATTCCTTTTCATTGAATTCTAGGAAGTCTTTAATTTCTTTCTTATTTCTGTCTTGACTTAGTAGTCATTCAGCAGAGAGTCGTTCAGTTTCCATGAATTTTTAGGCTTTCTGATGTTTCTGTTGTTGTTGAAATCCAGCTTTAATCCATGGTGGTCTGATAGGATGCAGGGAGTGATTTCAATTTTTGGTATGTGCTGAGACTTGCTTTGTGGCTGAATATGTGGTCAGTTTTGGAGTAAGTTCTGTGAGGTGCTGAGAAGAACATATATTCTTCTGTGTTTGGGCAAAATGTTCTGTAAAAATCTGTTAGGTCCATTTAGTTCAAAACATCTGTTAGGTCCAGTATTTCCATTTTGTTTTTTCTAGATGACCTTTCCATTGGTGAGAGTGGCATATTGAAGTCTCTAACTGTCAATGTGTGAGGGTCAATTGGGGATAGGGTGGGTAGGCACTGAGAGAGGGGGGCCATCTCCATGAGCTGATGGCTACCTGGAGATCTAGCTACTGTTGTGGCCTCTGGTCCAGCAGGGGGCTGCCACTAGATTTGGAGGCCATGATTGGGGGAAGGATAGGTGTGCACTGAGAGAGTGGGGGCATTCCTTGGGTGGGTGGCCTACCTAGAGTTCTGGTGGTCAGCATGGCCTCTGGTTGAGCACGAGGCTATGCTTCTATAAGTTTTAATAATAAAAAACTGCAAATAGTTAAGTCCACCTAATTTTTAAAATTATTTCATTTATTTATTTTATTTTTAGAAGCCCCTTCCTCCCCAACAGTAAGCATGATCTTGGGTCTACTAACTTTTCTTTCCCTTCTTCTACTCTGCAACAAGGATGCTCATTGGCATTGGCATCTCTTCCATTTCCTCCCTCTTCTCCATTCTCCTCTTTCTTTTCCTCCTCCTCCCCTCACTGCCTCCTTCTCCTACTGGCTTCTGAGAGAGGAAATAACAGGTCAGACTTTTAAGGGACAGGGAAGAGATGCTGAAGAAATAAAATTCAAGATGTACGAATAAAGTTGTTGAATTAATTTGAAACTCCTTTTTTATTTAGTGGACTATATTCTTTTGACCAGGACAGTGGGTGACATTTAGCATAGAATTATACCTCTAAGTTAAGGCAATGGAGAGGAGGGGGGCTGATACGATAACAGAGGAGCAAGCCCAGAGGTAAGCCCTGGTTTGGTCACATCAAGTACCACAAGAAGGTATTATGATGGGGAACATAGTCCTGAGCTCTTGGACATTTACCCAGGATTCTATTCTGCATGCTTTGTTTCCCATAGCTGAAGAACTAGGGCAGTTGGTAGCTGCTTGGTAGGGAGGCTCATTTTCTTTTGGGAGCATGACTGCTGGTAGCTTGCCCACAGTCAGGTGACTGGGCCCCCTCAGGTGCATGCAGATAGCACTAATTGTACTCTGTGAGTTATAAAAAATGACAGGAAGACATGGACATTAAGACAGTAGGGAGTATTAGCGGGTTGCTGTAGAGTGAGGGTGGTATAGGTTGGATATGATCCAGATATACTGTATACATGAGTGAAATAACCAAAAAAGAATAAATACTCTAAAAAAATTAGACTTTAGGAGATCACATGCCAAATATTTCCTATAATTGGGGGAAAT
The DNA here is from genome assembly GCF_003668045.3 of Cricetulus griseus. Lineage (NCBI taxonomy): Eukaryota > Metazoa > Chordata > Mammalia > Rodentia > Cricetidae > Cricetulus > Cricetulus griseus. The sequence continues at coordinate 66,457,369 of NC_048596.1, forward strand.
GTAAAACAACCACAAATGAAAAAGTTATAGAGTTGAGGCTGGGCATTGGTGGCGCACACATTTAATCCCAGCACTCGGGAGGCAGAGGCAGGTGGAGCTCTGTGAGTTCGAGACCAGCCTGGTCTACAAGAGCTAGTTCCAGGACAGCCTCCAAAGCCATAGAGAAACCCTGTCTCGAAAAACAAACAAACAAACAAAAGTTATAGAGTTGAATTACTTTAAGGTTAAATTAAAATTGAGAGTTCTTGCTCATCAAAATACACAATGTAAGAAAAATGAATCAGGCCAGTGAAATGGTGCAGCTTTGGGTAAAGGCACTTGCCACCAGACCTGATTACCTGAGTTTGGTCCCCAGAGTCCATATAGTAGAAGAAGAGAATCCAGTTGCTATCTGATTTCTGTACATGAGCTGTGGCATATGTCTCTTCTGCCATAAAATAAATAAATGCAACCAAGTTTTTAAAAACAGTATCAGGGCCAGTGCATTGGTGGTGCACGCCTTTAATCCCAGTACTCGGGAGGTAGAGCCAGGCAGATCTCTATGATTTTGATGCCAGCCTGGTCTCCAGAGCGAGTGCCAGAATAGGCTCCAAAGCTACACAGAGAAACCCTGTCTTGAAAAACCAAAAAAAAAAAAAAGCATCAGGTAATTTATTCCACCAGTTATTGGGTTTCATTTATATATTTTATTTCATTATATATTTTATTTATATAATTTATGACATATATAATTGACTAATATATCAAATATAGTTAAATATAAAATACATACATGCACAAACAACACAAATGACTTATAGCCAATATGCATAATGTATAAAGATTTTCTAAAACTCATGCAGTTTTTATTTTGTAATATATATATATATATATATATATATATATATATATATATATATATATATATATAAGACTAGTTCTTACACTATAGCCAAGTCTGGCCTGGAACATACTAAGCACCCAAGGCTGGCCTTGAACTCATGTTGAGTCTCCTGTCTAAGTCCTGGGATTATAGGTGTTAGCTACTAAACTCTGCTACAGGTGAGTTTTTATAAAGTTCAGACTTAAACAGGTTCTTCACTGGGGCGGACAGGCAATGATCAAGAAGCAAATGAAAACATTCTTAATATCATTTATCATGGAGAAAGAGCAGCATGGACCACACATAGACAGGCAGCACTGAGTGCTGATACTTGTGTGGTGCAGATCTTCTCCTTCATTGCTCCAGGGAGTTAGAAAAGGTGGGACTAACTATGGAGTGCTCAGTACTGGAACTGAACACATAAGGCTCTGTTGTCGGGTGATTGGACCCCTCCAGCTAGAGCAGTGGTCCTCTCCCGGGAGACAGGTGTGAGGACAGCTAAGACAGCGGTACTCAGAGCAGGCGTGAATGGGAAAGTTCAAGAGGGAATCCTGCAGGTCTGATCAGGACCTGGGAACTGCTGCTTACTCCTGAAGGCTGCAGCATGCCAAGAGACACTGTACACTTCATTTATGTCTATTCCAAAGGAGTTAAATGAGGTTTGGGGTTCGGAGAGAAGTGGGAGTAGTTAGTTTGGCAGGGAGCCTAAAGCAGACAGGCATGAAGGTGGCTCAGCCTCTCCTTTTTAATCAGTGTAGTGACTCCCCAGATGTGTTTGTTCCCTTTATGAAAATTGCCAGGTTATACACTTGAGACCCACTCCCTTTTTAGACATATAAGCCCTGTACCAATAAAAAGGAATAGGGGTTGTTTGACATATGGGAGGAAATGTGATGGGTAGCACTAAGCAAATACAAGATTTTATTTCAAATAGGGATGGAGAGGCTTATCTTACATTTAAGAGTAAGAAGGCTCAGGCAAATGCAAATTAAAATACTAGACAATGTGGCTGAACAAGGAGAAAGAATTTCTTGGGATCAGGGATGATTCTAACATAACAATGTTTTCTGGAGGTGGGGGGTGCTCTCTGACCTGGACTTGTCAGTGAGAAAGAGTCAGTGGCCAGTTGACCATAGTTTGGCATCTCTACAACGATGGTAAGGGCAAAGCCAGAGAAAAATTGCCTATCTTATTGTTATGCATTTTGTCACACTTACACACCTCTGCAATTGGGATGCATCCCGTGGTGCATGGCCCTTTACAATTAATGATAGTGTCTTTCTTTCTTAGGTCCAGAAAAAAATATAATAATGGTGCATCAATCTAAGATTGCAAGGTTGAAAGGCACCTTCAAATTGATGAAATATGGTAATAGAATTACATTTAGCTGTAAGATTCCCTTGTAAGCATCACAGCGAGGGAGGCTTATTCCCTTGGGAAAGTACTCTCTGTCCTTATGGTATGCGGCTCCACAAGAGGGTCAGAGGGTCCTCGTCCATTATGGGTACTCAATAAATATTAAGTATCAACCCATGGCCCACAGCCAGCTGGGAATAAAAATTGGCATATGTTAACATTTATTGCTCATGGATTCCATGAGTAATGATTTCAGCTCTCTCTCTCTCTCTCTCTCTCTCTCTCTCTCTCTCTCTCTCACACACACACACACACACACACACACACACACACACCTGTGCTCAAAATGGCAAATCCCATGGAAGATGCTTTTTGGTATAGAGATGAATTGTGTGATAGATAAGTCAATCTGCTACGTCATCTCTGAGGGAGGTGACCAGACAGCGGCAAGAGCATAGGTTTTTATATCAGAACTTCTCGTCCTAGCAAAGACCTTGGAAGTCATCCCAGCAAATGGGGCAGAGTGTTGGAGAATGCTTTTCCTACAGCTACAGACAGTTAGCTGAGGAGTCTCTCCCTCTCCATCTCCAACTTCCCTCCCCTTCCCCCTCCCCCTCCCCCTCTCATTCTGTGTGTGTATGTATGGGTATACACAAAGACTGAATATTCAACCATGATATAGACACCTGCTAAGCAAGCTGGCTCTGGCTTGGGCTGGTCTAAACTCAAGTCAGTAATTTTACGTGGGGATCCATAGCATCTCTTCAGGGTGTGTTAGGTCCATGGAGCTGTCTTGCCATGAGATTTTTGCCAGTGCATATAGAACCTTCTTACTGGTGCCCTGGGGAAAGGGTTGCAAAGCAATCACTAGTCTTATATTCTATCCTGGATATCAAATTAGAGCATACATTTTCTTAGTTGGTTAGAAATTATTTGGAGAAAACCACACAGAAAACAGGAAGAAAATTAGCTCAATATCCACAGAGAAGTGTGCAATGTGTAATTAGGCACAGTGTTTATATTTTCTGTCCCTTTGGGTTATAAGCAAGAGGGAGTTGTTTCTTAGGGAAGGGACTGAAGAATTTGGTTTCCCGAAGCCATTTAGTACAAATGCAAATTGGGAGGTCAGTCTTTTATTAACATTGCTTTCAAGTCAGACTAAAAGGACGGGTGTATGGCATAGAAGAGAGGTCACAGAGCACTTTCCAGGTCCTGTGTTGCTGGGGCACTGAAGGTCACAGGATCCAGGAAGAAAGACCTCCTATTATTTGTCTTACTGCCTGAGATTCAGTTAGGAGGAGACAGGCAAAGAGCAAGGATCAAAAGGTTTTGCTCTTGAAGTGGCCTGAGTTGCCACGAGCTCAGCTTTAATCCTGAATAGCTATTAATTAGAGAGATGAATTGTTAAGATCAGAAAGATGAGGCACACATACCCCATAGCTCTGTATCTAACCCCAGAGTAAAGTTCGACAAAGGGTCCCTATTCTTCCCACTGAGAATGTTCCTGAAGCTGCCAGGTAATTCTGCCACATGGTCCTCTTTGTGTCTTTGCCCATATGGGCAGTCAAATCATCCAGAGACTTAGCTGGCAGACACCTCCTACAAGAACAGATGCTCACTGGATGCCAGGCTTTCTAGGAGATGCAGGGGAGTAGGTGAGAGCATGCTTGAATGACTAATGGCTGTACTTCTCTACCTCCTTCCCACATGGTCATCAAACTCTCCAGGTGAAACCCCCAAACCATTCCCCTGGGATGGTGAGAGCCCACTTAGCCATACTTGATGGAAAAAGTCCATGGCAGAAACGGACCATGGTTGGCAGTAAATGTTAGTTACTGGGCTCAAAAGCCATTGGTTTAACTGTGGGGCCAGCATATTTGGATGCTTGTCTTTGCCATCCACAGAACAGATAAAACACATGGAAACTGGAAAAACAGCCTGCTCAAACAGGAGCAGCAGACACTGCAGACTCCCAGCTTAAATAGTGCAGGCTGCAAACATATTGTTGGCCAAAACTCCAGGAGAAACAGTACTTATCTGTGTCCCAGTATTGACCAACCCGGTATCCAGCTAACCTTGGGGATTGCTCTTCTAGTCAATAGGACCAATCAGTCAGAAGTCCCCTGCCATCGATGTGGAGACCTTGGACACCAATAATGATGGTGGACTGATGGGAAGGTCCTGGTACCTGGCCAAATTGGGCCCAAATGGAAGTTGCCTGGGGATCCTGTGAATGAAACAGAAGGCACCATGGGATATTGGCAGAGCCCAATCTTGAGTCATTTGGGTTTTCCTTTGTCCCTCTACTCCCACAATACCTTTCCCCCTATTTTATAACAAGTATAACAACAATCTGGGCACAGATTTCTCTCCCTCCCAGTGGGGTAGAGATCACAGCTCTGGCTAGGCTCTTGTTCTCTGCCATGCTTTAAATGTCCTAGGATCTAAAAAGAGACATTTGCCAAACAGCTGCAAGAAAACTTGAGGGAATAAAATACAGGGATACAATTAGAAGATATGAGGAAATTAAAAGTATGAATGAAATCTTAAATTGTATCATTCTATAACCTTGCTTCAAAGGCATCATAATATAAAATCTTATTAACCAGTATCACTCAGCTTGAGGCATCGTTTGTCAGTGTTCTGAATAGCTATCTCATTAAGAGGGGATATGCTTTCCAGTTTGTGGTACCTAGGACCTCACATCCATAGCAACATCTGGAACTGTAGAACTGTCCTCCAGTGTGTTGAACCATTGTGGCTGCACTGTTTCCTGCCATGACCCCAGACCAGGTTTGCGACTTGCTTTAGTCAAATGGATGCTAGCAAATGACCATTAAATGAGAAGCTGGGAGGTGGAGTTCATCACTTCTAGTTTCTGGGAAGCTTTGTGCCTTCCTGGGGCAGAGCTTGAGCTCATTAGCCACTGGGCAAGAGGGCATGGAGAGAAACCCACTGCACTGGCTGGGACCCCAGATCTCAGGAAGGCCATTCCGGATGGCACAGCTTCAGCCAAAGCAAGAACTAAAGCAGCACCTGGTGAATGCACAAAGCCACAAGGAGTGAAGAGGTGTGGTCTCTGGACATGGAGTTTCACAGCATTTTGCTACACAGGTCAGGTGGACACACAGCTGAGTCTGGTCTGGTAGTCAGCTCAAAGCAGAGTATTCCAGCCATTGCCCTTTTCAGATAAATCAGATGTGTCAGACATGTAGATGCCATAGGTGGGAGCTGAGAATCCCACCTAGACCTCGGAACATTCATTCTCAACCTGTGGGCCACGACCCCTCTGGCAAACCTCAATCTCCAAAAACGTTTACCTTATGATTACGTTATGATTCATAAAAGTAGCAAAATTGCAGTTATGAAGTAGCAATTAAAATAATTTTATGGGTGGAGGGTCACCACAACATGAGGAACTGTATTACAGGGTCACAGCATTAGGAAGGTTGAGAACCACTGTCTCAGAAAGAAGAGGTCCTTCAGGGTTACCATGCAGTGACTCCTAGTCAGTACCACTCCTTGGGTCTGGTTGATCTTTCTTGTGTTGACAGTTTGAGAGTGTATAAAACCATAATGGAGATTGGGCCTGGCCTGAAGACTGCACTAAGGATGGGGGGAGGGATCTCCTCAGCTAGCCACCCCATGCCCTCTTCAGTCCATTGGAAGGGCAGAGGTGACTTCGTTCTGCTTGGCTCCCAGCTTGAGCAGAAGGAGGTACAGGTGTGTGGGCTTTCATTGTTTTGTTTACTCCCCCTCCTCTCCTCTTGCTCCTCCCCACCCTACCGCCCATCTGCTGCTCAGAGATATTAGGGCATCCTCTAAGAAGTCTACTAAGTCTGTCCTATCATCTCCTTGAGGCAGGACCAAGGCAACCCCCCAAACCTCTGTGTCTAGGCTGAGCAACTTATCTCTCCATATAGAATGGGCTCCACTAAGTCAGTTTGTGCATTAGAGTTAGATCTTGGACCCACTACCAGTGGCCTCCTATATTGCCCCAGGCATACCTTTATCTTGAGTCCTCAGGACATGGTCTTGATCTCAAGGCATCCTTTGGAGGTGCTAACTACATTTTAAAAGTGTTTTTCATGGTGTCAGACCACCTCGATTTTTGTCTTATCCTGGTGACCTTGGGTGATTTGTTCAATGTTTGTGGCTTTCTCTGTAAAGCCAGGATGAAATTCTAGCCTTGCCTCCTTGGAAGTGGGCAGAGTGAGTGTAGTGGTTTCTTGCTCACCCCACATGCTTACCCTGGCTTTTTAGTCACTTTTGAATCTGTGTTGTAACCAGTGTCACTGTTATTTTCTTTTGCTGCACTGGAGACCCCTCCTCCAACCAATTGGAGGAGGTTAAAAGGATCTTGAGGAAGGAAGGAGCCTCACATCAATTTTCCTGGTGTCTATCTCCTTTGTAGTAGGTGTAGTTAGTCTGCCTATGTCTCTCAAGAGTGCAGTGAGGATAGGGCTAGGTTATTACGTGCTCTATTCAGCTGGGAAACATTGAAACTTTGGCTCCTGTGATCCCTGAAGCGCTCATCCAAAGGGAAGAGTTCCCTCATTCCTTCTAGTAAATACTTGGTACTCACTGGTTGTATCTATGATTTATTGTGATAGAGATGTGACTGGCTGTCGCTTGAAAGCCAGATCTAGCAATAACACACTTATGCATTAACTTAAAGAAAGCAGAATTTGACTTTTTAAGTTTCTTTATCCTGGTTTTGTGTTTTTTTTTCTTCTTAGATTTCATGACACTGGATTAAAATGGTCACCTGTAGCTTTGGTCCTTGGTAGTCCTTGAGTTGGTGACAAATGATGAAACTGAAGTCCCGAGACAGGTCTAATGGCCGCTGATATCTTCTGCACAGATCCTAAGAGCTCTTGCTTTCATTTCAAGGTGTAAATGAATGAACTCTGAATAATAATAATCAATGGTGTGTAAAATTCCAAATTTGGTATGCTGCATGACTTCCAGTGCTAGAACCCAAGGCTGACTCCACTTTTATATGTAACACGCATTGCTGCTACAAGGACACACTTTTCTCTCATAAATGGTTCAGTTAACATTTCTAACATGCTGGAAGTGGAAAATGTTAATTGACTGCTAATTATTAATAGCACTTTATGCAGCAGATCTTTTTTAGAAATGTACAAATGTTGGAGCCCTGAATGCACAGAAGAACCTTCAGCAAAAGATTGCTGGATATATTTAATATTCTGCATCCCAGATAGCAAGGCTTGGCTTAAGGAATGAAGAGAATACTTAAATGTCATACTGATTAGAAAACATCTTGGGCTAACTTCTTACATTTCCATACAAAACTCACCCATCTCCCCTTTATCTGTCATCCCCAAGAATGCTGAGCTTTACTGGGTGGCCAGCAAAATTGGCCATGGTGGAGAGTGGCGTGTGGGTCAGGTAACTTAAGTGGGAGGGGTCCTAGAGACAACGCCATTCTCATAGCCTTGTGACGTGTGGTGCCTGGTGTCTGTCTCCTGTGATTCTGCCTAGTAGAACATTCTAATAGCTGAATATGTGTCATACCCTCATGATCCAATATGGAAAACATCAGCCACATGCAACTCTCAGCAATTGAAATGTTCTACTATGATGGAGGAAGGGTGTATGTAGTATGGCATAAGGTCCTCCATATTGGGCAGAGCAACTCCAGAGCACTTGAGAGTCCTTTGTGTAATTTGTCTGGATTCTATGGTACTGCTTGGTCCTTGGTGACAGAGTGGACTCTAGGAATGATCAGGTGCTGGGGAGGCAGTTCTAAAACAAACCCTCAATGTGTGCCTATATATGTGGGGTGGGTTTGGACAGCTGACTAACACCATTTCCAATGAAACCCCCTCTCTTTGTAATGTTTAAGAGCAAATGTAACAGTGTCATAGAAAATAGAGGCAAACATACATGCTGAAAGGCTATGAAGGAATTACAGTACTCATAGATTGCAGGTGGGGCAATAAACTGAAAAATGGAAAATGACTTGGAGGTTCCCAAAGGGTGTGATGGCTACCACATGACCCAGAACGTCTCCTCAAGAGAAAGGAAGATGGAAGTTCACATGAAACTTGGACACAGGCCTAGAGCAGTGTTTTTCACAATGCCTTGAAAATCCGTGGATGGACGGAGGGATGGAGGGAAATGGGAGTGACTGCCAATGGGTATGTGGTGTCTTCTAGAGTTGTGAAAACATTCAAAACCAAGAGGGAATCTTGGAACTACTCTATGCATGTAGTCTAGAAAGCATCAGAGCACACATTTCCAATGGGTGAACTGTACTATAGGTAATTATGTATTCATCAATTGCTAGATTAAAATATTATATGAGCAAGTGTAAAACAGAAATGAGGAATCTGGAAGAAAAGAATACAGAGTCTACCCTGAAACTCCAATTGTAAGGATTTGGGGTTAGTGACAACCCCTCATTGATCCCTTGCTGTATGTTTGCATTTCATTTGTTAATTCTGGGTGAGTGGAGATTTGATGATAAGCTGTGGACTGAAATAATGACTAGGGGAGGCAATTAATTCCCATTCTAAAGAGTTCTGAAGCCTTTCATTTAGCATGTGAGAGAATCCCAATGAAATCCATTCTTCATTCATGTAATAGTTAACAAGTGACTACTAGGTGCCAGGAGTTCTCCTGGGCTCTGGAGAATGGCAGAGAGAAGCAGGACAGGGGACATGCTGTCCTCCCTGAGGAACTCCAAGTCTAAGGGAGTCCTCAGTTAGAATCATGGGGAAAACAAAGAACACATTCCAGATGGGTTATTGTGTGTTTCAGAATAGGACCAATTGTAAGCTATGGGCTGGGAAGAGACAGAATGCAGGACTCCTGCCAACTGTCTCTAATGCTGCTCACAGTGACAAGGGTGATGTCAGGTTGTGGAGGGTGGAACGTGGATGCTGGGAGGCTGGGATGAGTGGAAGAGCCACCTGTAGGACCTCAACTAAGGACAGCAAGAAAGAGTCAAAGAATAATAATCTCAACTCTCTCCCTCCTGTAACCTATCTGGGATTCCCTTTGGGTGGACACAGTGGAAGCTAGAGGCAAGTGAGCCTAGGAACATCGTCCCTGTGGGTCAGCATATCCAGGCTGTGTTTGAGAAGGGAGGCTGGAGAGAGTTTAAAGAAGTGGGAGGGAAGGAGAGATAGGTAGGGCTTATACATTCAGGTCCCAGATATGAAGACAGGCTTCAGAGACACTTGCCTCCAGGACTCCCAGAGCAGCAGTGAGATGGTATATTCTGCTTAGAGGTCCCTGAGAAGATGCCACACACAGAGCCCCTGTGATGGGAAAAGTTTGCACTCAGAGCTTGGGGATGCACATCCTGCTGTAGTCTGATAGAATTTAGATGCAAATCCCAGCACACTTTCTCAGCATTTCTGTGCCTCTCATCTCATTAGGCACAAACCAGTCTCTTTGCTCTGGCCAAGCCACGTGGGCTGCCCAGGCCATCCCGTGTGACCTCCTTCTTGATACCTGCCTCTTCTGCTGTTCAAGCACCTGCTGCTGCCTTCTGTAGACATACTCAGCCACTTGCTCTAAGATACTGCCTTTAGTACATCCCAGCCTGCCACCCACATAGGCCTTCCACTGTCACACATAACCATACACTGCCTCTTGTGTGGTAGAGTTGGCTCCTTCTGGCAAAATGAGAAATTGTGAGCTGGGGAGTGTTGCTTTATTTGTAATGGCCTCCCCAGCACATGGGACACTGCCAGCAATAAGGTGCCCTATAAATAAGTAAAGGTAAGTAACAAGAACTGACATCTTTTTTTTTTTCTGATATAGGGTTTCTCTGTAGCTTTGGAGCCTGTCCTGGAACTCACTCTGTAGACCACCAGGCTGGCCTTGAATTCACAGAGATCTAAATGTCTCTGCCTCCCAAGTGTTGGGATTAAAGGTGTGCACCTCCACTGCCCAGCAAGAGCTGACATCATTGATCACTTACCATGGACCAGGTACATGTGACTGACATGTTATCTCCTTGTGACCCTGTTTCCAACATGAAGAAACTAAGGCAAAGGTTAAATTCTCTTGTCTAGGACCACACTCACCTGTAAGTGGCAGAGACAGAAAATGTTAAGCCAGTAATTTTTTAGGTTTTTGGTTAGGATTTCTCTCTCTCTCTCTCCCTCTCTCTCTCTCTCTCCCTCTCTCTGTCTCTCTCTCTCTCTCTCTCTCTCTCTGTCTCTCTCTCTCTCTCTCACACACACACACACACACACACACACACACACAAACACACACTTGTGTGTATGTATGTCTATAGGTACATTGATGTGGAATTCAGAGGAAGACACTGAGTGTACTTCTTTGTCACCTTCTGCCCTGGGTCTCTCACTGAACCTGGAGCTAGGCTGGGAACCAGCAAGCCCCAGAAATCCTCCTATCTTTGCCCCCATCAATGCTGGGATTATTAACATGTGCCTTTCTATGTGGGTCCTGGGGATTTGAACTTGGGTCTTCAATGCTTCTACAGCAGCTCTTTCCACTGAGCTGCTCTTTTACTGAGCCACCTCCTTCGAACTTTTGTTCAATAAGGTCTGTATCTGTCCATTTTACTGAACCAGAAAGAGCAATTAAAATACAAATTTCTTAGTTTATTCAAAGCGTACACTTCTTACTACTTCTAATAAGTAAAAATAAGCCTATTGGTGATGACACAAAAAATTTTGATTAAAAAAAAACAAACTATGTTTTTTAAGACAAAGATTGTAAGAACCCTGGCATTGTTTTGTGTTCTCATATAGTTTTTAAATGTCTGGGTTAATAGAAAATAACAAGATTCTCATATAGGTTTATTTTTGCTTTCTTTGTTTATGTTGCTTTCTAGGTTTTTGTGTGTGCAGTGTATGTACATGTTGATGGATCTGTGTGCATACATGTGTGGAGATGTATGTTGAGGCAGAGGTTGATGTTGTGTCTTCTCTATCGCTCTCCACCTTGTCTTTTGAGATGGGGTCTCTCACTGAATCTTGACCTTCATTGGTTTGGCTAAGCTGGCTGAGCTCCACCCTGCAACACCAGATATTTAAGACTATGTGAGGACGCAAAACAAAGCCAGGCTTCTTACAATCTTTGTCTTTAAAAATATAGTTGTTTTTTAAACTAAAATGTTTTTTTTTTTGTGTCATCACACACAGATGCATGGCACCACACCCAGAGATTTAGTTTTCTATGTGGGGTCTGGGGATCTGAACTCGGGTTCTCTAGCTTGTGCAACAGGCACTTTATTGACTGAGGCATCTCCCCAGTCCTGAATTTGTGCTTCTGCATCCATCTACTACAGTCTGATGTCTGGAGTGAATCCAATGAAGAAAACCAGATGTCTTTCTAGGTTGTAGCTGCGGGGGCATAGTGTGAGAGCTTTTTTCAGATAGCAGTGGGAGTTCTCTTTTTATACTATACCCCAAACTTGGCAAGACGTATTCTCTTTTTGGAATTGTGAGTGTGTGTGTGTGTGTGTGTGTGTGTGTGTGTGTGTGTGTGTGTGTGTGTGTGTGAAAATAAGCCCAAGATAAACTCACCACCTTAAGAAGTTTTAAGTGCACAGTAGACACAGAGACTATGCATGGTGCTGGGAATGATCAAAACCACCCATTTCTGAACACCTTTTCACCTTGTAAAACTAGTATCTTCTCCATTAAACACCCCACTGTCACCACTGCAGCCCTTGGCCACCATTCCACTTCCTGTCTCTATGCTGCCTCCAAGTAGAACCCCCAGCCTGTCTTATCCGAAGTTCCATGATGTAATGAATGGTGTTTGATAATTATGGGTCTATGATGATGAATCTTTCTCACTTTGTCACCTTAAAACCCACTGGTAGATTGCATACTCTGAATGCATCTTTTATGTATGGGTCTCAGTCTTTTATTTGTGATGTCCTGCATTGGTGAATCTGAACACATACAGTTACATGGATATTTAACATAGTGGTGCATTTTATTTTACAAAACAAAAACTGAACTCATTAATATCAGTAAACTCATCCAAAAGTCTTCTAATTATTGAGAATCTGTCAAGCTTGATGCAGTATAAGGAAGCTTTCAAAATTCAAAGTTGACTTGAAAGTTCAAATTTGAGTGTTGACAACTAGGATTTTCAGCTGTTTTCTTTAAAATGACATGCTCACTTTGTTTTTGAAAAAAATAACATCTGAGAAATCATGGTTTGTCAGCCGTTCTTTCAAGTTAAAACGATGCTTTAACTATGTTTCATGGAAACAGTGGCAAGTCAGGTTTGCATCCACAAGCACCAGCAGCTGTGCAGATGATTTTCATAAAGATATAGATGTGCTGTAGCTAGCAAAGCATCCCAGATTGTCACATGGGATGGTGACGTGATAGACACCCCAGGGCACCTGTGTAATCAAATTAGGAATTTTTCCTCACTACATCAGGAATGTTGGTGAGTCAAGTTGGCGTTTACATTTTGTTTTGTCTTGTGAATATATGGTGGTAAAGAATATAAAGGCCACTATGTAATTTAGTGCCTCGGCTTGACCCACGGTTACTGTACACCCCACAATGCAAAAAACATCTGGGTAATATTAAGCAATTAATATCATGTGGAAATTAAGGATTATGGGTACTAGAGATCCAATGTATCCCACAATAGCAATGGGTCAGAAACTTATTGTTCACTACCACAAGGTTGAGAAATGGGGTCTTCATGAATGGCTTAGCATTACTATGAGGGGGTGGGTTGGCTATTGTAGCAATCCATGTGGACAGTGAGGTCACCCCCCCTTCTCTTGTACTTTACTGCCCTTCCTCCCTCCTCCATGTGCAGATCAGTGTGGGAGCTTTGTGAGCTGGATAAAGCTACTTGCACTTCTCAGTCTCTATCAACATGAGAAATATATTTTGTGAGCTTGTGCACGCATGTGTGTATGTGCATGCATGTGTATATATAGCATGTGTATTATATGCATGTGAGCATGTACATACATGTACATATGGGAACACATGTGTGTATGCATGTGTGGCAGCCATAGGTCAGTGTCAGGTGCCTTCCTCAATTTCTTATGTTTTTGAGACAGGGTCTTTCACTGAACTTGGAACTTGCTGACTCAGGTAGATTGGCTGGCCAGTGAGCCCCGGGGACCCATCTGACAATACTTCCTCACTGCTGAGATTCCAGGAACACACCATCATGCCATACTTTAAAAATGTGGGTTCCGGGAATCAAACCAAGGTCCTCATGCTTGTGTGGTAAGCATTTTACTGACTGAACCAACTTCCAGGACAATTTTCTTCTTTTCCTATCTTTTATTTTCTCTTCCTTCTTTCCTTTTTTTTTTCTTTCTTTCCATAAATGATCTAGTCGGTTATGTTCTGTGATAACAATTTTGAGCTAGAGGAAGACAGAAATTTGGGACAGAGAAGTGGAGTTGTTGCTGTAACTGCCCCCTGGTAATGTGGAGGTGGCTTTGCGTCTGGGTTATAGAGAGAGCGGGGAGAATTTGGAGGGACAGTCTGGAAAAGCCTAAACTGTGTGAATGTTGAATTGAAGGAGATTCTGATGAGGACGCCAAAGAAGAGGAGAAAAGCTGGGAATGTGTGCTAACAATGTTGTGAACATGATTTTGGAAATGTAGACAGAAAGACCATTCAGAGGTCTAGGATGGAAGTGAGGGTCAAGGAATTGGAAAGGGCATTTTTTGTTTCAGGATTGCAAAGAACCTGGCAGAACTGGGTCACTTTCTGGCACTTTGTGGGTGGAAAGCTTTAAGAGTGATGAGCTGGGATACCGGAATACCTGGACATTTAAGAGCGTCACAACACTGTATGCTGTATACAGTTATGAGGCATTGGGGAAAACAACTTAAAGGTGGGACTTAAAGCAAATGTGGAGCAGAAAGTTTTTTGTTTTTTTTTGGTTTTTTGTTTTTTTTCAAAAAGTGAAGCCTGATCACAGGAGTATAAAAGGAGGGCCAGGATGTGCCTCAGGTGATAGAGTGCTTGCCTAGCATGCACAAAGTCTTGGGTTCAGTCCCCAGAACTGAGTACATGGGCATGGCGGTGCACACCTGTAATCCCAATATTGTGGAGGTAGAGGCAGGAAGACCAGAAGTTCAAGGCCATCCTTGACTACATAGCAAGTTTGAGGTTAGCCTGGGATACATGAGAGCCTGTCTCAAAAACAAAACTAAAAAAAAAAAAAAAACAGAAATGAAAAAATGAAAAGGGGTTCAAATCCCTGTTTAGAACAACTGAGGGAGGGGTTGTGACCACTGCTAAGGCCTTTAGTAGAGTTAGAGGAGGCTAAGACAGCAGCTTTGAAGATATTTCAGAGAACTCCTACCACACATCCAGGAGACAGATCTGGGATACCATCCACAGACTGTCCAGGATCACCTCTCACAAGTCTCTTCTGCTCCCTGAATTCCGGAGCAGTCCTCTGTCACTGTCCCACACATGCTAAAGCAGACCCAGGCATTGCTCAACACATTGTTCCAGGAAGTACAAACTAAATCTTGGTGGTGTCCATGTTTGGTTTACTCTGAATGTTTTTTCAGATGCAGGAGCTTTTGGGGAACATTTAAAGCAATCATTCCATCACAATATGTCATCACCAATGTGTAGCCTACCCAGAAGCATTGGCACCATGGTAAGGGGCTGCAATTGTTTTCTTGCACGAGCATTTAAAGCAGAACCATTTATCTCTCTGGTAATAACTTACAAGGGTGACATTATTCATTTTATTAATATCATTTTGTGTTCTGGATGACATACTCATTTTCTTTCTTCAGAATCTCAATCCAGTCACACACCAGCATTCTGCTTTCTTGGCCACTGTGTCATGTACTGTGGGTGAATGCCTGAGTCTCTGGGGTGCAGTGGGACAGGGCTCACATGCTAATCTCTCTTGTGATTGTAAGGTCACTGATTTTGGTGTCAGTGATGATCATCCTCTTAGTTCATAGGTGCACTTTCCAAATTTATGGATCATTCTTTAGCTTGAGAAATTCTTTCCCTTCCTTAAGCTGCATTTGAGTGAGGAATGAATGAATGAATGAATGAATGAATGAATGAATCTATCATTTTAGTTGGTTAGTTATTTTTGTGTGTGTGTGTGTGTGTGTGTGTGTGTGTGTGTGTGTGTGTGTGTGTGTGTGTTTTAATTACTTTGAAGTTTTTAATCTGTATCCTTTTGGAGTTCTTCTTCATGGGAAACCACCTTTAGAGGTTACTGGATGTTTCTCTACTCTTGGGCTTATGGGCTTCATAATCTTATGCTCTCGTGATTCCCCCAGTCAGGGTGAGTGTGAGAGGAAGCAATGTCACTCCTGGAGTAGCCCCAGCAGACTTCCTCTCTTAGTGCATATATCCTTTGGGACCTGTTGGAGAACTCAGAAGTCATGTATGGTAATTTTAATGAGAATGGGCCCCTATAGTCCCATATCTTTGAATACTTGGTCCCCAGTTGGTAGAACTGTTTGGGAAGGATTGGGAGGTGTGGTCTTGCTGGAGGAGCAGCATCACTGGGAGGGGTGGGCTTTGAGGTTTCAAAATCCCACACTATTCCCAGTAGTTTTCTATCTGCCTTGCGCTTGTGGACAAGATGTGCACTTGCAGTTACTACTCCAGCTTGCCTGTCTGCTGCCATGATGGGCATGGACCCCAACCTCCTGGAACTGTGGAGTCCCTATAAATCCTTTCTTCTATAAGTTGCCTTGGTCATGTTTTCTCTTCACAGCAATAGATAAGGAACTAAAGCATCATCCTTCTCCTGAGTTCAGAAGCTTCAACCATCTCTTACCATCTCCTTTATTTCCTCACTGGACCACTATACAGATTCTTCCTACACAGGGCCTGGCAGATAAGCAAGGGACATCTATTCTCAAGTGTTCTCTATAGCTGGCCCTGGAGGTAACAGCATCTCATTTTGTGGCCTACAAGGTTTGTGTCTTTCAAAGGAGAGCCCTGAACTTTCATGGTGCTTGGGAGAAGAGAATGTCAGAGTCTAAGAACCCTGTTCCTCCAACCTTGGGCTTGTCATTCTGATGTGTGTGCCCCTGGAAGAGTGTTAACTTCAATTGTCAACTTGACTGGACCAGGGCATGCTTAGGAGATTAGCAATTCACACCATTGAGTGTTTCTAGAGAGTTAACTAAGAGTAGAACCTTGCCTGAGAGTGGATGGTACTATCGTAAGGTCAACAGATGGCATAAAAGGGGAGAAAGAGGAAACAGCATTGGCACTCTGCTTCCTGGCAACCACGATGAGCTGCTCTCCTCCACCCCCTCCCACCACCATGGACTGAAACCTCTGGAGCCATGAACCAAATGAGTCTCTTCTGTTTCTAAATTTATACCAGGCATTCTGTAACATCATTGTGAAAGCCTGCCCAAGGGTGTGTACAGTTGTTCACATACATGACTTTTGGCCCAGATTCTGGTTGTCTTTAAAGTGGTATGAAGCTATTTTCACCATGAAGTATTTTTGCTATCCTCACAACGAGGTTCAAAATGGTCACTAAAGGGCTGGGAAAGCAGCTGAGTTGGTACGGTGCTTGCCTAGCAGGCACAGGGTACTGGGTTCTATCTCAGTACTACATAAACCAGGTATGGTATCACATGCCTGCTATCTCAGCCCTGGGAAGGTGGGGACAGGAGGATCAGAAGTTTAAAGTCACCTTTAGCCTTACACCTTTAGCAACTTTGAGTCTGGCCTAGGACATAGAAGACTCTTTTTGTTTAAAATAATAAAAATAAAAACCAGTATGTCATAAGTTAGCAAAGACATAATGCCACCTTTAGTTAAAAATCAATTTCTAGTCATGGTTGCAAAGTAGAGTATCTTCTCTCAGTAGCATTGGCTGTTTTCTGAGCTCTCAGAAATGTGAGCTGTGTGTCACTAGTTCAAGAGGGTGTACTTGAGTAAAATGCCCACCTCTTATGCAGAAATTCTGTGACCAAATCCAAAGATCCATTAATAGAAAACTCTGCATGCCACTCCTGACCCATTATGGAAATATGCCTGATCTCCCTAACTAAGCTGTCAGCTCTCATTAATGAAGATCTGCTCAGATGTGGAGATCCCTGGTTGGTGGAGCTTGTGGGAGAGTGTGGGAAACCTGCCGCCTCTTCAAGAGCCCTGGACCCTTGGGATGTTGAGAGATGCTTACATGGAGAAGCAAACCCTGCCCCCATGATCATTGCTGGCTGTGGAGGGGAAGGTCATCTCCCTTGCATGCATTCTGCATGCATTCTGGGTTTTGTGCAGTATCTCCCATCTGCAGTGGCAGGCCGAGGAGCAGCCTGAAGGAGGACCCCTTGCTGTGGCAATTTGCATTCTTCTTTGAGAAAGCAAACATATAGGGCTTCATATCTTTCTCTTTCATTTAAAGATTAAGACTGAGAAAGGAAACAAGAATGAAGTCATCCAAACACCAGCAAATAAGGATATTTGCTAACTCACTGGAAGCCCTTTGTCTTCTGGTTTCTGCACTGTGGGAACATGGTTGAGGAGTAAACAGCTCTTAGCTGAGGTGCAGGGATGTGGAGGCCTGATGCTTTCCCTTGGCTCAACTTCACAGAAGGGTTGAAGGTCAGTTGAGTAGAAAGATAGGCTCAGGTAACTAGCAGGGGACTGGTGAAGAAGGCCACATGGCTTCTTCAAACCTGTGTTCCTGGATGGAGCCCAGCCTTGACCTGGGAGGGCGTCCCACCATGGGGTGTAGACATGCCGTCCTCATGAGGGTTCAAGTATGAGAGAACTGACTCTCTTTCTTCTCCACCCAGCATTTGGCAGAGGGGCCACTCTGAGTCAACTGCTGGCAGCATAGGTGAATATATTCAACCTTCTGTAACCTCCAACATCATGTTCCTTCCCTCTGAACTTACCCACGTAGCCCTTCGTGCCACACAGCAAATGTTTCTCTCATCTCCCAAGGTTTTGTGTTGACTGAATCACACCCAGTTAGTGATCTTGAGGGTATCTCTCCTTGATGGTGTTTGTGAACCTACATCTCCTTACATAGACAATGAGAGGGTTATGTGACCCTCAGAAGGCTTAGTGAAGGCAGGGCCACTGCACCCTGGATATCAGCCTTATGACTACTGCCACACTCTCAGCAGCCATGTGTCAAGATGGATGCTCATGGTTAAGAGGGAAAAGGTATAGGCAGAGCACCGAGCACCCTGTTGTACTCAGAGCCCGGGAGAATTTGGTAAGGACCTCAGCACACTCCTCTGATATGACATGGCTCTACAAAACAGTTGGCACTGAGAGAGGCTTCTTCCAGGATTGACATCCCACATCTCTTTGGAAGGCCAGCTGTACTCCCTAGAGTGGAAAGTTGGTTGAGAGAGAATGCTTACAGAGCCACACAGATGGCAGTTTGACTCTCCTGGCTTTGTATCCTGAAAGGCACTTACTAGTCTTTAATCCCAGGGAGCATGCACATTGAGACAGTTACAGAAGAGCAAGAAGCCAGGCTGCAGAACATCACATGGTCCTCTCCCCACTCCCAGGGGTGAAGCAGACCATGTCCCGCCAAGAAACTGCATTTGTGCATATGTACCAAGAAGCTGGTGTGCATATGCTTGAACACATAACCCCTCAAACATATGCACATATCTGTATGGACATATATGCCCTATATAAAACACATATATTTGTATATATGTGCATACATTTAGCTGAGGAGAAAACATGTGGATGCAAATGTGCACACCTGCTGAAGACATATACATGTATATCTATGTATACACGATGTGCAAATTTACATGACTGTAAATACACATATGTATGCACAAATACATGTGCATATTTGTATAAACACATATGCCTGAGCAAACACACATGTACACTTACGCATAATGCACGTGCAAGTGAACACACATGTAGCTGTATCACACACACATATATATACATATATATATATATATCCTTCACACATATGTGCACATTTGTATAGATGTACCTGTATATACCTGAGGAAACACACATATTCACAAAAATGCATACAAATGACAGGCACCCATACCTATAGCACACATATGTGTGTGTGTGCATATGTGTGCTATATATAGACATACATATACATATTCATACATATGCACATGATATCACATACCTGAAGAAACACATCTGCATACACTAGCATCTGCATATCCACACATACATAAACATATTCTGGCTGATGAGACATGCGCATACAGTGCTTCCACACACACTGAGTCTTGTAAGGCACTTGAGCCCACGGTGTCTTGTAAATGAATTGGTCTGAGCAGAAAGGAAGCCTGGTGTAGCTTTGCCCCAAAGCCTGACGGTCTTAAGGGGTGGGGGTAGCTCATCTCTACTGTCTCCTGTATCTGCACATAGCTGGGTTCAGACACATTCCATGGGTGTTGTCACATGTGCAGCAAATGCTCCTTGCTGCTTGTCATGAGTAGCGATGTCTCTGCACACAGAAGTCTGGGACAGGGATCTGTCTGCCTGGCCCTCAGAGGAGAGAAGGCTCTTGACATGTTGCCTAGCATCTCCCAGGTCACAGAAACTGGCACAGCTTGGGAACCCGTGCTCCCCATGAACCTGTCAGCCAGATGCACTAGCCCATCTTGGCCGTGAGGAAAGTCACTCTCTGCACCCACCTACTCACATGTGTGCACACTCACGGGATCCTCACAGGAGACTGCTCTTACCACTGAGCCCCGGCAGTCTTAGTCCAGGTAATTTGCCCACAGTGGCCAGAGTTAAATTCTTGTGGGGAAAGACAAGCATTTGTGTTTTAGAATTTAAAAAGTCTGATGGATTACATTCTCCCTTCCTCTTCCCAGTGTCTCCCATGGACCACAAAGTTTGTGTTCCAGGAATGACAACAACACGCAGAACCTCCTACATGAAAAAAATAAGCCAGATACTTCCCTGCCATGGGACATTTTCTCTTCTTCCCTATAATGAAATAGTATGTGTTACATAAGGAGAGGAAAGAGCACTTTAATTAATATTAACAACCAGGAGGGGATTAGTGTCCAAATCCCCCATTACCAGTTAGTCTAATCCACCTAATTGTCTGTACAGCTACTGGTGAAGCACTTGGAAGCTAGCCGGCAAAGCTTAGGGACCAGCAGATGGAGGCATGCCACGCTTACATCTCAGAGGAGTGCCTGCGGCACCCAAGCCCCTTGTCTGTCCCCACAATGGTCTACTCTTCCATCTATTCAACAGCTCCACAAACATTTCCAGCTTTGCCGAGCATCAATAGGGCCTAGCATGGCTGTCTTTGTGGAGCATGATGAGACCTGCTTCCTGCACTGGTGAACCCTCCCCTCCCAGAAAGATCGCAGATTGGGGCAAATTACAGGCAGGATTAAGCTGAAGCTAAGGATCCACAATGGAAGAAAGGTCTTCAAGTTACTGGGATTGGGAGATGGCACTATTAGTAAAGCATGTGCTGCACAAGTAGAAGGACCTGAATCCCCAGAGCCTATATGAAAACACCAGGTGTGGTAGCCCACACTCATAATCTAAGCATTGGGTAAGTGGAAGCAACTGAGTCCTTGGGGCTCCAGGCTACCAAACAGTGTTGGTCCAGATTCAATAAGAGAACTTGTCTAAAAGGAGACAGACAGAATTCCTGAGGATAATACCTGAGGCTGTCATCTGACCACATCCATATTACATGTACATGCAAACCACACATGCTTGTGGCCTTTCCCCACATACACAAAAGAATTTCTTAAAAAAAGGCAAGTCTCAAGTTTTTAAGTCATTGCCAGCAAAATACCAATAGAAGTTAGCCAGTATGGATGTATGACAGTTAGCTTGGGAGCCAAGATGATTGACAGATACCAAGAACCAGCAGACCAATGGGAAAGAGAGAGGAAATAAAGGGAGGAATGGAGGAGAAGGGGGCATGAAGGAGGAAAAGAAGAAAGGAGGGAGGGCAGGTTTGATGACTCCAGTGCTTACTTCCTCTTCTCCATCCTAATGCCAAGGACAGGGTAACATCCCAGTAAACTTGATAATTTCACTTCATTTTGACATCCTGTTTAAATCCACTTAGACACACCACTGCCAAATAAGCACCTCTACAAGTTGATTCAAACTTCCCTCAGAAGCCCAGCTTACATGGCAAGCACAAGTGAAACAGTGTGAGCATAGTGACTTAATTACAGGGCCAGGGAGACGGCACAGAGAGAGTGTGAGATACAGTGAAAGAGTGGGCAGAGGATGTAATACTAGACCTGTGTGATGGATGTTTAAACAACAACTTGTTTGGTGGCATGGATCAAGACAAGATGGATTTTGTTCTAAATACCTACTTTTCGTGGATTTGGTATTCAAATATATTAGTTTCCACGTGGCCAGACTGATGGATGTATACACACACACACACACACACACACACACACACACACACAAGTAGGGGGTGGAGGGAGGGAGAGGGAGGGAGGAAGAGGGGGGGAGGAAGGGAGGGAGTGAGGGAGGAAGGGAGGGAGGGAGGTTCTTGTTGGGGCATATTTGATCTTTTCTTCTGCCAGGCACACTGGCACCTCCAGGTTCAGTAATACACTATTACACTATTCCCCCTGCCTATACACACCACATGGCTATTCATTTTCATATGATATATATATATATATATATATATATATATATATATATATATATATATATATTCATGGATGTACCACTATTGTGATTAACAGAATTATATACTTTCTCATATGATTCCTTATGTGGACTATATTTTGGGGAAAGTGATAGGTGGATGCATAGGGCTGAATCCCTAGAAGTGGACTTACTGGATTGTGTGATAACGTATGTTTGACCTTCTAAAAAACTCCCAAACTGCTTTTCAGAATAACCCATATCTCACTTTGGACCTCCAACAGCAATGTATGAAAGTTTGACTGTCTTTACCCTCATCTACATTGATATTGTAGTACTACATCTATTAGTAGATACTATTGATTTGGGTGACTAATAATAGTTCCCTGTGAGAGTCTTTTGACCCTCTCATAAGTTGCCTAGTATTATTTAGCATCATCTCATTTCTTAATATCTTGTTATTTGTCATCTCAATAAGTTTCAAGAAATCTTTATATAATGTGAACAAATCTTTTGCCTAATCGGTGTAAGGCAAACATTTCCTTCTGGTTTGGGGCTTGCTCTTTATTTTCTTACTGGTCATTTGAGGTTCAGAAACTGTCATATAATTCAAGGAAATTTTCCTTTTGTGGTTAGTGGTTTTGGCATTCTGAGGAACAACATCTCATCTCTGCCTCCCCTGAAGTATGAAGATTTCCCCCTAGATTGTATTCTGTAAATTTTGTAGTTGACAGCTGTTACATTCAAGTCTACAATCTATTTCAAGTTAATTTTTGTATGTGGTGTGAGGTAGGGGTACATTGTCCACTGTATATGAAGAGTAAGAGGTACCATATTTGGGGATTATGATGAGACCTCTGTACATTTGGAGCTGGGGTGGGGACTGTGTTAGCCTGAAGCCTCCCAGATGCTCCCTAACCTTCAACCCTGCCTTTTCACTTTTATGTGTAGTTGGGGGAGTCACCTGTATAGTTTCATTTGAACAGTGGGTCTCACATTTACTAATACAAACAGCTATGCAATCCCTAAAGTAAGAGATGAGACACAGGGCACCAAGAAAACTGAAACTTGCTAAGTTGCACCCACATCAGACCCAGAGGCAAGGGCCAGGCTTCGTCTTGCCCCAAATTGATCCTGCTGCGGGCATCCTACTCTGACTCTGGTTAAGAGCCTCTGGAGGCACCCCTAATACCCCCCACCATGCAGCAATCCTCTCAAGTTTAAACACTGAAACAAGGATGCTTGTGAGCTAAATAATTTAGATCCTCTTTTCTGATGGCTGTCAATTGCAGGGGAGATAAGGGATGGGACTGTCAGGAGGGTTGGCAGCCATCCAATGGCTGCACAAGTACATTCTGGATCTCTGGGGAAGAACCCAATCTATCAAGCCCCATGGAGCAGAGGTCAGCTTCGTGGATATCAATTAAAGATCCCCCCACACACACACACTCACACTTTCTGCAGTGTGGTGTTACAGTTTAAGGATCTGCTTGTATTTCCAAAGTCTCCACATTCCTGCTACTGAGCTGTGAGAGCTTGTGGGCTCACATAGAAGTCTAAATTCCATCATTCCACTGTCAAGAAAAAGTCCAAGGCCAGAGAGTCTGGACACCTTAATGAGCTATCAGGTGGCCACTTCAATGGTGCCACCATTTCCTGCATCATTTTGGTCTCTGAAAAATTTAGCTCTGGGTGAAAGAACATGTACTCACTAATCTTGCACAGCTGTGATCACAAAGCCCAAGAGAACGACTTAAAAGCAAGGAGGTTTATTTCAGCTCATGATTGCAAAGGGTTTGGTTCAGAATATTGTTCTCAGGAAGCTGGTCGCACCTCTTCTCCTCCACCTTCATCCCTGTTTCATCAAGGAAATGGTCCAATCATCCATTCTTCCTGTAAGACCCTCACATACCTCTTGGAACTCTACTTTTCCCATCCCCTTTGTCAAGGACCCTCCTGCCACATGGATCCTAAACAGAGAAAACTTTTCTTGGAGCCTTCACATGGGTGGCTTTGTTATCTGGGATGCTCTTGTTCTTTGACTCCCAGGACTCTATCTTCATCATCATCCAGCTGCCTGGAAACACTAGTGAGGTTGAGAAATGTTTGCTGAAGGCTGAAGAGATGGCTTAGTTGGTAAAGTGCTTGCTGCATTAGCATAAGGGCAAGATTTGATCCTCCAGAAATGATGTAAAAAAGTGGGTGTGTGCTTGTAATCCCAGTACCAGGGAGGCAGAGACAAGCAGATTCCTGGTGTCCACTGCCAGCTAGCCTTACCAACTCAGAAATCTCCAGGTCAATGAGAGAGTCTATCTCAACAAAACACGGTAAATGAAATGATGCCTGAGAAGAGACCCCTAAGGTTGTCCTTTGGCCTCTGCACACACATACATATGTATGCCCCCCTCACAGATGCAGCTGCATGCATGTGAGCACACAAAAAAAGAAAGGAAATGTTTGCCTATAAATGTAGACAAGCCTCTCAGCCCAAGAGGACACCCGGGCTTGGCCGGCATCTTCCCAAGCCAGACTCCTTCACCATAGCTGGTTGCTGCTGATGCATTTCTGTATTTCCTTCCAATACTTCTTATGTGAGTGTGCATGAGTGTGTGTGTGTGTGTGTGTGTGTGTGTGTGTGAGAGAGAGAGAGAGAGAGAGAGAGAGAGAGAGAGAGAGAGAGAGAGAATGGGAAGGATACATGACTTACTCTCTTTCTGCTTCTTTTTGATTCCTCAGCAGGTGATCTCTCACCACCCTGTCTTAGAGCTAGTCCTATCACTTGGAAATGGGCCACTAACCTCTTGCCCTCAGCACAAGGATGCATGCACACTGTGTTTCAATCCGTGCACTTGGCCTAGCCTTCTGTAGATGGGTGACTGATTGGCCATGGATGATTGGGTAATTTTTGCCCAATAGCTCTATGTCACAGCCAGTGATGTTGTTGTGGGTTCCCTCTGCATCCTGGTGCTAGCTAGACTTCTCCTGAGTATGTCTTTCTTAGAATACTATTCCTGGGCATAGAGGGAGAGAACTTTCCTACCACTTCCCAGTAGAGTATTTGAAAATATGTAATACCAGCCAAGGACTCTTAAGATTGCAAGGTTGCAGAGAACATGCATGTAAGGAAACAAATTTGAAATAAGACCCTGCTGTAGCCAGGCCTGGTGGCACAGTTCTGAAACCCTAGCTACTTGGGAGGGTGACTCAGGAAGATCACATTACAAAACCAGCCTGAGCTGTGGAGTGAGCACAAGGCTAGCTTGGAAAACTGCACAAGACCTTATCTCAAAATAAGGAAGAGGGATGGGGATATACTTCAGCGGTTGAGTTCTTGCCTGATATATGCAGGGCCCTGGGCCCTAGTAAAATGAACAATTGAATGAATGAATGAATGGATGGATGGATGGATGGATGAATGGATGAATGAATGAATAAATGGATGAATGAATGAATGAATAAGTCATGTTTCTGAAAATAAGTCTCAGTCTTGGCAGACCTGTGCCATCCTTCCCTGGGGTCCCCCTGATGTTCTCTGTGGGCTGTGAGTGCAAGAGGCTCCGTGGACACACCCCTTCTCACCTTGCCTCCTCTTGGTCCCTTGAAAGCACTCTAGGTTTCCTCTCAGCACCTCATTTAATCCATGGCTTTGGAGTGTCTGTGTGACACTTTGAACTGAAGTTCATGGGAGCTTTTAGATTGTATCCCGTGGGTGTAGCGCTTTAGCTTCCAGCTTCTTATAGATTTTATGAAACGGCTAAGGCCCACAGAATTGTCTCACCAACTCCATCATGTGGAATAGCAAGCACAAAATTAATGTTACAAATTGTCACACAAAATACCCCGTTACATCATTGTGATGGTTGATTGATGCAGTCAACTTGACTGAGGAAAGACCTAGGGCTTGATGGCATATTCCTTTGGGTTATCTCCAGATAGATGGGCTCCACTGTCTGGATTCTCTCTGTCTGTCTGTCTGTCTGTCTCCTCATTGGAGCAGAGACCATGTGGGCAGTCCTTTTCAATGCAGGCCTCTCAGAATCTGCCTGGCATGGCCCTGGATCAGATCCTGAGGTCCACTGAGAAGGCGTCATTGAGATGGGTAGGCTAAGTACATATTTCACAATTGAACCATTTCCTCATTAAAGCCCTGCTTTGCTCTTCTTCAGCTATTACCCCGCCTCCTTCGTGCAGGGGATTTAAGAGCCCTGGAGTCCCTAACCTTCCACACCTGATGCCTCTCTCTGAACTTCTGGGGAGTAAGGGACCCAATTAAGAATGTTTTCTATAGGTATGTTCTAAGAAGTAGCCTGAAGTTTAACACCTTCAGGAAAGAAAAGAATGCAAATGGCCATTTTGAAGGTGCTGGGCAGCAATTACGGATGTGGCCTCTCATCTGTTACTGTGTAAATGGCATGAGGCAAAGAGAGGTGCCACTCGCAGCTGCACCAAACCTTCAGGTGCCTCATAAAATGGCATCATGTTGCCTCAGAATGAGGCTACATTTCTTTCACATTGTAGACTTGGGGCTCCACAGCCCCAGGCCCAACCCCAGCCCCACAGACACTCTGTAACTTAATGAGGCCAAGGTATCATGGGCTGCAGCATCAGGAGCATCGGCGTGTAGAATCTTTATGGTTTTAGCCTTAAGATAGCTTCCATGTATCTCTCTCTGCCCAGAACAGGCTTGCTGTGTGTGTGTGTGTGTGTGTGTGTGTGTGTCTGTCTGTCTGTCTGTCTGTCTGTCTGTCTGTCTGTCTGTCTGTCTCTGTGTGCAGTCACCCATTCCTGTGTGTGCAAAAGGCCAGAAGCAGATGCTGAAAATCTTTCACTACTTTTGAGACATGGTCTCTCATTGAACTCAGGCTAACCATTTCAGTTAGACTTGCCGACAGGCGTGAGTCTCAGGACACTCCTGTCTCTGCCCCTCACTGTTGTGGTTATGGACATGAAGCTACACCTGGCTTTTTGTGGGTGCTGGGGGATCTGAACTAAGACCCTCGTGCTTACACAGCAAGCACTCTACCCATTGAGTCATCTTCTGTCCCAGAGCCATGGCTTTCATCATCGCTTGCTCTGTGATAGATGTTTCTATGACGTAAACATCTTGGCACAGTCACTCCTGGAATAATGAAGACTGCATGCTTAAAGATTCAGCAGAGACCTTTAAAGTTGTGGAATTAGGACATGGCATGAAACTCCCGAAACTGAATTAGCCATTCATATTTTGTGTAGCTGAAAAAAATGGTTGCACAGATGACAATATGCTTCCCTGCTTGGTGATCAGTGGCTCTGTTGGGGCAGATGTGTCTTAAACTTTAGCAAACATCAGAATCCCTAAGTTCTGGTCCCACTTGGGAATATCTGATGTGTAGGTCTGGGCAAGGGAGGGGTCACTAGGGAGTTCACATGTCTGTCTAGCTCCTGGGTTATGCTGCTGCAGCTGAGGCTGTGATCAGCTGACCTTCAAGGAACAGCCAATAGATTATGGTACAAGTGTCCCTGGCACTGCAAGCGTGCTGTTCTGCCCATGGTTTGCCTCTCCTGTCTGGTCTGTATTTCATCAATTCCTTGCTTTATTAGCCAGATGAGATGGCCTTTATTCTTTGCACTTGACCCATACATGTTGCACCTGGCCCAACATTTCTCTTTCCCCTCCTCTCTTTTTGTTGCATTCTCCTTTCTGCCCATCCACCCTCTTTGTTCCCAGACCAAATTCTACCTTCAAAGATTCAAAAAGTATCCTGATCTCTGCCCTCATCATTCTTGCCTGAGTAGCTGTGATTTCTGTCACTTGTGCTGTTAAATACCACAGAAGAGGGATAAGATATGTCAGCACCCATGATGGATGTCTGCCCTAGATGGGGCATCCGGACTAGCATTGCATGGTATTTTCTATGTGCTGTTAGATGTATCTATAACCTGCACCTGGATCTTCTTTCCATCTGGTTCCCAGTCAGGATAGAGATGCTCACTGTGCAGGTGGGGCAGCTTGAAAGATTAGCACACTAGCCTTTGTTTGTTTGTTTTTCTCCTGGAGAAGAATACTGACTTATGTGGAACTCTGATTATCATTTCTGTGAGACTTTTTGGATGAAGAAATTGGGCAGCCTGGACTGCTTGTCCTGAGAAAGTGTCCCTCATGGTCCTTCAGCACTGGAAGGGCTGGCAAAGCTGAACAGAGGAACTCCGGCCAGTCTTGGTGAGATGAGAGGTATAGCTAGCTTTGGAGGGCAGCCCCCCACCCTGCCATCCCAGGCTCTGTCAGGTCATGACTCCATCCAAATGATAAGAGAAGCAGTCTACCACACTGAGCAGAGAATGCTGGGATGATTATTTGAACAGAGATGGTAACAATTGCCCTCATAAATATGAAACAGAATGCAATTTAAGCATATAAATCCAGAACTTTTAAACCTGAAATATTACATTGGATAAGGATCTTTTAGACAACTGAGAATCTGTTTCCAATAAAAAATCCTAGGTAGAAAGCAATGATGTTTGAGGATGGGAGGCTTTTGAGCCCTGCGTTAGAATTCATAATCATTTTTCTCTAGAATGGTTTAGAGATAAAAGAAAATTACCTTGAGATTGAGTGGACCACTTGTGAGTTTTTCTCAAGCTACAGGCTTTGGATACATCTGCAAAGATACATAGACACAAGTTTTCTGAGCTTTCTGGTCTAGTATCCCACCTGTAAATAACCGTTATTATCTGGAAGTGTTTTGTCCCTTGGGAAAGGTTCAACTTGTACCCAGAGACAGGGGCATTACCAAACAAAAGTCAAGACAGACTTCACAGCTGAAACCTAGCCAGCCCCAAGTGTCAATCATGCCAACCAAGGTTGAGGCTGTCTTGTAGAATGATGTTGTGGGGAGTTGTCCTTTTTGGGGGATTTCATGACACCCCCCATCTCTTTCTATCCTTGATGAGTGGTGTACACTGTCCTGTTAAGGAGTCCTTTTGTTCCTAGGATTCTGGCTGAATCCTTAGGGTGATTGGAATCAGCATGGGAGGTCACTCACATTTCTAGATTCCATCATTCTTATGGTATTTCAAAAACAGGAAAGAAGTCTAATCACAAGGAGAAAATGAAGACATGCAAATGGGAAGATGGGCATTTTCTCACTGTTTCCATAGTTACATCATTACCTAAACACTCCACTTCTCAACTTCAGTATTTAAAAGGGGACACGGAGGCTCCAGCTCCTGCTTGCTGTCCCCAAGATCATGGCGGATGCTCCCAGCAGATGTAGCTGTGTGTATCTACATGTCTTGTTTTATATACCTTTGTGAAGGTTTCATGAGGGGCCTTAAGTTTCATGTGGACTGTGGGAAAACCTAAAGGAAACTGAAAGAGTTGGGCCAGGGGAGTGGAGTAAAGGCCATTGAATACTTCAAATCAAACATGGAGATACTGTAGAGTGGCCCTGGGGGGTGGGAGAGCCCTTAGCACTGAAGTGTGACATTGTCACAGTTCTTAGTTTCAGAAACAAAGTATGAACCAATGAAGTTGATTCAGGGGTTTTATTAGAAGCTATCACTGGGGGCCACTGGAGCAGTCTATAGGCTCATTCTAGGACCTGCCCCTAGTGCCACTGCAGAATGTCCAGGTAAAGGAGCTGCCTCAGATACTAGGTACATGTTGTTTCTACTATAGCTAAGAAACTGTTTTCTGTCTCCTCTTGCCCCCTCCATGCTGCAGACAGATGGTACCTACACAGTTGCCAACTTCAGAAATGTGTCATCCTTCTATGACCAGGATGCTGCCACTGTGAAGCTGTTCCCCACAATTAAAAAAAAATGTTTTGTAGGGAACTTCTTCAAAGCCTGATGAAGTGTCTGACATTTTACACACCCACTCACGATACCTGTGCGCTAAATTAACCCATATTTCTGATCTACCCTCTGCCACATGGCTGGACCTTCTTTCAACATGGCATGTTCACCATGGTTTAATGCAAGCTAATGAGATTGTGGTTAGCTTGTGTCTGTAGAGGAGATGAGCAAGCCTATGAGACTGCAGAGGCAGAGCTTGGCACTAAGAAGGGAGAAGTCTGGCAGCCTGGCTCACCTGGTGGTTGAGTGCAACTGGTGGCTTAGGGCCTGAGAACAGAGGTTCTCAACCTGTGGGTCATGACCACTTTACATGTCATATCAGATATCCCTGATATCAGATTTTTACATGATGACCCATAACAGTAGCAAAATTACAGTTATGAAGTAGCAGCACAATAGTTTTATGGTTGGGAGTCGCTATAATATGAGGAACTGTATTAAAAGGTCTCAGCATTGGGAAGGTGGAGAACCACTGGCCTAGGGGACATCAGGGGTCCTCAGTGTTTCTAGGAGTGGGGGCATGGTCACATGGTGGATAAGCCACACTTCTGGGAATCTGCCTAACAGCTGTGGCCTGACTATCTCCACTAGAGGATATATGTAAAGATGACCGAAGGGTTCAAGCTGCCTGTCCCCCTCTTCACAACACATGCATGCTGGTCAAGTGAACTCTACAGCTGGGATTCCTACTCTTTCATCAAATCTCCTTCCAGGTCCTTTGAATTCTTCAGAAGAAAGACCCGGCACAAGCACTGCCACTTGTCCCTTGCTGTAAAGAGAATCACTGTGAGAAGTCTGTCTAGTCCAGGCCTTGGCCAAGCAAGCAATAGGAGACACAGTGTGTTTCCCCGGTTTCTGACTCTGCACAGCAGTGAGTCTAAATGGGTTGTGGTTGAGACAAGCTACACCTGCACTCTCTGGTTAGACACCTGTAGTTTTGCCTTGTAAAGGTAAATTAGAGCCTCCTGTTACAAATGTAAATGTCAGTCATAATACTGGAAAAGCAGGACCCAGAACAGGAAAGAACACTGACAATGTCTCTAGCAGATAGTCAGAGGGCAGGGAGGGAACGTGCTTAGAGGGCAGATGGAGGGTGGGAATCTGCTCAGGAAAACACAGGCACATGCAGAGATGCAGGCTCACAAAATCCTCCTATACTTGCCTATACACATATGTATGCATGCATACTTGAACATGTGTGTGCATGAGAATTCACAAACACTCATTGATCATACATTCTCTGGTACACAGTGCTCATACAGAGTGTACACATGTTTCTTGTTTATGTTACTGAGGAGCATATAACATACTCTTGTCTTAGTGGAATTTCTCCAACCTCCCACCATTGTTATTGCTAGGGGTGTGTGTGTGTGTGTGTGTGTGTGTGTGTGTGTGTGTGTGTGTGTGTGTACTTTGGGGGCCTGTCACACAGCTATCAAATAAATACAGAGATTTATTCTTGCTTATGAATGCCCAGCCTTGGCTTGTTTCTAGCCAGCTTTTGTAATTTAAATTACACCATTTCTCTTTAATTACATTTCATCTCTAGGCTTTTTACTTTTTTATTCTATATGTCTTTCTTTCCTTCTTAGACCGTGGCTAGCTGAGTGGCTGGGTGACTGGCCCCCAATGTCTTCCTCTCCTCCTTTTTTAGCTCCTCCTCTTTCTTTTTGAGCCTAGGTTTCTTCTCCTATTTATTCTGTCTACCTGACAACCCTGCCTATCCCTCTCCTGCCTTTCTATTGGGTGTTCATCTTTTTATTAGTTCAATCAGGTATTTTAGGAAGGCAAAGTAACACAGCTTCACAGAGTTAAACAAATGCAACATAAAAGAATGCAACACATCTTTGCATCATTAAGCAAATATTCCACTATATAAATAAATGTAATATATTTTTAACTATTATTTAACTAATATCCCACAACACCTTACCATGGTCAGATAAACTAATCCAAATTAACTTTTAGAAAAATGGATTTAATAGATAAGATACAAAGCTCACATGAGTTGAATAGCCAAGTCAGAAGAGAGAAGGCCAGGGCATCTTAGGACCATGGCAGGGGGAGCCTGACTATTCTTTCCCTTTGGTGTTTGTCTCTACTGTGCCCAGTGATAGCTTTCACACTGACCATGAAATAGACTCATTCAAACTGATCAGGTGTCAGCCCACAGCAAATCCCCCACAGCCCAGGAAAAGCAAGCTGATAGAGTAGCAGGGCCACAGCTTTCATTGTGAGCCAAGGTCATTCCCACGTAGCATGATGAAAACATGAGCCAGGCATCTTGGGCTTGTGTCCCATCCATTTTGTAGAAGAGATTGGCAATCTCAAATGCTCTCTTTAACCAGACAGTTTCCCCACCTATACAAAGTAGATGATAATCTCTGCATTATGGGGTCACTCGAAGAATAAGGAGTCCTGACAAACAATGCCTTCATCAACTTCACCAACATTTATTTTTAGGTGAGATAATTTGCAGTATAATGTAAAAGCATAGTGGCACCCATTTCGGAGATTGCTCCTGGGAAATCTTGTTAGCTTTTTCTTTTCCTTTTTGTCCTATCTGTAGCTGGAATAATATGCATGCTAAACTCTTAAAGGTTTCAAAGGATCTTTGATATGAACAGAGTTCAATGAAATTTGCTCAGTATAAAATTGCATCAAGAAATACAGATTTGCAAAGCCCTTCTAAAATGAAATCTCACAGAAACACCTGTCTGCTAGCAGTTGATAAGTCTGACCTAGTGGCTGCTGTGTCCACTGAGAAAGGGTATGGAGTGTGCTGCTTTAGCTGGCGCAGGTGGTTCTAATTGCCTCTATATAGACCCGAGCTGGCACATCTTAACTGAAGTGTGTTATTTATATGGAGCAATACACTTATTCTATGAGTACAGTTTCATAAAGCTTCGAGGATAACACCTCTGTGACTGTGACCCAGACATCCTTGAAGCTTCTCTCCTCCTCTCTTCTCCTCCTTTTCTCTCTTCTTCTCTTTTCCCCTCCCCTCCCTCCCCTTCCCTTCTCTCTTCTCCCTCATCCCCAGGCACTCTAATATAGCATTTTCTGTTGAACATTTTTTGTGGCCTGTGTCACTGGGATTAAGGATATTGGGTTCTCTTCATTTGGTACCATGACTTAGAGATGCTTATATTGTTGTTGCTCATTGTACTGGCCACCTATCTCATGGCTGTGACAAAATACCAGACAAAAGCAATTATGAAAAGAAAGGTCTACTTTGGCTCACAGTTTGAGGTCACAGTCCATCACAGTGGGAAAATGGCAGCTGGATCCAACTGGCCACACTGTATCCATGGCCACAAAGTAGAGAGAATGTTGGTGCTTAGTGGACTCTGAATTTTATGCAGCCCAGGCCCCCCCACCCATGGTACAGTGTTAGCCTTAGGTAGTGTAAGTCTTCCCAGCTCACTTAACTGGATCTAGAAACTCCCTCACTGATGTGCTCAAAGGCTTGTCTTACAGGCAATTCTAGGTCTTGTCAGGTTGACAATATTAACCATCACATGCATCTTGCACCTTGCTACGTGTTATTTACTTGTGTGGGGCATATAGTTTATTGACGGGTTCTGTTGTTGCTGAGCCGCTGAATGCTTTCCAGGTCATTCATACTCAGTGGAGCCACTGTGGGCATTCTACTGCAGAGCAGACAACCAGGAGTGAATTGCTGGGACAGAGGGAACCATACAGTTTGATAAACTAACTTGGCTAGCACACTAGCTCACCAGCACACCATTGGCTATCTGCATCTCTATCAGCACTTGGCATTTTTTCCAGTATTTTCATATTAGCCATTCTGAGGGTTCGTAGTAGCTTCTCCTGGGGTTTTAATTAGCTAGATCAGCGCATTCTCTTTTATTAGCCATTAAGATATCCTCTTTTGAGAGAACCGTGTTCAGCTTCATTTTTTAAAAAAGGTTGTTTGAGCCAGATATGTACTGTATGATTATAATCTCAGTGCCCAGGAGGTAGAAATAGGAGGATCAAAAGTTCAGAACCAACCTCAGCTACATAACAAGTTTGAGGCTTGCCTGGGGCATATGCACTTTCTAAAAATAAAAAAAAATAGGTATTAATCTTTTTCTTACTAACACATAGATGCTACCCATATATTCAGGTTACAAATTCTTTGTTGAATGTATACATCATAAACACCTTTCAAATAGTATGGATAGTATTTTCATGTTCTCAATATTTTTATTGGCAGTTCTTAATTTGTAAAAGTACAATTTACTAATATTTTGCTGATAAAATACAAATGAAAAATAAACTAAAGGAAAGGAAGGGAAATAAAGAAGGAAGGATGGAATAAATAAAATTCTCACTGCTTACCAATAACATGTTTATGTTGCAGAAGGCATCTTACTCTCATTCTTGCCTTGAACTTGGAAAGAAGTTTTTCATTGTCTCACTGTCCAGAATGAAGTATGTTATGCAGCCAAAGTTATGTTCCCTGTAATAAACCCCACTTCACATATCATTTCTTTAAATCTATCATTCTGTTGGATTTACTAATCTGTTTAACTTGTTTTCAATTTTAAAGTTTATTTTATTCGTGTGTGTGTGTGTGTGTGTGTGTGTGTGTGTGTGTGTGTGTGTGTGTGTGTGTACATGAATGCAGTGCCCATAGAGGCCAGAGAGGGCACTGGATCTCCTGGAGCTGGAGTACAGGTGGTTGCGAATATAATTGGGTTCCGGGGAACTAAGCTTAGGTCCTCTGTGAGAGCAGCAAACACTTGTAACCCCAGGCCACCTTCTCTGCCTCTACTTGTTTTTACTTTAAGGACACTTCAAGCTTTAATGAAATTTGCCTTTTATTAAACACACAAGTTGATTGTGCACACACCTTTAATCCTGGCATTCAGGAGGCAGAGGCAGGCAGATCTCTGAGTTCAAAAACAACTTGTCCTACAGAGTGAGTTCTAGGACAGCCAGGGCTGTTAAACAGAGACACAATCTCGAAAAAACAAAACCAAAAAAAGCGAAACAAACAAACAAAAAACCCTTCTGAATTTGAATTCTTGCTCTGAATTATTTTCTTATGGCAATTATAAAAATATACCCCTGTTTCTTTTATTGTGTTTCTCGATCTTTAAGTCTTTGGTTATTACAGTTTAATTTGGAGCGAGGAAAAGAATGCAGTTTTTCTATCCCAGAGTGACTTTCAATAAATTACCAATACAACTGAAGGGCTGGCCCTTCCAGTCTAGCTGGACTGGGCTCATTTTCTTCTCTTCACCCATTCTGTCTACATGAGAAGGAATTTAAATGAACATTCAAAATACCACCATTTATTAAGGTTAAAAACATGAGTTTAGAGACTTTGGAACCCCCATTGATGTCAAGCATGAGAATGTCTGATTTCATGCCTAGGAGCAGGTGGGGACCTTGGGAACTTCTGGTCTGTCCTGTAGGTTCAGCTCAAGTTGCTCTCTGTCTCCTCCTACAGGCAGGACATTTGCACAGCAGCTGAGAAAAGCTCAGCAAAATGCTCCATTGGTATGGGAAGGGGTGTGTGGTATAGAGATACTGTAGGGAGAAGATGCTGTGTTAGGACATCCCTCAGAAGATGGTTTGCTGGATTGCCAGTTTGCTTTCCTTTGCAGGTACTCAGGTCCTGGCTGCCTGTACCATTACCACTGTGTGGTTTGTGTTTGGTGGCTAGAGGGCAGAGGTGGCTGGTTTGTTTTGGTGAAGTCTTAGGTTCCTGGAACATGCTATGTGTCTCTTTTGATGAGTTGCTCAGAAGTTGCATAAGGTCAGCCCAAGTGGGGGGTCCCCCTAGGTCCCTCTTCCCAGCTCTGGCTATCTCCAGAGGGGAACACTTCTCTCTTTAAGCTGGGAAGAGAAATGATGCCTTAGTTAAGTAATTTGAATGGAATGCTAATGAAGAGAGGTGAGAGCCTTCTAGCTCATTCATTATTCATATGTTGCTTCTGCCCCAGCCTCCTCCCAGGCATGGGACATCCCAGCAGCTTCCTGGAGGCAGAACAACAGGTGACTGTGGGTCCCTAGCACCTGCAGTTTCTGCTGCAGGACCGGCCTGGCTGCCTAGGTTCCAAACTACATTTTCCTAGGTAAGTGGAACCACTGGCTCAGAGCCTGCTTTCCCTGGTCCTTGTGATTCTCACCTATGTCCTGGTTTGGAAGTAGATCATGGAGCCCCTTGGTGGGTAAGAAGGCAGAATTCTATTTGTTGAAAAGCAACCACTTGCAATCTTCAGGAAGGACTCTGCAGCACAGTGGCTGGATGCTCGCAGTTCTGGCTGCTGCTTCTAATGGCCCCTTATTTCTGCTTGCAACTTCTCCAGGAGGAACGGGTGCCAAACCCAACATTTATTTCCTTGGCAATCTTCTGCTGGTGAGTGCATGTATTTTAGTAGAAACGGATAAAGCTGTGGGCCAAGGATGGTGTGTGCAGAAGGAAGCAATCGAAATACATTGGAGGACACCTCATTGCCGAGGGCAGCACTGAGAAAATGTGTTCTAGAAAAGATTCTACTAGGACTCAAATAGTCTCACTTATTTTTTTCTCTTTTTAAATGAGATTACATTAATTTGAAAGACTCACAGAAAGCCTGGAAGTATGACAAGGAGGTTAATGTAGAACTGGGCGGCGGGGGGGGGGGTTGGGTGGAGGGGGGATTCTGATGGGGCTCTGCTGAGGACCCAGACAAGGGACTGCATTGCCAGATTTGCTTCTCCTAGAACCCTGGCATCTTCCTTGTCTTACTTCTTTTCAGCAAAATAGCTTCGGTGAGTCTGGAAGACACAGTACCCTTGAGAGTGATTTGCAAGAGCTCAAAAACCCTTCCTGGGATTTCCCTGAGATAAATCTCATGAATATTAGTGCACCATTCCCATTTTCTGAAATTTGCTGAGAACCTTAGATAGTCTCTAAATTTTCCTAATTAAGTTTTAAAGTCACTTCTTTTATTGCTTAAAAATCATTGAGTACCATGAAATAAAACCGCACTAACTGGGTAATAATATATTAACTTCTTGGGGTCCATTTAAATGCATTCATGTCCTGAAACTTAAAGAAGCTGGCTCAGAAACTTAAAGCAAAGCAAGACAGTACCCCAGGTTCAGTGTGTGCCGTGCTGTAGAGAGTCAGGAATCTCTCTGCTGATTGGCAGCAACCATAATGAAGTGCCTGCTCTAAGGAGTTCCAGGGACTGCAGGCATAAAGTGTGCAGGGCAGGAGAATTAAAAAGAGGAATGATAACATAGCATCAACTGCATCTACTATAAAGTGGGAGAATATGATTAGTGTGGAGTGAGGCCAGGAGGGTACCACCAGCCCTCCTGGTGAGTTCCCAGCTTTATTTAATTTTTAAAGAGATATTTCTTTTAGATGCACACTGCTGCCTCTGGTTCTAAAGAGTATAATAAATCATTGACCATAGCCACCCGTGCAATGTGCTGGGTCCCCAGCTAAAAAGAACCATCATGTTCTTTTCTCCCTGCTCTTCTATTTTATTTTATTCTTTAAAGAACTCTTGGAGGTGATATATACTTATTTTCCCTCTCCCTTCAATGTTGCGAATGAAACATGGGATCTTGCACAGGTTTATTGTGGTGTTCCCAGCCCCATACTTACCTTCTCTCTGGCTCAGAGAGGCTTCAGGAGTGGTAGGGTTTGTTCTAAATTGATTTCCTCCTGCTAAGGATTGGTTTTAATGAGGATAAGCACAAGAACCGCTTTCAGTGTGGTTTTGGTTGGCAGAGCTCTTACAGCACTCATTACCATCTGTCTGTGTAGCTGCCCAGCAGGTTCTTCTGTGAGATCTGGTGGCACACCTCTGTGAACCTCTCTTCCTTGTCATTTTCTCAAGGCACGCCCTTCTGTTTGTTCATGCAGTCCCGTGCTTCCTGGGTTTTACTTTCGCACATCTTTAAAACTGGTTTGACCAGGTGCATCCTTGGTTTGTGGCCCCATTGTTCTGGGACCTTTGCTTAGCTCTGACCAGGTCAAGTTATCCTCCTGTAAGACTTGGGTACCAACTTGGCACACACAGGCTCAGTACTTAGTACAAAGCCTGGCACAGGCTTGGGATGAGCTGTGCCTGGAAGGTCGTGAGGAACAGTCTCTCTTGGCTGCTTTCCTCAGGGATGGCTGATTGGGAGGTTTGAGTTGTAATGGGGGGAGCTGGCATCATGTAGGATCCCTGCAGGAGATGCCACTTTGGTCTCCTTGACTTTATGCCCCCAGGGAGCCACAAACCTGTGCCTGCTCAATACAACTGTCTTTTGGCTACCTCTTTCCCCAGTAATAATGCTTGGGATTACAGGAGTGTCCTTGATTCCCCTCTGGCCCCGCTACTGTTGCCAGGCTTGTGTGTGTGGTAGTGTGTATATGTGGTGTTGTGTGTGTGTGTGTGTGTGCATGTGTGCATATGTATGTGTATATGGTGTGTGTGTGGTGGATATACGGTGTGTGTATGAGTGATGTATGTGTGGTCTGTGTGTGTGGTGTGTGTATGTGGTATGTTGATGTATATGATATGTGTGTGTGAAGTGTATATGTAGTATTGTGGTGTGGTGTTATGTGTATATGGTGTGTTTGTGTATATGATGTATGGGGGGTATGTGTGTATATGTGGTGTGTTTGTATGTATGTATGTGGTGTATGTGTATGTGGTGTGTTTGTGTATATGATGTGTGTGTGTGTGTGTGTGTGTGTGTGTGTGTGTTTGTGTGTGTGTGTGTGTGTGTGTGAGAGAGAGAGAGAGAGAGAGAGAGAGAGAGAGAGAGAGAGAGAGAGAGAGAGAGAGAGAGAGAGAGATGTGGGTGAGCTCTCAAGTGTCATTCTTCAGAAGCCATCTGCCTTGGTTTTCTGGACAGAATCTCTCATTAGTACCTGGGACTCAACAATACAGTTAGATTGGTTGGTTGATGGATCCAAAGATCTACCTGTCTCCATCTCCCCATCTCTCATATTGTAAGCAAGAACTGCCATTCCTGCCTTTGTATATAGATGCTGAGACTCAAGCCCACATCTTCTTCCTTATACATCAAGAACTTTATTTTCTGAGCCATCTCTCCTGCTGCCAGGTCTTCTTCACTCCCTTCTTGCAAAGCCCTGATGGAGTGAAATAACATCACCCTACCATGCATCCATCATACCCACACCACTCATGCCCCAGGCAATCCCCACCCACCCACGCATCATGGCTCTGTTCCCTCCTTTTCCTTTCTGCCCAGCCCCTAACTTATTCAACTTCCTCATCTTAACTTTTTATCCCTGTGCTTTCTCATCTCTTGCCTGGGTAGATGGACTGGTCTCCTGTTGTGAAATAAGCCACTAAGAACAGCTGTGTCCCTTGTTTCCCCAACTCTGTTTCTAAGCACTGCTGTCCCCTTGTTTCTGTTTCTTCCTTCCTCTAGACATAGAATTCTAACAATCTGATAACCTGGTGTTCGGACCCTTTGATTGGGGGCCAAGCCTGTGAGCACAGTGGAATGCTCTCTATTGTGTTAGTAAGATGGCTGTTGGTCAGAATGCACTTAATCAGAAGGTGCCTTATCTTATGGGCCTGGCCTAGTCAGGTGAACCCTGGGAGGGGCCAGAGACCTTTGCATGTGCTGTCAGTGAAGATGGAGGAGCCCCATGGTGGACTTGAGAGGGGCCACCTGGCCCAAGCAGCAACACTGACCCATAGTGAGAAAACAAACACCCTCAATCTTCTATTCAAAAGGAATTAAATGCTTCCTATTAACTCCCTAAATGAGCCACTAAGCCTTGGAGTCTAAGGGGACCGCAAGCTGCAGATGAAAAGGCATCTCCAGCTGACAGCTTTCCCCAGCTTTGCAAAACCTTGAGGTTGAGTCTTGTCTTCTGCCCTTAAGAACAGAGCAATCATCCGCTATTATGAGCTTAGGTTAAGGTGGTGGTTGGCTGTGGCATAGTAGCAGAAAACGGTGCAGGCTACCAAGTATGCCTTCTCTTGCTAGAGAGATTGGCAGCAAATGGACTGATGTGTGAATTGTAATGAATATAAATTTAAGCTTGGTCTAGAGTCTTACTCCTAAACTTATCATGGAGTCAACACAAAGGGGTCTTGATTTTAATATTTAAGTGGGTGCCTCAGGGAAGGTGAGGTGAGCAAAGGGCACTGAGCAGACATGCTGCACAGAAGCAAGGAAGAGGTTGCTATGGTTTCAATCAGCCACCGTCTCCAGACTGCTGAAGGCAACCTCTTTCCTTTCTGTCAAAGGCAAGCACTAGGAGAGCATGTGGTCCCAGGAACATGGAAGTCCACTAAAGCAGACTTAAAGGTAAGAGTTGGTGGTGTATAGAACCTGTGTGCTCTGGCCACCTATCACCTCTTTTCTTGTGGGGAGGGGAGAATCCATGTTGTTTTAGAGAGACATCTGGAACATGGGCTCTGATTTCCAACTCTGTCACTTAACACCCCTGTGGTATGATGACACTTGTCAAGCTTGGTGAGTGTGGATACCATATATCGTGATTTTTCTCACTCCTTATTTTGGTTTACTACTGACATGTTTTGTGACCTTAAAAAATCACTTGAGGGACCCCGGTTTCTTTGTAAGGAAGGGGCAGTCACCTGACATGGGCAGGGCTGCAACAGTGAGCCTGGGATACAAAAGCAAATGGCACCTCTCTCTACTCTGCCCAGACAATATTGTGGCTTCTGAAGGTTAGGTTACCGACTCCTTGAAGACCCTTGAGACTGACAGTTGCCACTGGCATCCTGGAAAGCTTTTTCCCTATAGCTGCTTCATGGTGGATCAACCTTGCTGACTTTTTGAGGTAAACTTAAGGATCCGGTCAAGGTTATTCCTCAAGAATGGCTTGCTGTGCTTACCCAAGTGTGGTGAGCAGCTGCCTGTAAGGATCACCAAGCTTACTGAAACCAAATGCTTAGCCAGGAAAGAACAGTACTGGAGACACTGCCTTACACTTTCCCAAATGTCTTTAGAGCCTGTTGCCCACTGAGGCCATGGTTCAGATGCCCTGCTATGTCCCCACAGCCCATTGAGCAAGCAGCTGTATGGGAGATGGTTCTTAAACAAAGGAAGTTGGAGACTTTTATGATACCTGGAGACATTTTGGGTTATCACCACTGGAGGCCTGGGGAGATGTGGAGACTACTAGGATCTAGTAGGTGGAATGTAGGAATGGTGTTAAAATCTTTATCTCAGCTGCACAGCGAATGCACTGGGACCAAATATCTACAGGACTGAGTTTGGGAGACCTGTCACCTGGCTGGTCCTTGGGAAGTGTCAAAGAATAAACAATGTTTTCCTTCAGCTTTAGCAGCCGACCTCCCTGGTCTAAGGACCAAATAAGCAAAGCCTGGATGCAGGATGCCCTGAGCTATGTTCCATCTGTGTGGTGCTCACAGATTGCTCAGCAGCATCCCAGCAGGGTGTTCGCTCATCACAGTCACTGATGCAGACTGGGCTCCATGCCATGTGCTGGCTGACATGTTTCCACGTGGATAATCTCATGTAATCCCCATGGCAGCATCTAAGGAGGCAACTGCAATTGTGTTGGGGAGAGGAAAATGGCTTCCTTCTGCCCTTCTGGATTCTTTGGCTGGGCTACAAATTGAATTGGCAAAAGATCTGTCTGAACAAGAGAAAAACTGGTTTTAATTACATGCATATATGTGGGAGTCAGATGACCTAAGTGTCTCTGAGCCTCATGAGGGCATGGAGCTGGGAGCTTCTGGGGGGTAGAGCTTCTGGGGAGTGATGGAGACAAGCTGTGAGGAGGGAGAAGGAAGGTATGCAGCAAAGAAAACCAATCTTGTTAGGCTGGTAAAGTCTCCCAACAGCTACCAATCACATTTACCCCACAAACATCTCTCTGCTATCTAGCCTTCTCTACTGCAGAAAGTCCTCAGGTTTTCTTTATAGCTGAAAATTTCTTTCACCACCGAGTCAGCCTTTCACAGTCATGCCTAATCTTGTGCTTTCTCAGCATAACTAGCTTGAGATTCCCTGAAGGTTCTTTTGGGGTGGTAAGTTGTGTTCCCCCAAAGCTGTGCTTTGAGAGGAATGTGTTCTGAACCCCAATACCCACCTCTCTGTTACAGAGGGTAAAACAGTTTCATGCTGTCAGACGTTTACTCCAGTGCACACCTGGCCTTACACTGGGCCATTTACATTCCCAGGTGAGGCCTAGCAAGTAAGGTCACAGCAAGACTCCCCTCATAGAGCCAGGTTCAGTTTCACTGTGGCATTGTGGCAGAAACTGGAGCCTTGGCCCTTTCTGCCCACACATCAGCAAGCAATCTGGGGTGCTTGCTATGGCTTATAATGTTTGCATTTCCCATGTTATAAACTTTCCACTGTGGTCAGTGTCCAAATGCCAACCCAATGCCCCTGAATGCAGAGGTGGGAATCTTCTAAAAGCTGGGCTGCTGGACTCTGGCAGGCTTCCCTGTGTGATGGGGTACCCCTCAGCTGGGCCATGGGCACTCGGTGGTTGCTGTAGCAGTATGACCTCTAACACTGCAGACAATGTCCACGGAAACTGACTGTGGCTTCATAATTTAATAGTTCTGTCCCAGGAAAAGGATGGAATCACTCAGTTCTTTATATACATGGCTTTGTACCCATTGACAGTAAGGCAATCAGCACACCAGAAGGGACACTTAGTGCCACCATGGAGAGCACAATAGCCTTGAGCAGAACTAGATACTTGTCTCTGGTGTGTCTGAGACAAGCCTATCTCAGGCTTTATGCTGACAGAAGCTTTTTGTCATTGCCTTGGTCGCTAGGAGGCTCAATTCCTCACAGATCCTGGGGTCTTGGCAGAGGAAGATTAAACATGGCATCAGTTATGAGTGAGATGTTGACCCCTGAGCAGGGTTCCAGCCTGTGGACTTTACCCACACCTGGCTATGAGTGGAGGGGCAGAGCTGGCCAGGCAAACCCATGTGGATCTAGGAAGCTGCCAGATGTTGGTGTGAGCAGGCAGACAGAGGAAGGATGCCTGGCTATCCCATCAGGGTTCCTCCAGGTAGTAGTGCCCACAAAACCCCATGGATCAATGCTGGTCATCAGCTGCTGAGCCGATAGCTTCCCCTGGGCAGCCCAGCCTGCTGGGGCAAAGGCAGCAGAATCACATAGTACCTCTCCTAGAGGGTGGCCTGGCCATCCCTTTAGCTGCCAAGCATAAGTATTGGAGTAGAGGCCCTGTCACATGGTAGGACGGCCTGGTTGTTGATCAGTTGAACTTAGAGGACATACCTTTCCCGGCTCACCTCAGCTCCCAGTGGTGGGGTTTCTTTCTCATTCAACTTCCAAATTTGCACCTCTGCTTTCAGAGTGGAGCACTTCTATCAGCAGGTGTTGATGGGTGCTTAGCAGGCCACTTGAGATGGGGGAGGGAGGGCCGAGCTGGCTGCCTCCAGCACCCACACATCTGCTCCTCTGGCCTCCCTCCTGCCTTTGGCTCTATATGGACCATGGATGCTGTTTCTCTAAGAGCCCCTTGTTTAAACCACAGCTGTGGTTCCAAGAGGTGACATCCTTGGTCACATCCAAGCTTCAGTGGGCTGCTGACATATTGTGGCTCCCCTGGCACAGAGAGCAAAATATCCCTTCCTCATT
The DNA here is from genome assembly GCF_003668045.3 of Cricetulus griseus. Classification (NCBI taxonomy): domain Eukaryota; kingdom Metazoa; phylum Chordata; class Mammalia; order Rodentia; family Cricetidae; genus Cricetulus; species Cricetulus griseus. The sequence continues at coordinate 66,500,611 of NC_048596.1, forward strand.
GTCAGCCAGGCTACCAAAACTCCACATTTCCACAAGCCAATTCTGGGAACGAATTTTAATGAATTCGCCTGAAACTTGTGCAGCAGTGATAAAATGTAATTGAGTGCAATTTCACTCCCACACCCGCCTCTGAGCTGCAGAACCCCAGCCAGCTCTCTGGTAGGCAATTTCATCACCGTGGAGTTACTGTGTCCTAAGGTATGTGAGTCTTGTGCAGGCTTGAATGAAATGTGCAGTGAATTTTCATCAGGACACTACAAGAGAAACTGGACAACACTGCCATTAAGATTAATTAGAGGGCCATCACTCGAGAGCTGGTACAGTCCTGGAACACTTTTCACAGATGTGTTCTCTCAGACTATCTCCAGATTATTTTTCCAGTTTCTGTCTGGTACTTTACAGTACATGTCAGATTCTTCCTATTCTTTCTTTCTTTTTTCTTTCTTTCTTCCTTCCTTTCTACCTTTCTTTCTTTCTTTAAATCCACTCTGCTCTTTACTATCAGAAAGGCTGAGAAATGATTTTTGTTCCACAGTGAACACATCTTTGCCCAAGGCTAAGTTAAAAGTCCATGACAAGACTCTAGATTGCTTTTGTCTGGTATTTCCCATGTGAGTTGAATCCCAGGTGGCTTGAGGGATGTCTGAGACCTGTGTATACGGCTCTAGGAAATGAAACTATCTGATGTGTGAGAGCACTAGGGTAGGAATGTCTTCTACGTGGTTGAATGTTTTGGAGAAGAAAGAGAAACCTAAACTTAGTTGGCATATGAAAATTTTATCAAATTTACATCTCAATGTAGAGTAGTAAAATTGAGAATAATTCAGTCATGGCCACTCAATTGTGTCCTCCAGATTCACATCCACTCATTTATATGTTGCTAATGAGCCACACCTACCTACTTGCATACTACCCACCTACTTGTATACTACCCATCAGGCATATTCACAAATTACACACCACCCTAAAGCCACACTCATTATTTACAAACTACCCCAACCATGTCCACCTGCCTACATACTGCCCACAAGCCACACCCACTTATTTACATATTGTCCTAGCCCCTTTCTTGCCACTTTGGAAAAGTTGAATCCTTGCAATACAGACATTATGTCCTGCAATGTCAGTGGTGTTTATTCTCTGACCCTTTGAGACAATATTTACTGCCAACCCTAAATTGAGAAACATGGCTGTCTCTATGGGGGTGGTTTTGTATCCTTGGCCAGTCCAGAAAGGCCTCCTTCTCAGTGAAAAGGTATGTTTTTTTGTTGTTTTTTGTTTTGTTTTGTTTTGTTTTTTAGTGATGATTGTGAATTAGATCCCCCTGGTTTGGGATCTGTAGCCTCCAGGAGCATTGATGGCCATTGGTAGTCAGGTAGAACCTGGGAGCAAAGTTTGCTGTCAGGGAGAGCCTCATGGCTGTGGGCCTCCAGTCATGCATTGCATGAGGAGGCAGGTTATTATTTGCTGTTTGTTCCTGTGCCTTGAAATTCAGCAGAGTGAAAAAAATAGTTTGCCAATGAGGTAATGTGGAAAATTAATTTCAATTTCCACCATTCCAAGTAAGATGCTAAAATTAAACAATGAAGGCTCTAGTCACTAGTATGTCTTCACCTTCAGTGGAATCTTCCCCGGGTAAAAATCAGGGAAGGCACACTTATTTTATTTTAAAAATAATATTCTCTTGGCAGTGGGAACCAAATAGCAAAAGGGAAATATTCTCTTTGCTATGTGGCTTTGCTCTAAGAACAAACTGAAGATGGCCAGGGAAACCACGAGTGACTATACAGGGATAGGGTACCAACTTTGAAGAGCAAATAGTATACATTGAAAATCTGAATCTTCACACAGCTCAGCCTCTACAGCTGGCAGGCATGGGGGAAAATAAGAAAAGGACTCAGACTTAATTAAAACATTTTTTCAGTGCTGGCAATTGAATCCAGGGTCTTACATATGCTAGGCAAGTGCTCTCTACCACCGAGCCATCCCCAGGCAGGACCAGGACTCTAAAAGGCCAAATACTGTACGGTTCTCCAAGGTACCTAACTTTACATTACCTATTATAAATAATGAGATGTAGCTTGGTCCTGAGGGTCTGATTCTAGTAGAATTCCCACCAAGCATCATGAGTTTGAATAATGTTAGCAAGTGCTTAGAAATATATCCTTGGCTCTTACTGAGAAGAGCAGCTCCAGGTAAAGTCATACAAAACATCCTGAGTTGGCCTGCCAGAGTGGATCTTCCCAAAATTCCCTCCCTCAGTGTAGTGATACCAGTCTATAGTGCCTACAGAGACGTGTTGGGTGTAAAGAGAGACCTCAAAGATGTATCTTGGCCAACCTCACTGATGAGTCATCATTCATAAGGCTGCTGAGAGGCAAGGCAATCCCTCATGATTTCTCTAGCAAGTATGAGTCTGCTCCCTTCATCCTTTTCAGGAATTGAGCCCCACAATGCCCTTACATGCACCACGCCCTGGGATGCCCCAACTTCAGACCATGAGCACAAATCAGCTTCTTCTCTTTATGAATTTATTCCACTTGGATATTCTGTGACAACATCAGAAAGCAGATCAAAATAGTATCCCTAAGGACAAGGAAAGTCTCTTGGTTGGCTGGTTGGTTTCTATTTTTGGGGTGTAGTTTTTATTTGCTGTTGATGGTGTTTTTGTGTACGGTATATGCATCTATGCCCATGCGTGTGCATGTGTGTGTGAGTATACTTATACAGGAGTGGAGGCCAGAGGTTGACATTAGATGTCTTCCTCAATCTCTTCTCCACCCATTTAAAAGAAAAACCAAACCAAACCAGGATCTCTCACTGAACCTGGATCTTGCTGCTTTGATTAGACTTGTTGGCACTTGAGCCACCAGATTCACTTGTCTCTGTCCCCTACTAGTAGGGTTACAGATACATGTCACTGTGCCTGGGTTCTACATAGGTGATGGGGACCTGAACTCAGGCATCTATAGAAAGTACTTTCCCTGCCGAGACATCGCCCCAGCCTATGGTCTGGTTTTGAAGCCAGCAGCAGCTGCTCTGGCACAGCAGAGATGCTCCAGTGTCCCTGCTTCCATCTTGGATCATTTTATCCACACAAATCGGTAGCAGAAATTGTGAGAGGCTCTGACTGTCCCTGGGGCAGCAGACAGAAGAGGAAGAAGGTTGGGGAGGGTAAGCACAGCCCTGCAACCATGCTGAAATAGTGGCTTTTCCAGCTGCTTTCAGACCTGTGCTCAGTGGCAGCTTGAACAGCACAGTAAGAGGCATGGTGTGAGCACTTGACCTTTGCTCGACTGAGAAGTGATGGATGGGGAAGAGTGAATGCCATCTACAGAAAAGAAACCAAGTGTCTGTAAAAGTGAGACATCCTCCCTGCTGAAATACTGGATGCTGAAAGATCCTGTAACAGAGAAAACCATTGTCCTCGGGTGCCCATTGGTAAGCTCGTGATGCTCCAATGGGTAGTCCCAAACCCATGATCACACAGATGGCTTTGGCAGGTTACAAAATAAAACATGAAGGCATGATCATGGCAAAGAGACTTGTGGGGAGGGGGTTGGCTGAGTGGGAGTGGAGAGAAATTCATACCTGTGAAAATGTTCAGGAAGAAGTTTAACAAACAAGAGGAAGCTTGCTGAGCCCTGATGGGACAAACCTCCTGGGGATCCTGTGAGGAGGCCGATTCTAATGAGGACTTGGGAAATAGAAATGTCATCAATGCCTATCTTAAAAATTCCAGAGAGCAAATAGTCAGGAATGACCCTGCCAATGTGAGCAATGGGAAGGTGGGGCACTGACCTGGGGGGAGACAGTAGCTCAGCTCTTGTAAAGTGTTATCCCCTGAGCCAAACTGCTGCCATGATCATCTGTGTCTACTTTTTGGAATCTATCATGATGGGGCTTGTGGACAGTTGACATTCCCTTGTAGGAGGAGTGGGTGGGGAGGGTCATTGGACCGTTTCCAGCATCCCACCACTCCTCTCGGCTATGTGCATGCAATTCTACTCTAATTGTGTGTGGTCTTGTGGTCTCTGTGATGGGTTAGAGAACAGAGAGTAGAAGACTAGGGGGAGGAGCTCCACATATATAGCCATCAGCCATGCTGGGCACAGACTTTCCAGGATAGCTGCTTTGGGGTTCCCCCACACTCCACTCAGTAATTCGTCACTCATGCTCTGTAAGGAAGACCAATAAACTCACTGATCCCCAGGGAGAACTATGGTGGAACTGAACTTTGGTTTGTCCTTAGGATCTTAGTGTGTGTGTGTGTGTGTGTGTGTGGTGAGGAGACAGTCACATCTTCCCTAGGGAAGAACTTTTTTGTTATGATAGCCATCCAGTATGCTAGAGAATGCTGGCCAGTCCAGTCAGTGAAGACTTTTTTTAAAAAAGAAAATTTTCTATACAAATTACTAGTATGGGTATTAGTATGGATATTCTAGTTAAAAGGGGGTGAACTTAATTGATGTGGAAAAGCCATGCATTCCAAGTTCTATTTTTTAAATAATTCACATAATAAGATAAAGGCCCTTCAGAATCTCTAGTGGCACATTGTCTTCATATTCCTTAGGTGGACTGATGTAGTTTACACACATTCCCCCATTGCTGCCAGAGGTAAAATGAGCTGGGTCCTGGGGACATGGAGCACATGAGCAGAGATGGGTCCTGGGGACATGGTGTGTATGAGCAGAACTGGGTCCTGGGGACATGGGGAGTATGAGCAGAGCTGGGTCCTGAGGACATGGGGTGTATGAGCAGCCTTTCCCATTAGTTATCTAGTTTGTGGGAAGAAGATATCAGGTTAATACAGGTCCATGGGCTTGTGGCATGCAAGACACACATGTGATGCAGAGAGCCATGGAGCAGGCCCCTCGCTCCAGGTTCAGACAGGGTATTACTTTTATCAGTGCTATCAAATACCAGACAAAGTAATTCAAGGATTCACATTGGTTCAAAGTTGAAGGGGATTGTTAATTATTACAGGGCAAAGGCATGATGGCAGGCAGGTCTGTGGTGCCAGGATGTGTGACTGGAACCCCTCACATCTTAGTGGAACAGGATGCAGAGAAAAGGGGAATGACAACACTCATGTAGCTTTCTCCTTTTCCCTTTTAATTCAGTCCAGGACCACAGTCAATGCCACTTACATTCAGGATGGATCTTCTTCCTTTATCTTCTCTAAAAACACTCTTAAAGATATATCCAGTGGTGTGCCTCCCAGGTGATTGTGAACTTCACAATGAAGACTGGCTATTGTCTTAGGGTTTCTATTGCTGTGAACAGACTCCAGGTCTATGGCAACTCTTATAAAGGAAAACATTTCATTGGAATAGCTTACTCTTTAAAAGTTTAGTTCATTATCATCATGGCAGGAAGCGAGGCAGCATGTAGGCAGACATGGTACTAGAAAAGGAACTGAGAGTTCTTACATCTTGACTCACAAGCAACAGGAAGTGGTCTGAGTCACTGGGCATGGCTTGAGCATATATGAGACTTCAAAGTCCACCTCCACAGGGACACCCAACAAGGTCATACCTTCTCCAACAAAGTCACATCTCCTAATAGTGCCACTTCCTTTGGGAAACATTTTCTTTCAAACTACCACAGCTATCTTGTGTGGAAAAGGCTCAGGAATGTCTGCTGAGGATACTTGGAGTGTCTTGAGAGATCAATAGTCATCACTGACTGAGCTAGAGAAGGAGGGAGCAAGAATATATATAATTGTGTGTAATTGGGGCATGTGCCCAGGCTCTAGGGTTTCATAGCTCTTTGTGGGAGAAGTCTTATGGGATATACCTGCTCAGGTAGGCGGAGTTAGGATCACAAAGTGTCTTATATGGCATGTTTTAGAGGTTGGCTTTCATCTTGAAGGCAGTGAGAGACACAGGAGGGTTGGTGGGATGATAAGGTTCATGTTTCTGACTTAGAAAGATGCTCTCTCATTGTGGCTGGAAGCTGGTTTCACCTTTCCAATATGAAGTTGGTAAGGTAATACAAGTGTGAGGCACTGGTAGCCTGCCCTGGGATATTTGTACTTGAGATGGATGAAGATGGACTAGAACCACAAGAAGGCAAAGTGACAACTGGTAGGTGCATTCCTACAATGCAGTGAGGAGGGGTGGACTCCTCATGTCAGCATAAGGATGAGGAGGGATGCCAGATGCCCAGGGACAGCTGAGAAGGGCTGCCGATGTAATCTGTTAGGATGGGGAGATGAAAGATTCTAGGTTTGTGTCTTGACACAGGGACTTGCTGTATACCTCAGGCTGGCCTTGGACTCATGAATCTTCTGCCTCAGCCTCCTGAGTGCTGGGATTACAAGTATGAGCCACATTACCAGGTCATGTTTTTTATTTGTTTTGTTTTGTTTTCTTCTGGTGTTGGGGATTGAACCTAGGATCTGTGTGTATTAGGCAAGATGCTACCACTGAGCTACAGCCCAGGCCCTCCTAAGTTTCTTAGAAAAATAAAAAAGCCTATATATGTATGTATGTGTATGTGTTGGGGGGTCAGAGGGTAACTCTCAGGAGTGCGTTCTTTCCAGCTGAATTCAGGTCATCAGGAGTGGCAGCAATCACCTTTATCCACAGAGCCATCCCACTAGCCCCCTCCCAAGTTTCTGCCTCAACACTAGGAGGGTTGGAGGGTGGAGTGGCAGCTTGTGTGCCTGCTGGCCCTCCTCCCCCAGCACCTGTCTCAGATAGCCAAATTGGAAACTGGGGAAAAAAAGAGAGAGAGAAAAGAGGAACAGAACGAGGGTTCCTGAGTAATAAAAAGGATTGACTGCAGCTCCAAGTGTTAGCCTGGATGAATCTGAGAACACTGAGCATCAAAAAGGAGCATCAATGGGATGGGAGAGAACAACACTATGGCTAGTCATGAATAATAGACCAGGCCATGCCTGGTATTGCTAAGATCTGTACATGGTAGGACCATGGGAAGCATAAGCATCAGTTCAGGAGGCTTGCTGGGGGAGGATATAACTAGGGAAAGGACTGGGCGTTAATTCTTTGCTAATATCTTTTTCTCCGTCTGGGTGGGATACCTGTACTCTTCCCTATGCATTATACTATATGTCTTAAATATTACATGGTTTTATTTTATTTTATACTGGGGATCCCACCCAGGGCCTCCTGCATGCCAGGCAAGTCTTCCACCACTAGCACTCCCTTTTGCTTTCTATTGTGAGACAGGATCTTAAGTTGCCCAGAGTAGCCTTGAATTTACTCTGTAGCCCAGACAGGCTTTGAACTCCCCATCTCCTCCCTACCTCAGGGTCCTGAGTTGCTGGGATTATAGGCTTCCACCACCAAGCCCAGCTGATTTTCAAAAATGTCATAACAGTTTCATCACCTGAGATGGTCATTTGAACATAGCTCTGTGTAGAGCACCCATAGAGACCTCTAGGTGTAATAGTATTGCCTGATACGTGGGTTCAGAATTGTAGGTCTCCCTCTGGTTATTTGGGGGTCACAGTGGGGTGCATAGAGATGCTCATGGGCTCTCACTTCACTGTTGCCCTTCGTGACTGAGACTCCTGACTCCAAACCTCTGACATTGCACTTACAGAACATCCCTCCCCTAAAGGGTTATTTGTTCTCTTTCCCAGAAGCCTGCTCCTCCAGCTAGCAATCGGCGCTGGCACGTCGTGGCTATACTCTGCTGGAGTTCCACAGACTGGCTCATAAATTGAATTCCATTTTCAGAACTGGGATGAAATGAGGAAATAATTTCACATTCTATACATTTATTGAAATTATATCAAAATAAGCAATGAAGGAAAATTTCTCTTGGTAATATAATTTCAAGGATCATTTCTTGAGTTTGCAGCTAGGAAAGTGTTCACAAATGTCCAGGTTTGATAAGCTTGGGGGGAACCGTCTGGGCTTCTATTTTGAACTTCAAGGGGATAGGCAGCATCACACAATGGTTCCCTTCCCTGAATCTCAGCTCAGTGCTGCCCATACCCATCTCCCTTTTAAGTTGTGTGTGTGTGTGTGTGTGTGTGTGTGTGTGTGTGTGTGTGTGTGTGTGTGTGTGTGTGTACATTTGGAGGTCAGAGGACAACTTGTAAGAAGGAGTTGCTTTTCTCCTTCTATCATGTAAATCCTGGGGTTCTGGGGCTCTAGGGCTCAAACTCAGGTCCTCAGGCTTGGCAGCAAGTGCCTTTACCCACTGATCTGGGTATCCTACTACTCCCCATTAGCTTAATTTTAAACAACATATAAAATGATTGGTAAATTAACTCTCCCTGTTCCCCACTTCTTTCTCTTCTCTCTCTCTCTCTCCCTCTCTCTCTCTCTCTCCCTCTCTCTCTCTCCCTTCTTTTCTTTCTCCCTTCCTTCCTTCCTTCCTTCCTTCTTCTACCTCTTCTTTTTTTTTTTTTGAGACAGCCTCACTCTGCAGCCCAGGTTGGCCTTGAACTCATGGCACTCCTCTACCTTCAGTGTCGGAATGCTGGAATTACAGTGTGTGTCACTGTGCCTGGCTTCTCGGTTCATTTTTCTGCTCTTAGTCTGCTGCTCTGATGCCACTATACTTGGTATTTTCTTTACCCTCCCTGCTCTCTCTACCCCCTCCCCCAGCCCAAAGCTCCATCCATTCATTTTGTAAACAGGCAAAGTTAACCTAAAGTCAAATTGTGACTTAGTGAGTGATGAAGCACTGAGGAGTCAGGTGGGACCAACTCCCTTGCTGTCCCAGCCTTCCCTATTTAATTGATTCTAAGGGGAAATCCTTCCAGGTACACACATATGGCACATATCAGCAAAAGCTGCCCCTTTTTCTGTGCATCATATTCAGGTTGCCCTCTCTAGAGTCATGGGGTGTTCCGGGAAGGCTTTCAAACCTTTTAAGCATCCTCAAGAGAGGCGAGTGCCTAGGTTGTCCCAGGCTCTCAATTATCTGCTGTTTTCATGCCTTCCTTCAAGTTTGATGCTGGCTTGACTTACCCCACATTCTGGGGAATATCTAATGCAGGTATCATCAGTGGGAGAAGTTGTTTGAAATAGATGTGTCTCTGGCTTTCATACATGTTTTCTGAGACAAACGGGAAAGCAGACGTTATTTTTAGCTCAGAAAGTATTGTGTTGTCTCTGCAGTGTTACTGGGGGAAATTGGTAGTGGGGAATGTGCTGGAAAAGAAATCCATCAATGTGATGATACAATTAGCAGAGATGATAGATCACTAACTTTCTCTGTGATCACTGCATGTCTTGCATAGCACTTAATGGATTTCTGTTACATTTAATGAGATATTGCAATGTGTGTGATGTGTATACAAATGGGTATATACACACATGTACACAACCCATAGAAACCACCAAGGTCAACAGGGAATATGCACAGTGATCTCAGCCCCTTCATGTCCTTTCCTGGCCTATATTTTTGACAAGATTGCCCTGTTCTTTTTTTCTATGATACATTACTTTTGTACCTTGAACTTGCTGGAACCAAAATAATGTAACATGTCCTATGGCATCTGAATGTGTTTGCCTTACACAATGCCCAAGGTTTAAACTTGAGTATGGTTCCATGTTCTAGTATTCTTTTTCATGAGGTATAATATTCTACTGCATGAGTCTATATCTGTATATAATTCTTCTCCATCCATCTATTTCTCTCTATTATCTATCTACTTACCTGTCATCTATCCTTCCCTCCATCTGTCATCTGTCTGTCTGTCTGTCTGTCTGTCTGTCTATCGTCCCTTGCTATTTCTCTGTTCTACAGTTGGTCAGTATTTGACTTATATCCACCATTTGGATGTGATGAACAAAACTGCCACAAGCATTCCTGAGTGCATCTTCTGTAGACATGTTAATCCACTTCTCTTGGATATATGCCTGGTAGTAGGATGGCTGATGCTAGGGTAGGCACAGGGAGTTGCTGTGTGGACAAGGTCTGGCTGTTTCCCAAAGCAGCTGTCTTACTTTTACCTTCTCAGTAGCAGCACTGGAGAGCTGGAGTTGCCCTCATCCTCTCTAAAACTGGACAATGTCCAATACTTTAATCTGAGCTCTTCTGCTCTGTTTCTTTGCTCTAGTTACACAGGTGACTGGCAGTGCTCAACATCTGTTCCTCTGCTTGCTAGACATCTCTCCGAAAACTTTAGCCAGGCTTGAAAGCTGTGTCCTTTGCTTATTTATTCTCAAGCATTCTTAAGATATTCATAGCTGAAGAGACATGCATTATGGATACCCTTTCTCCATCTATGGCTTGAATTTCCCTTTCTTAATGGTCTCTTTTGATGAATATGGTTTTGATTTTTTCTGAAGTCCAATTTATCTTTTAAAGTCCAAGTTTTCTTTTGTATTCTGTGAAGGAAATCTATACCAGCCCCAAAGTGATGACAATATTCTCCTTTGTTTTCTTCTGGAAGTATTGGTGTCTGACCTTTCTTCTCTAAGTCTATCACGTATCTGGAATTGATTTGTGTTGATGATGTGAGGCAGGGTCAAGGTTTTGTCCTACCTCCCAGGCAGATGTCCATTTGACCCACAACAATTGATTGAAAATATCTCCTTCTATTGTATTCACTGCACTTCAGTGGTATGCTAAAAGTCTTATGTGTTTTGTTATTTAATTCTTGCAGTAACTTTAAAGTATAGGCATTATTTCTGGCAAGATTGTTCAGTGAGTAAAGGCATTTGCTGCCAAGTCTGATGATTTGAGTTCAATCCTTGAGACACACAGGTTGAAGGAGAAAACTGACTCCAGAAAGTTGTCATCTACTTTCACATGTGTACCAGGGCATGTGTGTGTGCCCTGCAAATGAATGAATGAGTGAATGGATAATTTAGTTAAAATAGATACTAAGTTTATCCCCATTGTGTACACAAGCAAACAGAGGCTTTAAAGAGACTGAGTCACATTTCTTGATGGTGTAGTAGGAACTTTCATGTCTTCTTCCTTTGTTCCTGGTCTCTGTTCAGAGACACTGCTGCCATGCTTCTTGTCAAGCTATGAGTAGTGTGACCAGCAGAGAGGGAAAGGGTAATGAATGGCATCTTCAGACTTCAGGCCAATGGGATGGTTTTGCATTCCGAGGAATGTCTTACCAGCTAGGATTTCCCACTTTGGTCACTCTGGCCTCAGGTCAAATCAGACCCTGTCTCAGTCTGTCTCTCCCCAACCCTCTCTTCTTTCCTCCCTCCCTCTATCTTTCTTTCCTAGTTGAGAGAGAGAGAGAGAGAGAGATCACTGCTGAGTGTGTGCCCCAAAGAAGAGCTATCACTGGATTTAACAGTTTAGCAGGTGTACCTGGGCTCCCCCTCTACACAGAGATGCTAGGATGAATCCCTAGAACTTATCTGCTGCCAGGAAGATGTTCCTGACTGATCATGCTTATTTCTGCCTTGGTGTTTGCTCAGATGTGGTGATCATAAGATATCAGGCGATTGTGGAGGAAAGACAAGTGTGGATCCCAATAGTGCTACACCCAGTAACCCTGACTACTGAGCAAGCTCTCTACAAATATAGTGAATATTTGCATATCAACTGTGTAGTTCTAGGCACTGGGTAAAAATAGCAGCATGTTAAAGAGATGAAGACCATTGCAGTCAAGAATCTCCCAAACAAAGGAACATTTCTATGAGTTCTTCCAAGCAGGTAGACCTGAAGCTATACATACAGGTAACATTCTAAGAACTGAACATGTTATTGTTAGGAGTATATGTATATACCTATATGTGTGCAATGACAGTGAAAAAAAGAGGTCATGTGTCAGAAGGAGACCAGGGAAGGGTATATGGGAGGGTTTGCAGGAAGGGAAGGGAGAAATGTAATTGTATTATAATCTCAAAAATAAAATCAACCAACTTGGAAAACCCACTTCTCTTGTCCCAAATGTCACCACTACCAAGGACAGTGACAGCTTAGTTCATCTCAACTCTAGCCACAGGTAGTCTTCCAGACCTCTAACTACTTTCAGTAAATTAATTCTGCTCTAACTCTAGTCTGGAAAGCAAAAGGAGAAGTTGTAGTGCCTTGGAAAGTCTCGGTATCTTTCCCGCTCTAGCAAATGAATTCAGATATCAGCATTGCTCTCTGGTTGTATCAACACACAGACACATGGCTGTCTTCCTGTCTATTCAGCAGACCTTTTCAAGTTCATATGTGGCAAGACTATGCGGCTCTCCTTAGTAAGAAGGAAGCCAGGTTGGGACTTATTCCTGTGTAGTGGTTAATTTCAAGCCTCAACTTTACACAACCTAGTATCACTTGGGAAGAGCCTCATCGAAGCATTGCCTATGTTGGTTTGTCCTGGTTGAGATGTCTTTGGGGATTGTCTTGATTGACTTCACTTATGTGGGCAGACCCAGACCGAAAGTGAGAGCACCATGTCCTGGTTTGGGAGGCCTAGACTGTATAAAAGCAGAGAAACTAGCTGACCATTGAGCTTGTATGCATTCTCTCTCTCTCTCTCTCTCTCTCTCTCTCTCTCTCTCTCTCTCTCTCTGTGTGTGTGTGTGTGTGTGTGTGTGTCTGTCTGTCTGTCTGTCTGTCTGTCTGTCTGTCTGTCTGTCTGTCTCTCTGTCTGTCTCTGCTCTTGGCTGTGCGTGTAACTAGCTACCTTGACTTCCCTGAAATACTGGACTCTAATAAGGAATTGGAAGACAAATCAAGCCTTTTCTCCCCAAGCTACTTTTCTTCAGGGTATTTTATTATAACCAAAGAAAGGAAATTAGACTATCCTATAAACTGTTCTCTTCTGTGCCTCTCTTATATTATGTAAATGACATCAAGTGCAGGTGGGAGCTGTGGGCATGAACTTGGAATAATTGTGCTGGGTGTCAGAATCTTATGCTTGCTTTGGTTTCCTGAGATGCAGTAGATTTCATTTAATAGAGTTATTTCCATTCTATTTATTAATTCTTAGGTTTGTTTGGTTTTTTGTTTTGTTTTGTTTTTCCAAGACAGAATTTCTCTGTATTGCTTTGGAGGTTGTCCTGGAACTCGTTCTGTAGACCAGGCTGGCCTTGAACTCACAGGGATCTGCCTGCCTCTGCCTCCCGAGTGCTGGGATTAATGGTGTGACCTGCCAAAGCCCAGCAATTCTTAGGTTTTCAGCCTGAAAATTTGTTTCTGCTGTTATATGCCCCATACAATACTTTATACCATGAAATCAGTCCAGCTTATATTTCTGAGACAGCTAGCATGTAAAAGACTGTCATAGAGGAAAAACAGGTGAATAGAGCCTAGTACATTGCTTAGGAAACTTCCAGTCCTATATAAAGGAACTTAAATACCTGCCATCCATGGTACCAAGTGAGGTGGACAGAGTCCATATGGAGATGGAGGTAGCAGTTACTTGTTGCTAAGTATTTGTTATTCTTCAGACCCTTATGCACACTTTGCAAACATTGTCTCTAACCTTGGGGTGTCTTTTTTGAAGTAGATTTATTTATTCCTCTTTTGCAAGAGATAATAGCATACTATACATTTTACATGTGGTATATAAAGAGTGAAGACTTAGGCCCCAAAACACCCAGTTCTAAGGCTGACTCATATTCCATTTTCCAATATCAACTTGATGCCCTGAGGAGAAAGCACAGGGGAAAGGCACATTGATTCTGGTTGAAGGATGGTAGCAGCATTGGAACTGGTTTTAATTAAACTGTTTAAACATTGAAGACCAGTGTAGGTTCACATCCAATTTTAAGAACTGATAAGCAAAGATCTCATGTGTAGTTTATCCTGCTTCCCACCACTGCCGTGCCACAATCATAACATCTTACAAGGTGACAGTCCAGTTTCACAACTTGCATATGGCCATGGGTATAGTCAGGGCAGAATATTCCTATCCTAGTTAACACCCCAGCTGTTGACCTTATGAATTCATGCAGTGCAGACCTCACTCCTTTTGTTCCTATGTCCCCAATCACAGACAAGGACCTATCTGCAAAACCAGATTTAAACAGTATGTAACAACTAATCCAACCCTACAGAAAGTACTGGAAGGAGAACTCCAACCTAAGGAAATTAACTACACTTACAAAAACATAGACAATAAATAATCCCACTTTACAAAAACCCAAAAGAAAAATCAGGGTAAATCTACATACCACTACCAACAACAAATCAAAAACAAACAAGAATAAACACTCAATGGACCTTAATTTCCCTCAATATTAATGGTCTTAACTCACCTATAAAAAGGCACAGGCTAACAGATTGGATACGAAGACAGAATCCATCCTTCTGCTGCATACAAGAAACACACCTCAAATTCAAAGACAGACATTACCTCAGAGTAAAGGGTTGGGATAAGATAGTCCAATCAAATGGACCCAAGAAACAGCTGGGGTAGCTGTCCTAGTATCTAACAAGTTAGACTTCAAACTAAAATCAACCAAAAGAGATGAAGGTCATTTCATATTCATCACAGGAAAAATCCATCAGGAAGAAGTCTCAATTCTAAACATCTATGCCCCAAATACAAAGGCACCAACATTCATAAAAGAAACATTATTAAAACTCAAATCACAAATAAGACCTCACACAGTTATAGTGGGAGACCTCAACACCCCACTCTCACCACGGACAGGGCCAACAGACAGAAACTTAACAAAGAGACAAAGGAACTAACAGAAGTTATGACCCAACTGGGTCAACAGACATCTATAGAACTTTCCATCCAAACACAAAAGAATATACCTTCTTTTCAGCATTGCATGGAACCTTCTCAAAAATCAGCCACATACTCAGCAACATAGCAAACTTCAACAGGTACAAAAAAATTGGAATAATCCCCTGTGTCTTATCAGACCACCATGCTTTAAAGTTAGAATTCAAAAACAACACAAATTGCAGAAAACCTACCAACTCATGAAAATTGAACAACACTCAATTGCAACCATTCTTGGGTCAAGGAAGAAATAAAGAAAGAAATTAAAGACTTCCTAGAATTCAATGAAAATGAAAATACAACATACCCCAACTTCTGGGACACTTTGAAAGCACTACTAAGAGGAAAGTTCATAGCTCTAAGTGCTCACATGAAGAAACTAGAGAATACTCACACCAGAGAGTTGACATCACAGCTGAAAGCTCTAGAACAAATGGAAGCAAATTCACCCCAGAGTAGACGCCAAGAAATAATCAAACTGAGGGCAGAAATCAATAAAGTCAAAACAAAGAAAAAATTCAAAAAATCAATGTAACAAAGAGTTGTTCTTTTTTGAGAATATCAACAAGATAGACAAACCTTTATCCAAACTTACCAAAAGGCAGAAATAGAACATGCAAGTTAACAAAATCAGAAATGAAAAGGGGGACATAACAACAGACACTGAGGAAATCCAGAGAATCTTCAGGTCATACTTTGAAAAGCTGTACTCCACAAAATTGGAAAATTTAAAGGAAATGGACAATTTTCTGGACAGATATCACTTACCTAAATTGAATCAAGAACAGATAAGCAACTTAAACAGACCTATAACCTCTAAGGAAATAGAAGCAGTCATCAAACGTCTCCCAACCAAAAAAAAAAAAAAAAAGCCCAGGGCCAAATGGCTTCAGTACAGAATTCTACCAGAAATGCAAAGAAGAGCTAATACTAATACTCCTCAAATTTTTCCACCCAATAGCAGCAGAAGGTTCATTGCCAAACTCTTTTTACATGGCTACAATTACCTTGGTACCCAAGCCACACAAAGACACAACTAAGAAAGAGAACTATAGAGCAATAACCCTCATGAGCATAGATGCAAAAATACTCAGTAAAATACTGGCAAACCAAATCCAAGAACATATCAGAAAAATCATCCACCATGATAAAGTAGGCTTCATCCCTGGGATGCAGGGTTGGTTCAACATTCGAAAATCTGTCAATGTAATCCACCATACAAACCAACTGAAGAAGAAAAACCACATGATCATCTCACTAGATGCTGAAAAAGCCTTTGACAAAATGCAACATCCCTTCATGATAAAGGTCCTGGAGATATCAGGAATAACAGGAACATACCTGAATATAATAAAAACAATATACAGTAAGCCAGCAGCCAACATCAAACTAAATGGAGAGAAACTCAAAGCTATTACTCTAAAATCAGGAACAAGACAAGGCTGTCCACTCTCTCCATATCTCTTCAATATTGTTCTTGAAGTACTAGTTAGAGCAATAAGACAACAAATGGAGATCAAGGGGATATAAATTGGAAAGGAAGAAGTCAAGCTTTCACTGTTTGCAGATAATATGGTAGTCTACATAAGTGACCCAAAAAACTCTACCAGGGAACTCCTGCAGCTGATAAACACCTTCAGCAAAGTGGCAGGATACAAGATTAACTCAAAAAAATCAGTAGCCCTACTATATATGGATAATAAATGTGCTGAGAAAGAAATCAGAGAAACATCACCCTTTGTAATTGCTACAAACAACATAAAATACCTTGGGGTAATGCTAACCAAAAAAGTGAAAGACCTGTATCATAAGAATTTTGAGTCTTTAAAGAAAGAAATAAAAGAAGATACCAGAAAATGGAAGAATCTCCCATGTTCTTAGATAGATAGAATCAACATAGTAAAAATTGCAATCTTACCAAAAGCAATTTACAGATTCAATGCAATCCCCATCAAAATCCCAGCACAATTCTTCACAGAACTTGAAAAAACAATTCTAAACTTTATATGGAAAAACAAAAGGCCCAGAATAGCCAAAACAACCCTGTACATTAAAAGAACTTCTGGAGGCATCACCATCCTGGATTTCAAGCTCAATTATAGAGCTATAGTCCTGAAAACAGCTTGGTATTTGCACAAAAGTAGACAGGTAGACCAATGGAATTGAGTTGAAAACCCTGATATTAACCTGCACACCTATGAATGCCTGATTTTTGACAAAGAAGCCAAAGCTATACAATGGAATAAAGAAAACATCTTCAACAAATGGTGCTGGTATAACTGGATGCTGGCATATAGAAGACTGCAGATAGATCCATGTCTATTGCCACGCACAAAACTTAAGTCCAAATGGATCAAAGAACTCAACATAAACCCAGCCACACTGAACTTATTAAAAGAGAAAGTAGGAAATACCCTTGGTGCAGGAGACCGCTTCCTGAACATAACACCAGTAGCACAGACACTGAGATCCACAATTAATAAATGGGACCTCCTGAAACTGAGAAGCTTCTGTAATGCAAAGGACACAGTCAACAAATTAAAATGACAGCTCACGGATTGGGAAAAGATATTCACCAACCCCACATCCGACAGAGGACTGATCTCCAAAATTTACAAAGAACTCAAGAAGTCTCCAAAACACCAAATAATCCAATTAAAAAGTGGGGTACAGAACTAAATAGACAATTCTCAATAGAGTAATCTAAAATGGCTGAAAGACACATAAGAAAGTGTTCAACATCCTTAGGCATCAGGGAAATGCAAATCAAAACAACTCTGAGATACCATCTTACACCTGTCAGAATGGTTAAAATCAAAAAGCCAATGACAGTTTATGCTGGAGAGGTTTTGGAGAAAGAGGAACACTCCTCCATTGCTGGTGGGAGTGCCAATTCGTACAGCCACTTTGGAAATCTGTATGGTGATTCCTTAGGAAAATGGGAATGAGTCTACCACAAAATCCAGCAATTCCACTCTTAGGCATATACCCAAAAGAAGCACATTCCTACAACAAGGACATCTGTTCAACTATGTTCATAGCAGCATTATTTGTAATAGCCAGAACCTGGAAACCACCTAGATGCCCCTCAACTAAAGAATGGATAGAAAAAAAATGTGGTACATTTACACAATGGAGTACAACTCAGTGGGGGGAAAAAGGCAGTGGAATCTTGAAATTTGCAGGCAAATGGATGGAACTAGAAGAAACCATTCTGAGTGAGGTAACCCAATCCCAAAAAGACCAGGCATTGTATGTACTCACTCATATGTGGACTTTAGGCATAGAGTAAAGGATTACCAGCCTACAATCCACACTGCCAGAGAAGCTAGGAAACACGGAGGACCCTAAGAGAGACATACATGGTCCCTGGAGAAGGGGAAAGTGAAAGATATCCTGAGAAAATTGGAAGCATGGGGGTAGGGGGGAAGGAACTGGGAGAATGAGAAGGGGAGAAGAGGAAGGGTGAGGAGGACATGATGGGGCAGGGAGTTTGAGTTGGGGGAAGAACAGAAGAGAGCAAGATAAGAGATAATATAATACAGGGAGACATTATAAGTTTAAAGAGAAATCGGGCACTAGCGAAATGTCTGGAGAGCTACAAAGATGACAGCAACTAACAATCGAAGCATCAGAGGAGAGGCTACCTTAAATGCCCTCTCCTGATAATGAGATTGATGACTAATTCATATGTCATCGCATAGCCCTCATCCAGCAGCTGGTGGAAGTAGAGGCAAATACCCACAGTTAAACCTTGAACTGAGCTGAAATCTAGATGCAGAGGAGGAGGACTGATGAGCAAAGATGTCCAGACTGCCTGAGTGTGGGTGTCAGTGAGGAGACCTTGGACATCTATGGGACCTCTTGTAGTGGATCAATACTTAAAGCTACCATAGGAATGTACTTTAGGAGCTCATCCCATATGGAGGGATACTCCCTGAACCTGGACACAAGGGGGTTGGCCTAGGCCCCATCTCAAAGAATATGACAGACTTTGAAGACCCCCCTATGGAGGGCCTCACCCTTCCTGGGGAGCAGAAAGGGTATGAGATGGGTAGAGTGTTAGTTGCGGGGAGCAGGGGAAGAGGGAAGGGAGAAGGACCTGGGATTGACATGTAAAATAATTTTCTTGCTAATAAAAAAAGGAAAAAAAAAGAGTTTTAGAAGGGTGAAATCAAAGAGCCCACAGCCTCTGGAAGTGGCTTTTCCACCCAGCATTATTCTTCAGGAAATCATCTGGGTTGTGGTATAGTTAGTTCCTGTGGGCTCCACAATTAGTTGCATGACTATCTGTCTGTTAATACATTGTTGGATATCCAGGTTGCTTCAATCGTTCTGCCATTGCAAGTATTCTTCACAGTCCGTTTAACACTCATGTCTTTATTTCTATGAGAGGAGTGTCCCAGAGTATAATTTTCACACACAAAACACACACACTTCATACATTTTGTTAGATTTAGACTGAGTTATTATATTATTTTGAGTGACTGTAAATGCTTTGAAAAAGAACTTGGCCTTGAATTCTTTCCAGGGTATCAAAATAGAATTAGTTTTTTGTTTATTTATTTTTATCTTACAACATGACTGAATCTACTCATTAGTTCTGGAAAATATTTTGAAAGTCCATGGGATAGTCCTTGGAAAGTCATGTGATTGGAAAGTAGGGATCTCTTTCTCCTCCTTTCCCTCCCTTCCTCTCCCTCCCTCCCCACCCCATGTGTGTGATTTAACCTCCCTTCCCTCCTCCCTTCCTTCTCCCATCCATCCCTCCTTCCTTCCTCTCTTCCTACACACTCTGTGCTGGGGACCAAACAAGATCTTATGTGCATGTGTCACATCCTTAGCCCTATTTACTTATCAATATGCATTGTTTTATTCTTACCCCATTACATTGGTGAGAAATGTCCATATTATCTTGACAAGGATGGTAGAAAGAAGACACCCTTTATTCCTGGTCAGGAAACATTCAGTCTTTGATTAGATATACTGTGACTTGGGTTGTTTTAAGTATTTTGTAAATTTTTCTGATAATAGGGGTTTTATAAGGAGGCATTCAGTGTGTGCATTAGATGAATTTGGACAGTGAGATTATTTTTAACCTCAACTATAGTTGGTTAGACATTTTTTTTTAGTATTGACAAATAAATAGCCTGTATTTCTGTTACAAGCCCAATTTGGTCACAAATATCCTTTAACATATTATGAATTCCATTTGCTAACAATTTCTGGAGACTTTTTGCTGTATTCACCAGAGATTGTATTGTAGCATTCCATCTTCTGCATCTTTTTGTGTTGGATATTTCAGGGTAATGATAGTTGATTAACAAAATGGGAGAGATGTGTTCTGCTGTTTTGATGGAATTGTGTAGAACTGATGTTAAGATTTGTGTTTAAATGTTTTATAGAAGTCTTCAATGAGATTATCTAGGCATGGAGATATTTGTTAAAAAGAGTTTTACATTATGAGCTTTAAAGTTTCTTGGATATCTTTCAGGCTAGTTGATTATATATTTGACATCCAGTTAGTTGTGGTAATTTGTTTCTCAAAGGAGTTGGTGGTTTTGTCTTGGTTTGTCAAAGCTTTGTGTGTAGAGTTTTTGATATTCTGTAGTTGTCTCCTTGGCATCTGTTGGGTCTGTAGGTATGCTACATGCTTGTAGACTTGACTACAGCATTCTCTAATTGTCTTTCAAGCATCTGTTGAGTTTGTGAGTATACTATATGCTTTTTCCTGATTTTGACACTCTGTTTCTTTTTCTTCTCTATTTTGAGAAGAAAAATTGTCAATTTTACTGATATATTCAAAATACCAGTGGTTAAGCATTCTTAATCACTGAACCATTTTGTAACCCTACTTTTAAATTTTCATTCAAGTCAGTCAGTTACTTTAACATCAAAATACCAGCTGTTTTTAAAATCAAAACGTTTCCTATAGGCAGCAGATAGTTGGATTTTGTAATACATTCTGCCAAATTCTGAGTTCTCATTTGTGCATTCAGACTGTTTATATTGACTCTCAAATCCCCTCAACAACCCTTTGAGTCAGGTATTCCCTAGCATGAGAATCCTGGCTGGAGAACATGTGCTGTGTTCTGTTTCTGATGTGTTTTCTTTCTTTCTTTCTTTCTTTCTTTCTTTCTTTCTTTCTTTCTTTCTTTCTTTCTTTCTCTTCTTCTTCTTCTTCTTCTTCTTCTTCTTCTTCTTCTTCTTCTTCTTCTTCTTCTTCTTCTTCTTCTTCTTCTGTTTTTTGAGACAGGGTTTCTCTGTGTAGCTTTGGAGCCTATCCTGGCACTCTCTCTGGAGACCAGGCTGGCCTCGAACTCACAGAGATCCGCCTGCCTCTGCCTCCCGAGTGCTGGGATTAAAGGCGTGAGCCACCAATGCCCAGCTTTCTGATGTGTTTTCAAATGGGAAGATAGACTCTGACCACTTTGAGGTAGGGAGGACAGGCAGATGTAAGAGGTAGGTACTCCCCATGGACTGGGCATAACTCAAAGTCACAGCTGATAGATTCCCCAAGACACACATAGATAAATCTGCAGATATATGCCACATAAGTCACTACTGGGTCCCTCCTTGGCCAGAAGTATTTAACTGACTTTGAAGACTTCTTGACATTTGTTATGGATTTGTTGGAGATATTTTAAAAACTTAAGATTTCTCAAAATATTCAGTCTGAGAATTTCTTTTAACTTTCTGTTTTAGATTTATTTATTTTATGTGTGTGAGTGTTTTACCTGCATGTATGTATGAATATGCATGCATGTATGTATTACATATGATGATATGATCATATGTGTGTACCACATATGGTGCCTGGTGCCTGTGGAGGTCAGAATTGGATACCGGATCCCCTGGAACTGGAATTAAAGATGGTGGTGAGCCACAATGTCAGTGCTGGAAACAGAACCCAGGTTCTCTGTGAGAGCAAAACATGCTCTCAACCACTGTGTAATCTCCCCAGCACCAAGAGTACTTCTCTTTAGAAACCAGAAGGCTTGAAAACTCCAGACTTTTGCTGAACTGAGCTGAGTCAACTGAACTGAGAAGCACCATTCCTAGGCAAGGGCCTATCCAGTTAGCTGTAGCCTATCTGAGTGTTTCATATCTGTGGCACATCCTTGCTGGTGACTTGTCTTCTTGTGACTCTGTCACCTAGTCTCTGTAAGACGACAGCCAGGAAGCTCCCCTGTCGGCAGCATACTGAGTCCTTCAAGGAAGGTCAAGCTGGTATCAGCTTTCAGGGTGTCCTTTCTACTCTTACTTGAGAAAGGATTTTCCTGAAAGTAATGGCACTGCTAATGAAAATTGATTTTTCTTTCCAACAGTTTATTTTCCAGGGAACAAGCACGGGGAGCTGGTAAGCATATGTGTTAATGGAGATAGGAGGAATGTGGAGAAGACAGATCTGACCACTCTGGCAGGGGCTGGGGGCATATTAGCTTTCAATCTCAGTGGGGAGCCTTTGACTTGTTCTCAAGGGATGGGTTGGTTCTTAGCTTCTATAAGGTCAGGATGATGATGAGAAAATGTGCCCATCATCCCCTTGCTTTTCACCCCATGGTGCCCACGCCCACAGCTGCACAGCCCTCCTTATGTTGAATTACAGGAAAAATTCAATTAGCTACTTCTCCTTTCCAAATGTCAACTGTTGAGCATCTAATAACATCCCACATTTGCAGGTGCTTAAGACACGTCAGCTCCGTTGTTAAGTACTTTATCTGAAAGGACTCACTGCATCCCCCCAACAACACTTTGAGTCAGGTACATCAATCATCCCATTTTCAGGTGAGAGAACAGAGCCAGAGAGATGCTTGGCTGTCTCTCAACAGCCAGAGCTGGCAAGTTTGAAGAGTTACAGACCCCACCTGCTGAGGTCCAAGCCGTGTAGCACGGGAGTGGTTTGACTTTATCTACTTCGTGGAGCCACACACTATACATCATAGTATAAATTAATATATGTCTACATTTTTATTGCTCATGCAATTGTTGGCACAAATCATGTCTGTGGAATTTATGGGTGGTGTAAAAAGTGTTCAAGGGCAATTAGAGACCAATTGGATATTTAGTTTCTTCTCTGGGGCTCTCAACATAACCAGCAAGACACCTTGCTAAATTATTTTTTTAAATTTGTTTCACTTTGTGAACAAATAAAATACCAGTGGACATATATAGCTAAGGACCTTAAGACTTGTGTGGAATTATGTCTTGTAAGTGAAGCTGATGGTCACAAGGAATGTGCATTTTGAAGACTTAATTTTCTGTCTATGTGTGTTTTGTCTACTTGTACATATGTGCATGACGTGGATGCCTGATGCCTATAGAGGTCAGAGAGGGAATCAGATCCCATGGAACTGGAGTAATAGGTATTTGGGAGCTGCTCTATGGGAGCTGGGAATCATACCTAGGTCTCTGGAAGAGCAACAAGTATTAACTGCTGAGCCATCTCTCCTGCCCCTTGGAGCATGCATTGCAGATTGCAATAATCATTGTGCAATTTCCCTCCCTACAGTGCTCTGCTGCTCACATCTGAGCCAAGAGCCCACATCTCAATCTGGGATTCCCTAGGTGTGTGTGTGTGTGTACATGTGTGTGTAGAGTGGGTGTGTGTATATACTTGTGCTTACGTGAAGGCACGCGTGTGGTATGATTGTGTGTACCGTGCTTGGGGGACACTTGATTTTATACACATACTTGTTGTGTGTGTGCACGTGTGAGTGGTATAAGTGTGCACACTGTACTCGAGTACGAACACTTGTGTGTGTGGTGTGTATATGTGTTTGTGTATATGTGCTTCTGCCTGTGTGTGTAAACGTATGTGTGGTCATGGAAGGTGTGAGGCTGTGTTTGCTAATTAAAGGAAAGACAACATCTTATCATTCCTTTGTACAATGAGGTAAGGTTCGCACAGCATCATCTTGAGCAGTTTGTTGTGCAACTGCTTCTTCTGTCTAGATTTAGAAGATTCACATTACCGCCAAAGAAAGTCTTGCATTCATACACAGTTATTCCCTATCTATCAGGCCCTGAAAATGACGAACCCAATCTTCACCGGGTATTCACCTATTCTGGGTGTCCTGTATAAGGGAGTGGCTATTGTCTGATCCACCAAATTTGGCAGCATTCTCCAGCATCCAGTTTTTTAGGTTTGTCCACAGTGTAGCACGCAGTACTTCCTTTTTTGTGCTTAAATAATATTCCTTTGCATGTAGCCACAGCAGTTCTGTTTACCATCATTGCTCACAGACTGAGGTTCGGTTCCACATTTAAGCTGTTGTGCACAGTGCTGCTAAGAGTGCTTTTGTGGGTGTCTCTGAGGACCTGGCAGCCCTCTGTTTTACTCGTTAGGGAGCTGCCACACTGCTGCAGCATCTGTACCACCTCACATTTCATCTGCAATACACAGAGTTACCATTTCCCCACATCCTACCAACACTATATTCTGTCTTAGTAAACAACCGGCTAGGAGTAAAGTGGTGTCTCATTGCATTTGTTTGTTTTAATGCTCTAGTATCCCAGGCTGGCCGGTGAACTCATGGTCATCCCTCTGCCTCCATCTCACAGTACTCAGAGTATGCCACCACACCCAGCCTCACAGTGGTTTTTATGTCGTAGATCTTTGTCAGTGAATGTCTGCTGAATCTCCCTTCCTGTGTCTAAGTTGACTTCTAATCCATTTTAATGTTGAGTTGGGAGAGATCTTTACAATTCTGGATATGAAGCCCTATCAGATATAGGACTTGTGGTGCCCCTGACCTTTTCTCTCTTGATGTCCTCTGATACAGAATCTTCACTCTGTCACATTCCTCTACTGTGTTGTAGATCTCTAATTGTTAAGCAGCTCTAGGTATCTTTTCAGCATCCAGTATCTTATTGTGGGTCCTTCCTCACTGTTTTAAGGTGTTTATTCTAATAGACTCGTGAGAGTTACTCCTTCAGATTTTAATATTTTATCCAGGCTATTCCTCAGTTTATAATTTCACATGTAATACCATTTGTTATATAAAAATGACTCATTGCTTCATAGTCAAATTATTAATCTTTTATAACCTCTTGAAGCTCCATTATCATCCAGTATTATTTGGGTGTTAACTCAGTGAGCTCTTCTGTGCTGAGGTGTAGTCTAGGGTAGAGCACCAGCTTAGCATCCTCAAGGCCCTGAGATCACTTTCGAGTGCTACAAACAAACAAGCTGATGGACAAATACTTCTGTCATTCTAAATTATTTTTTCACATCTTTACTTTTATATTTTTAACTATTGAAAATGTAAACATTGAGTGTGGTTTTAAATATAGATGACAAGGGGCTGGACAGAGAGCTCAGTGATTAAGAGCACTAGTTTCTCTTGCAGAGGGCCCAGGTTCAATTCCCAGCACCCCCAAGGTAGATCACAACCACCAGTACCTCTATTTCCAGGGAATCTGATTCCTGCTTCTGACCTCTCTAGGCACTAGGCATGCACATGGTGCACACAGACACACATGCCAGCCAAACATTCATACATGTAAAGTAAAAAATAGAAAAAAATAAGTGTAGACCATGGAATGATCTTATTCCTAAATACATTGCTGCTTCCTATGATGCTCTCTGCTTTGAGTTCCTATTCATAAACTAAATTCTTATTTTTAAAAAATTGCTCTTTGTGAGACATACATGGGTCTAGGAAGAGGGAAATAGACAAGATCCCCTGAGAAAATTGGGAGTGGGGGGAGAAGGCAGAAGGGAAGGGGAAGGAGAGAACTGGAGAGGGAAGAAGAAAATGGGGGAACTGAATGGTGGAGATGGGGAAAGGACAGAGAGGGAGACTAAGAAAGAGACATCTTGATTGAGGGAGTCATTATGGGGCTATCAAGAAACCTGGCACTAGAAAAATTCCCAGGAATCCACAAGAATGACCTCAGCTAAAAACCTAAGCATTAGTGGAGAGGGTGCCTAAACTGGCCTTCCCCTCTAATCAGACTGATGACTAACTGAATTATCACCGTAGAACCTTCATCCAGCAACTGATGGAAGTAGATGCAGAGATCCACAGCTAAGCACTGGGCTGAGTTCCCAGAGTCCAGTCAAAGAGCAGGAGGAGCGATAGAATGAGCAAAGGGGTCAAAACCAGTTTGAGGATACCCACAGAACCAGCTGACTCTGGAATGACAGCAGGAGAACCTGCATAGGACCAAACTAGTCCCTATGAATGTGGGTGACAGTTGTGTGACTTGGGCAGTTTATGAGACCACTGACAGTGGAACCAAGATTTATCCCTAGTGCATGAACTGGCTTTTAGAGCCCATTCTCTTTGGAGGGATACCTTGTTCAGCCTAGATATGGGGGGAGGGCCTTGGTCCTTGTTAACATTTAGACATTTGTACTGAACTGCCCTTGGGGTTCTAACAGGATATGCCCTCAGCTACAGCCACTAAGAGCACCTCCTGTGCACATTCAATATGTTCCCTTTTAAAGGGGCCCTGCCCACCTCCCATTCTTCTCTTTCTTTTTCTCCTTCTCTCTGTCTCTCTCAGTGTGTCTCTATCTCTGTCTGTCTCTTTCCTCTCTCCTATTGCTCCTGTCTCCCCTTTCCCCCTTTCACAATCCTTTCCCCCTAATAAAAAAAAAACCTCTGCTTGAACTCTGTTGAATGGCATGTCTCTCTCCCCCAAATTCCCCCATCCAGCTATGTGAGAAGTGGATAGGGGTGGAGTGGGGGGCAGGTGGGGAGAGCAGGAGGAGGGGAGGTAGTGGGAACTGGGATTGGTATGTAAAATGAGAAAAGATAGTTTTAAAATAAAAAAAAAGATTTAAAAATTGTTCTCTGATTAGTTTCCTGATCTGTCCACCTCTTCCCAGGTTGAGACCACATGGTTTTACTTAATACCACTCTGAAGTAAGCTTTGGTACATGGTGTAGCCATCACCCACTCTCTGAACATCTTTAAAATAATCCTGACTCTTCCAGTGTGTTCTCTTTCCCATATACATTCACAAACTAGATTGCCAATTTATGAGCTAAATATAGAATTACATAAATTAATGTGGGCAGAATGGACTTAAGACAGTCCCCTTTGCATCTGGGGACATGTCACTCCTCTCACGTTTAGCTTTTCTTTCATTTTCTCTGGTATGAAATTTACTTCACTTTAAATACAGGTGGTGCATATTTCATTTTAGATGTGTCTCTAGATATGCTGGCATTTTGGTGCTAGTGTTGTTTTGCTGTCTCCTGGTGTTTTCCTGTTGAATACTGCTTTTCTTCACAGTTAACGTCTGCTCTTTGTAGATTGCTTTGACTCTGGCTCAGTGGCTCCCACTCTTTTTAATTAATTAATTATTCTTTCAATTTATACAAATGTGTGTAATTCCCGAGGATATGTAGGACCTGTTGAGGCCAGAACAGGGCATCAGGTCTTCTGGATTTGGAGTTACAGACACGTGTGAGCTGCCTGAGTTGGGAATTGAACTTGGGTCCTGTGAAAGAGCTGCAAGCTCCCTTAGCTACTGAGCACCTCTCCAGTACATCTCTCATTCTCTGGCCTCACTGTGCTCACAGGTCCCGTGGTCTTACTTCCCAGCTTCTTGTGTCTTGTTTGGCTTTCCATTAACTTACTGCATTGAGTCTCATTGTTTGTAATGAGTCCCCTTCCGTAATGCAAAATTCATATAACACATTTAATAAGTACCTGCTGCAGCAATTCATTCATAGACTTTCAGAATATGTTGCTTTTAGGAATTTTGCCTGTTTCATAGAAATCACCAAACCCCATTATATTTGTTTTGCTTTATTGTCAGTTTTTCTCAGATTTTAATATTTGGCCATTTTGTTGGTATTCTATTTGTGGGGTGGATTTACTTCTACACTCTTTATCCTGTGTGAGTAGAAGAGGAGAAAATGCAAGATATGTGCATTTGTTCACATCACCTTGAATTTTAAATAAGAGCAATACTTGGAGGCGACTGATTTGAGTGAACCTTTGTCCTGTCATAATGTCTGACTGAAGAGGCTCCCAGCAGCAATTAAGAATCCTTACCTGGTATACACAAACACACACACACACACACACACACACACACACACACACACACACACACACAGGCACACACACAGGCACACACTGAGGCACATACAGACACACACATACACTCACATACATATGCAAACGTACAGACACACACATACACACAGATACACACATACACGCAGATACATACACTCAACACACATATACTCACACACAAATATACACACAGACACACACAGACACACACACACACACACACACACACACAGAGAGAGAGAGAAAGAGAGAGAGAGAGAGAGAGAGAGAGAGACACTCACACATGCTCACAAACATACAGACACTCGCACACACACATGGCTATTTCAGCCTCTCTGCTGCAGAGCAAGCCCCCGACAGGGATGTGTTATTCCTTTCATGGCAGGCCTGTTTTCCCTGCTAAATACACTAATCCTAACAACAATAGGATTTCTGAGTATTCTGATGTGAAAAGCATTTCCAAGAGCTCCCACAAGCCATCATGGTACAAAGGTCCACAAGAACTGTTCTTTTCAGTGTCCGTACTGCCGAGGCCTCCTCTAGCCTCATACTCCCTGGAGTCCTGGAGGTTTAATCAGCTTCAAAGCTAATTTAGCTCCAGGCTCAGCTTTCTCTAGCAAGAGTCTCTTGCCATCAGCAAGGACCAGTTCCTGGCGGCAGCTCAGCTGGCAAGGTGCCTCCCACCATCATATTAAATATTTCATAACGCTTTGGCTTTGGGGTTTCCCTGCCTAGTTAGCAGATGGCTCTGCTTTTAGGTACTTTGGGGAATCCCCTTCAGGTCTAGAATAAGAAGATGCCAAAGGCAAGGGTCACAGTATAGACTTCCAGGAATAGCTCCTTTTGTTTAAATCTCCACATCTTCACTTGGGGGCTGGAGGAGCTGCAGCCATTTATTTGCTGCTATGAGCATAGCTTCCTGAAATGTTAGTCAAATGAGAAAAGTTGACAAGGACCTATGACCATAGGTGTCAAGTGCACACTTTCTCAGAGATGCCATGACAAAATGCCACAACAGCAAGGAAGCTGAGACAGACATAGACTAACTCATGCCTGTAACTTTCCAGATAGCCAAGATCAAGATGATGGCAAGGTTGGTTGATTCCTTCCAACGTCTAGGACTCTGCCTCAGGCCTCCTTCAGGCTTCTGGTGGCTTCTAAGTGATCTTTGGGGTCTCTTGTCTTGTAGAAACATCTCCCCATCTCTCCTCATATCATTTTGTTTTTGAGGCAGAGTCTGATGTAGCCCAGGCTAGCCTCAAGCTCATTAGATAGGCATGAATGACTTTTTAATAAGCCCAAACTTTCTGATCATCCTGCCTCTGTTTTCTGAGGGCTGTGATTATGGGTGTACACCGCCATGCCTGGATTATGCAGTGCTGGAGATCAAACTAAGGGCTTCAAGCTAGACAACCACTCCAGGAACCAAACTGCATCTCCGGCCCCTTCTGCCTACATCTCCACTTGACATCTTTTCCCTGTATATGTTTCTGCCTCCAGTTTTCCCCTTACAGACCAGCCAGATTAGATTAGGAATCACCCTGCTCCAAGACCTCATTTGAACTTGATTTTGCCTTTAAGGGTCCTCTACCCACACAGGGATTCAATCTGAGGTACTGGGACTGGTATTTGAACACAAGGGTTTGGAGAGAACACAGTTCAACCAGCAACAACATTCAATAAACATGATCAATGTCAATTTTTTTAGTAAGACGCCACAGCCTGGAGAATCAAGTCCGTATGAAAGAGTGCAATTTGTGCTGGGAAGAAATAAAAAAAAAAAAAAAGCATACACAGGAAGGAGTTTGCATCTGTTGAGCCAAGCTGCAGGGAAAACAGGAAAGCAGTGGGAACCCAGGCCTTTAAATCTTACAGGAGAATGACCTGTGGAGCTGGGATCAGAGGTGTCTGGGGTCCTAATGCCCACAGGCCTGACACCTAAGGGGATGCTTCACTCTGGTTGTTCCATCTGTGGGAGATGTTCTGTTTTCATGGGCCAGGTAACCCATGAGTTGAGTCTGAGGGGATTTCCAGGTTGCTAAGCAACAGCATTCACCTTCCCTGGGAAGTGCCCCACCACCACCTGAGCCAAACATCTCTCTTTAAGTAAAGGCTTCCTTGGGACCACTGATGACAGTTTACAACTTCTTTTCCACGTGTGCTTTCAGCTACAGAAACCCTCCTGTAGGACCGGACAGGCTGACACTTCTTTGTCAGGCCTAGGCTGTTTTTCTCATTAAATCGTGTTAGAACATCTGGGAGACTTGGGTCCTCAGAAGAAGTGGCCCTTGAGGATCTGTGTGCTGCACAGCGAATGAATGTGTGATATCAAGCCACCCTCCTCCTTTACTTTCAAATTCCATGTGCAAGTGATAAAAAAGCAATTACCTGCTATCTGAGTTGGAAAAGAAGATAAGTGCTGACCTCACTCCCACTCTGGATTTTTAGTTTCCTGTGTTTGTTTAATCTCAGGTATACCTGTGGTTCTAGGCAAGGCCATGGGAATGGTAGAATCACCTAATCCAGCCCTCAGTGGCCTTATGTTTTGGGAGAGTCGCAAAGCTCTTGTGATCAATGACCCCTGAGTATCCAAGCCTGCCTGGGCCTCTCACCTGGGTGATTTTCAGGGGACCTTTGAGTGGGGGACTTATTTTTTTTAAATCAGAGTCAGACAGGGTTGTGAATGACTCAGGAGCACTCTGGTTGGTGAACACAAAGCTGCAGCTTCACTCCCTGGTCTGCAGTGTTGGGTCTTAGGCTAAGAGGACAGGATGCAGGTCCCTTGTTTCTGTAAAGCCAGCAGAGCTTGGAGGGGCTGTGCAAAGATTTGGAGAGAAACGTTAGAGGTCTGGCTTGAATCCTTCTCCAGCTGCTCTGAGTCTCAGCTTCCCTTTTTACATTTAATTGAGTTTAATTCATGCTTTGTTTTATTTTCTTTTTGAGTCAGGGTTACATGATGTAGCATGAGCTCCATTGGAACTCAATACATAGACCAGGCTGCCTTCACCCAGCCTCTACTCCCCAGTGCTGGGATTGAAGGTCTGTACCATTGTAGTTGATCTTTTTTGGTTATTGTGCTTTTTTGTTTGTTTGTTTTGAGATAGTTTCACATAGTGCACACTGACTTCTATGGCTGTGATGTAGCCAAGTATAACCTTGAACTCCTGCTCCTTCTGGCCTAATTTGTATAGCACCACCCATGGCTCCTTTTCTTTAAAATGGGGTGCTACAGATGTAAGGACTAAGGAGATGATAGTGCAGGCCAGTGCCTTCACAGTGCACAAACACGCAGGGAAGCAGGGCACACTGACCCTTCCCTGAGGTCTTAGCAGTATCAAGATCAGGGCTGAGACTGAGTGTGACTAGCCAGTGGGGCTACTCTTCTGTGCTGTGTAGGTCTGAGGAAGACTCCTTCCACATCCACCAGTGTCCATATTGGGAGGAAGGATGTTTGTATAAGAATAGAAGAGATTGTTTCTAGAATGAGAAGGGCCCCCTGCACAGTGCTCACCGCAGAGCCCTATGAGAAATGGATAACATGCACAGCTTAGGCACCGCTATTGGCTGTGGTGCTCCAGAGACCTCATACAGAGCTGGAGCAAACCATGGGTACAAGCCAAGGTGCACAAGCCAAGGTTCTGCTCCACTGTACATCCTCACAGACCCACAGTGCCTGGCTCAGCTTGTAAGAGCAGCCACTGGCAATGAGCTGAGCACTAGTGCCTCTTGTGACAGGTGTTCCAGGTTTGTAAGGTTTGTAAGGTTTGTGACAGCCCTGGTTTGTAAGGGCTCTATGATTCACTGTTACTCGTGCTGTGTTCCCTAATGAGAAGGTTCAGGAGGAAAAGGCCTGCTGGCTAAGGCTGACGAAAATGTGCCACTGCTGCCTACTTAGGAAATGGCTATGATTTCTCCAAGTTGACTTCCAACTGGAAAATCCAAGAGAAAAGAAAACCCTAAACATTTCTTTTAGAGTTTGTGGCTTTTTCATATATGTGCTATATGCACCACACCTTCACGCCTACCACCATGGATTTTAAACTTCTAGAACCATAAGCCCAAATAAACTCTTTCTTCTATAAGTTGCCTTGGTCATTGTGTTTTATCACAGCCACAGAAAAGCAATTAATAAATACATCATTTGTGTTAGGATGCAGTTTCTAAAGCTGGGGTTGCTTTGGGGTGACCCAATAAACTAATTGGACTTGAGTGCATCATTTCTTTAGTCCAGTTGTTCTCAATTTTCCCAATGCTGTGACCCTTTAATATAGTTCCTCATGTTGTGGTGACCCCCCAACCATAAAGTTATTTTCATTGCTACTTTATAACTGTGATTATGCTACTTTTATGACTCATAATGTAAATATCTATGTGGGTGTTCATAGGCCACCCCTGTGAAAGGGGCATTTAACCCCCAAAGGGGTTGTGGCCCACAGGTTGAGAATTTCTGCTTTGGATTTCATTGGTGCACTATCTGTGTTCACATCTCCCCAGGAAAACAAGACAAAACAAAGCAAAAGGGCCCCGTTAGCCTCAAGCTGGCAAGCACTAGCCGTTACACAGGAGGGTAGAGGGAAGGAGAGACAGCAGGTCTGTGCCTCTGACAGTGTGTTCCTTCATGCCTTCTTCATCTCCTTTATGGAGCTTCTGCTGCAAGCTTATTCCAGTGCCCACAGGGTCTGGGTCTCATAGGAGAGATGCCATCTGAACACTCTGGATTGAGTCCCTCACTGGAGACCCAGAGCTTGTCATTCAGCCCAGCTCAGCAAACATTTAATTAGCTCTTATCCCTGTTGGCAGCTGCTGCTTCTTAGCTTCTGCTATGTGGCAGGCACTTGTGCTAAGAACTTTCCAGGCAGTAATCAACTCCAGAAAGGGAGTGGGAGTCATTTTCTCATTTGCAGAAGAAGAGAGGCACTGACAGGGTCAGGAAGCTGACGTCATAGCTGGTGGCAGGCCTTCCTGGGCTGAACTCATTCCTGGTAGCCTTACTTCCACAGACCCGGGATTCCTGCTGAAGGCAGGCTGCAGTGCATCCAGAAAGGCAACTATGTAGCCACTGCAGTGTGACATGGGGACAGAAACAGAATGACTGAAATATTTGATGGTGGGGTTAAAGCTCCTTGGAAGTGTCTGAACTGATCCTTAAATGGTACGATGGATTTCTCTGAAATGACTTATGTCTATGAGTCATTTAGACTTAGAGAAGTTCTCAAATGACTTAGAGAAGTTGTCACTTTCGCCTTCAGTGTGCAGGGCTAAAGTGTGTATCCTGGCTAGGAGGAGATTAAGTACATTATCTATGAAGCTAAGTGTGAACCCCAGGCTTCCACAGTTGGGTGTTAGGTGGGGTTAACATGACAGAAGCACTTGCTTCCTGCTCACTCACAGGAAACAGAGTCCAGACTTCACTGAGAGCTGAATTGGGGGCACTCTTCTTTGAGCAGGCCCAGGAAAGTATCCATGCTAAATTCTAGAAAGGGGGGATTAGGTTGCTTTAGGAGAGGTTTCTAGAGGGGGAAAGGGATAAAGATGCAGTTGGAATTGATACCACTGGGGGCAGCCTCGGATCCTAGTCTCTATGCCCTTGGGGAAAATCGTGTTTACAATGAAAATTCAAAGACTGAGCATTGAAGGTTGTCTTAGTTTGGCTTCTATTTCTGTGATATATGGGTAGGAAATGGTTTATTTGACTTACAGATTATATAGCCCATTATCAAGGGACACCAACGTACATACGAAAGGCAGGAACCTGGAGGCAGGAACTGAAGCAGGGATTATGGAGGAATCCTTGCTTAATGGCTCTATCCCATATCTTGCTCAGTTTGCTTTCTTATATGCCCCATAACCACCTGCCCAGGGATGGCACTCCTCACAGTGGACTAGGTTTTTCTGCATTTATTGTCAATCAAGAAAACATATCACATGCTTGCTTACAGGCCAATAGGATGGGGACATCTCCTCAATTGAGATTCCCACTTCTCAGATGAGTCTAGCTTGTGTCAAGTTGGCAAAAAACTAAGTAACACAAAAGTCATGATAAAGTAACTCATCATATGGATACAGAAATTAAGCCATGGGTTAAGGTAGGGAATAAGAGGCTGCAGTAAATAGAGATGGAAGGAGCCAGGCATAGCCCAGAATCCTGCAAACATGGTTGAGAAGAGTTGGCAGCCCATTCTTCCTCCATAATTAAGTTGTAGAGGACCCAGTAGTTTGATGCCCTGGGTTGGGTGACCTGAGTTTGTATGTCACTTCTAGCTGCCTAGCAGCAGCTAGAAAAGGGGAATTTGTTGCCAACCCAGGGAAAACAAGCAGAGGTTTGGTAACTCCATTTCACATTGGGCTCTTTGTGTTTTTGTTAATACTTTGAATGACTTTGTCAATTAGATATCCTGGATATCCATCCTTTGTTCGAATTGTAGATTGCAACATTTCATCCCCACCTGTGGCAGCCTTTTCATTTTTCTTATGTCTCCCTGTGAACAGAAGATATATCTTTACTGAAGTTCAATTTATACTCCCTCCTATTTTATTGCTGTTGTTTTCTGAGCCTTGTATAAGACAGCCTCATTGACTCCTAATTCACAAAGTAGTTCTGCCACGTTGTATTCTAACAGATGTTGTTCTGTGATTCATCCTATATTAATATCTGTGAAGCATGAGAGAAAACAAGGGTTCAGGTGACCTATTTCCAGTGAACTCTATGCCTGTAAGGAAGTTCACTCAGTCAGGACGAATCAGTCCCATGTAAGGATTCTTAAATTGTCTTTGCAAATCTCATAAGACGTTTGTGTCTGTGTCAGGGTTCTTACCTTGAGAACTATCACATTCTGGGCCACCCAATCCCTTGTGATAGCTAGCTGCCTTGCATATCGTAAGACAGGGGCATCCTTCGCCTCAGGCAATAGCATCTAATGCCCCCAGTGGTAACAACTGAAAATGATGATGTTTTTTAAAAAAACAGAAACCAAATGTTTTTTGACAAGAGAATTTATAAATAGACTGTAAGATATTTAGCTGTCAAATAGTGAAAATGAATAAACTTGAAATACAAGCCCGGGCGTGGGTAACAAAAGCAAATCAAAATAATGACATAAATCAATGAAATACTAAAAAATGACAAGAAACACTAGAGACTAGTTCTTCAAAAGAAATCAACAGAACTTTATCAGAAAAAAATGTTTTAAAACCCACCAAGAGTCACTGGAATGGATGAGAAGGGAGGCATCGATACAGAGCCTACAGATGCTGCCTAACTTTTGAGTTTCTTAATGACCATGTCTCCTTAAGAAAAGTCCATTTTGATTTCATCACTTTTACCCTTGGCCTTCCCCAGATTAATTTCCAGGAGGTTTAAAAAGTAATCTTGATGCTAAACTTTCATATGTTACACAAGCTTCAATATTGCTTTTCAAATCTATGACTTAGACTCTCTCTACATGGGATTGCTTAGTGATGAGAAATTATTCAAAATAGTTGGATTTCTTCAACTTTCACTTAATAGTATTTTCTTTGAGAATGTTCTAAAAACACCCTTTCCCATCCAGCATGACAAAGATCAACTATTCTATATTTTTAAATTTTTTTTTAATTTTGAGCTAGGCTTTCATATAGCTAAGGATGGCCTAAAGCTTGCCACACAGCCAAGAATGACCTTGAACTTCCTATTTCCCTACTCTACATCCCTAGTATTGAGGTGTCAGGCATGTGCCACCATTCCTGGCTTTGAAAAAAAAAATTTACTTTCACACTTTTTAGTTTATCTCTAGGTGTTTGGTGGGTTTGATAAGCAATAGGGATGTTATTTGGACTTTCAAAGTGATAATGGATTGTTCTGTCATCATTTACTGCCACTCATTTTGTATTTATTGTTAATGCCTACTAAAATGCTATGCCTGCTCATTATCTTCTACATTTCCGTATGTCTCATGTTGTCTTTTGTGTGTTTTTGTTCTGTTCTGCCAGTTTGGTTTTGTTCTTTCTCTAGTAATATACTGCCTTTCCCCTCAATTTTAAGGAATTTGCCATTTGATAGGACAAATCCTTTGCTCTTTCTAATCCATCTTTCTGCAAATGAAGCCTTATTGGTTCCCTGACTAGCCAGATGTGACAGGCCCCCTATGCCACACTCCCACCCTTCCACACACATGGAAATTAAAGTTGTTAGACTGCAGAGAATCCCATGGTGACCCTGAAAATCAGCTGCAGCTCATGTTGGAAGGCTCTCCCAATAGAATGTTCTGGAAGCACCTGGCATCCAAGTGCCTGGTTAGATCAGAATTGCTGGACAGGCCAGGGAACCTGAAGAAGGTTCTGAGGCTTGTTAAGTTCTCATAGGTGGCCTTAAATGGAACTGGCAGTGAGTGTTGTTCCATGACACGTGTTTCCATCATGACTTTGCCAGCCTCTGAGCAAAGCAATCTGGCCTTGGGGCCTCATTGGCTACCTTACTAGAGGCATTCTTTGGGTTGCCAGCTTTTCTTCTTCCTTTAGTAGCTTCACCTAGTCCTGGTGCACATGTCCCAAGGCCCCATCCTACCATCCTCCACATCCAAGCCCCAGTTAGCTCTGAGCCACTTTCCTTGCCTTTGCTCCCATGCATGTCTTCTTCATTTGATTTTGTATCCTGTGATTTTATTCCTCTAAATCACTCCTAGCTTGGAAAGTGTCTCAGAGCTCCTTTGTATAGATATCTAGAGGTGCTAACCCCTGCCCCCGCTTCCCGAGAGTGCCTGCATGCATGCACTTTTCATCCCTGATACCTAGGGGACCTACAGCCAGTGGCTTCTCAGGCCTCTCTCCCTTCAGTCTCAGAGAGAAAGGAAAGGCCACACCTGAAACTGACAGAGAGCTGCAATTACTGAAGCTAATGCTCGGTCTCTCACTAAAGTTCAAGTTCATTAGTGAAACTCCCTTTGTCTTGTTCTTCTGCTTTCTGATGAACTGGTACTTATTTTGCAATCAAGAGTAAAAATGTTGAATTATAATAATAACTAGCCTCATTAACTCTTTTGAGAATATTAGACTGCACATAAGCTCCAGGAGGGCAGAGATTTGTCTATCTGCTGTGTCCATCTCTGTGAGCTCAGTACCCAGGCCAGTGCCCCATCATGGTGGATGCTGCAGAAATGCTTACTGTGGAGTAAAGAAATGAAATTCATCTGATGCTTCCACAAGCAGGTAGTGTCCTTCTCTCCCCCTGCTCTCTCCACACTCATAGTAATCCAGTAAAATAGAAAGTGTGATGCCTTCTTTGTAGATAGGAAAACTGAGGCACAGGGAAGTAAGGCAACTTGTCTAGGTTGAAAAATTCAGAAGCCATGCAGAATGCAAGCCCACATTTATGGTATTTCCTCAGCATCACTTATGATACCAGCCCCATCTTGACTGTCTAGGTACAGAGTCTAGGAACCACTGCTTTCATTTCTCTTCCCAAGAATACATAGTGGGGGGATGCCATTAAGGGCATGAAAAGATGTTCAATGTTGTTAATCAAAGAATTGCAACCACAGTGGGCTATCAGTTCACATGCATTTGGATAGCTATAAGGAAAAATATGAAAATAACAAGTGTTGGCAAGGATGGAAAAACAACAGCAGAAACAAATCAGAACCTGCCTATGCTGTCACTCATGACACATTATCCAGTCACTTTGGAAAATAATTGGTTTGGCAGTTCTTCAAAATGTAAACATGGAGTTACAATATGCCTCGGCATTTCAGTATACAGGGGCACACAGCGACATGAAAACCTGTACACAAATGTTTACAGTTAGATTAGGTCAGCCTAAATGCCCATCAGCTGATGAAAGGATATCATATCAGTTCACATGCAGTCTCCATTTAGCAGAGTATTACTCAGCTATGAAAATGAATAAAGTTCCAGTGTGTGGTACAACATGAGGCAACTGTATAGATGATGCTAAGTGAAAGAAGCCAAACAAAAGAGTCACATATCCCATCATCCCATTAAATGGAGTATCCAGGATAGGTTAACCATAAGGCAAAAGTAGATTAGTGTATGACAGGAACTGGGGTGATGGGGGCACAGGGAGTAAGTGCTAATGGGTCTGGGGCTTCTTTGGGAGGTGATGGAGTCACTGAACTTTGCCTGTCCTGTTCAAAATGGAAGCTTTATGGAGCACAAGATACACTCAGTAAAACTGTTGTTTTGAACATACAGTTAATCATCTAGAGAGGGGAGGAGAAGGCATAGCTCAGCTCAGCAGGAAGAGGCTTGGTTAGAGAAAACCAGAATGACAAAGATCCAGGTCTTCTGTTCTAGTTTCATTTCTATTGCTATGATATGCTGAGCATAAGCAACTTAGGGGAGGAAAGGATTTGTTCGGCTTAATTCTGGGTGACAGCCGATTGTAGAAACTCAAAGAAGCAGCTAGTCATGCCATATCTACAGTCAGGAGCATTGAGAATGAAGCCACCAAGCTGCTTACTTGCTGCTGCTTTTGACTAGTTTTCTACTGTCCTATAGTTCAGGACCCCCTGCCTAAAGAATGGTGCCACCCACACTGGGTTAGGTCTACATCAACTAGCACTCAAGACCAAGACCATCCTCCAAAGATGTGCCCACAGGCCAACGTGGTCTAGATAACTTCTCATTAAGATTTCCCAGGTGATTCTGGGTTGTGTCAAGTTGACCCTTGAAGCTAATAAGCACTGAGGCTTGACTGAGTGAGGTCATCAGACTTGATTGAGTGAGACTGACTCTGCTGCTTCCTGCCTGAGGCTTTTGGGGGAAGCCCTGCCCATTTCAGGGCCACCATTCTCCTTTTTTGCCTCATAGGAGTGGCTAGGAGGACATCTCTGGAAGCTTTGAATTCTTAGGTGCCTCTCATCTCCAGGGGCAGTTTCTGTGATTCTTGACCTAATGTGAGGTTTATCCTAAGCAGGAGAGGGGAGTGGAGAAGACAGGGAATGCTGATAGCTTGTAGCCACATTCAGCTGAGACAAAGAGCCCAAGAACTTAAGGGGAAAGCCCCCCAGGTGAGAGCAGCCTCATTCTAATTGTTCAGCATGGCTGATAAGCTATAGAGGCTACTTTGCCTTCTAAGCAGGGATCCAGCTAATGGCAGGAGTGTGGGCAGGACTCTTCTAAGCCTCTGCTTCTCCCCTGGTGTTGAGCTCTCAGATCCAGCCTAGCGATGGTGCCTCTCCGCACTCCCCACCCTCAGCCACTCAATGTGCTGTGTGCATCTAATGGCTCTTCTAATGAGAGATTTACCACGTGGGGCTTTCAGACGCTGCGCC
Source organism: Cricetulus griseus (assembly GCF_003668045.3). Taxonomy (NCBI): domain Eukaryota; kingdom Metazoa; phylum Chordata; class Mammalia; order Rodentia; family Cricetidae; genus Cricetulus; species Cricetulus griseus. The sequence continues at coordinate 66,539,553 of NC_048596.1, forward strand.
AACCTCATTTGTCCAGCTCTTGGCGGAGCCTGTAATCATCTCAGTGGGCTCTGGGAACCAGGCTTGCTACTCTGACCAATTCAGCCAAACAGACTTGAGAACAAGAAGTCACTAGTCCCATACCCAAGTGTCACGTTGCTCCACCCTGACATCTTATGAGAACATTTTTGCATCTTGTTTCTCTAATGAACCTGAGTTGACAGGTTCCTCTGATGTCCCTGGAGTACAAACTTGGCAGATGGGCTTACGCCACCTCTGGTCCTCTTTTGAAGAGGTTTCAAAGCTGTCCCATTTTTTTGTCCCTGTGTTTGGTCATCCTCTAGCCTTGAACTAGAATTTAATCACCAATGCTTATCCTCTAGAAAGCTGCTGTCTATGCCTAATGATGTGGGCAACTGGGATCCCATTACTGGCTGGATGTTACTCAGGCCAAAGCAGGGAAGGAGGCTGCCTCTACTTGGTCACCATTGTCCCCAGTTTTTTGGAAATCCCACCTGGATAATGGTTTCCTATGAAATCAAATAACTGAATGACTTCAATATGGTATAATAATGATTTGTGTTCAGCAAGCTTGATAAAGAAGAAAGCATAGTATAAGAAGCCCAATTCAAATTAAGCCAGTTTCTTATTAATGAAGGGACAAAGTTCAAGTGAAGACTGCCACTCTCTCCCATTTGGCTCATATGTCCTCAACACTTCATGTCTCAGCCATGGTAGGACAGAACTCCATGGGAGACCAGGGCATTGCTCTGCAGCCCAAACAGAGATGAGGCATTGAGCCCTTGAGAGATGTCAACCTGCTTAGGCTACACCTGAGTGGGGTCTGGAATCTAGTGTCCTTACAGCCTGCCTGGGTTCTTCCCAGATGACCATGCTGTGTCTTCATGGAACCAGAAGAATAAAGACAAGAGTCTCTTCTACCATCTTCTCCCATCAAATCTTCTTACTACACTAGTCATGGTTCTCCACATAGGTTCCCGAGGAATGACAGGATTAGTACCCCGGTTTCCCTGAGTGGGGATGCCCACTAACTCTGTAGACTACTCATGAAAAGAGAAGTCTCCTCTTCCCTTTTATCTCCAAATCCATTTTGAAGGAGTGTGGGCCACACTGATTGCCTATGTTCAGTTGCAGACATCTGTCACCACCAATCAGGGTCTTAACCATGATCCCATTTCCCATTTCCCTCTCACTCCATGAAAGGAACTAACCTAGGAGAAAAAAGGTAACTTTTTTAAAATGGTGGCTTTCATGTGGCTGCTAATATGGTCTATGTAACTGCCTCTCTCCCCTACAAACTTTTCAAGAAGATATTGTCAGGCTGGGGAGATTGCAATTCCTGAGTTCAACCCCCAATAACCAACATTAAAAAGCTGGGCACAATTGTATGTGACGTAATCCCAATGCTGAGGAAGCAAAGGCAGATTCCCTTGGGCTGGCTGGCCAGCCAGCCTACCTTACTAGTGAGTTACAGGCCAATGACACTGTCAGAAACTGAAGTCTGAGCAATGGGGCTCAAGATTGTTCCCTGGTCTCCATGTCAGAATGAACTGTAGTTTACCTAAGACAATATTGCATCAGATCAAGACAGAGACACAGAATGAATGCAAGAATGAGAAGCCAGGGCTCAGATATTTGTGCCTCTACTGTATTCAGCATTACTCGAGAAACCAAAATGCAGGGGCATCCTAAGTGCCAGCTACTAGACAAATAGATGGCAGATTGGTGTCTATCTGTACAACAGGATGCTATTCAGCTTTCAAAGGGACAAGGAATTCCAACACATGAATAACCCTCAGCATGTGATATTATGTGAATCGCAAATGGTGCCTGTATGTTCAACCCAGATGCCATTCCTAGTGCTGAGGACTCATAAAGGCAGAAAGCTAGGTGCCAGGGGCTGAGAGGAGTGTCAACAGGAGTTGATACAGTGTTAGGATGGCTTCAGTTCTGCAAGATGAGAAGTTCTAGGAGCTGGATGGTGGTGACTGTTGTGTAGCCACATGACTGCTCTTAGTGCCACCAAATCTTGTGCTTGAAAATGAAAGAGATGGGAAATGTTACATTATGTATGATTACAACAACTTTTTAAAGTTACCCTTAAGAGGCAAAGATCTCCATGTCACATCCCCCTCCTCACTAGACTATGGACTCTTCAGGAACAGGGACTTCTGCGTACTGTGTGTCTATGTTCTTCTGGTACTGTACTGCACCAAGACCGGGGAGAGGGGTACTGATGCTTGCATGTGGGAAAACCTCACCATGAATGTGGGATTTCTCATACCTATCATGTTAGGTGGCCTTCACAGTTGAGGATAGTGCCCTTCTGCTGTCCCTCCAGAGAAGCCTCACATCTCTGCCACTTAGCAACAGAGCCACTACATCAGATTTCCAAGGGACTGTGGCTCACACACTCTGGGGGTCTCACTCAGTCATATTCACTGGGACTGAAAAATCCACAGGCTTTTTAAATGCATTTATTTTACTCGATAATTGACAAATTATGTGGACAGTGCCTAGCCAACATCTGCCTTGAGGTCAGCCCTCCATCCAGTTCAGCCGTTGTGACCTAGTGGTGACACACCTCGGGTTCAGCCAGTGACATTCACATTGCCTAACTGCTTACAAAGGCACTGCTCATCAAGATAATTACCAAGCTTTGGATGCCTCATCCCAGAACACAAAGCTGTCACCATCCCAAATGATCCATTTCACTGAAGGTCCTGAATTTTGCAGCTGGCCTGATCTCCCCTTTGGCCTTGGCCATTGCACCTCATGCTTGAGCAGTGACTCATGTGTGCCAGGGCCATCTCAGTCCAGAGGTTTCAGTTCACTAACTTCTGTAGTGCATTACTAACTTCTATCACAGCTGAAACAGTGTATCACTATGTTGAGAACCACAATTGTCTCCCTTTACCTGTGGCTCCACTAAGTATGTTTTGTTTCCTGTAACCAACCCTAGTCTGAGAGTATCAAGAGCAAATTACAAAAATAAACAGCCATGCTTTAGAAGTTGCATTACATGTGCTGAGGAGGTGGTTCAGTGGGTGAAGAGGGTGCTGCACAAGCATGAGGACCTGAGTTTGATTCCCAGAACCTACACTGAAAAAAAAAATCCAGAGTTAGGGCTGGAGAGCTGACTCAGTGGATAGAGCTCTTACCGAGCAGGGTGAGAACTGCAGTTCAGATCCTAACACCCATGTCACAAGCCGGGCATCATCCCATGCATGCCTATAGCCCCCACAATGGGAGGGGGGAGGTTAGAGGTAGGAGGGACATTGTCCTGTGCATGCCTGTAATCCCAGCACTGAGTGGGTTAGAGGTAAGAGGATTGCTGAGGTTTGCTGGCTGCCAGTCCAGCTGGCAAATGAAAAGATCCAGGTTCAGCTAGAGACCCTACCTCTAAAGGATAAAGTAGGCAGGTGGTGGTGGCACACCTTTAATCCCAGCACTTGGGAGGCAGAGGCAGGTGGGCTGCCTCTCTGTGGGCTTGAGGTCAGCCTGGTTTACAGAGTGAATTCCAGGACAGCCAGGACTGTTGCACAGAGAAACCCTGTCTTAAAAAACAAAAAGAAAAGGAAAGGAAAGAAAAGAAAAGGAAGAAAAAGAATAAAGTAGAGAGTGATAGAGAACCCTCCTTTGGTCTCTGGCAACAACACATTGGCATGTGTACCAATACACACATGGACATATACACACACACACACACACACACACACACACACACACACACACACACACACGCCTGATGATGCATACTTGTACCCAACACTGAGAAAGCAGAAATAGATCCATGGGGAATTGTTGGCTGGTCAGCCTAGCCTACTTGGTGAGTTCTAGACCAACAAAAGATGCCTGTCTCAAAAACAACAACAACAACAAACAAAAAAACCAGTATAAATAGGACCCAAGCATTGATAATGGAGACTATCTTCTGACCACCACCTGCATGCACACCCCCCAACACACACACGGGGGGGGGGGAAGAGTTTTACTATACCATATTATTGTGATTATTCAGGGTTTATCGTTGGTTACTGTTGCCAATCTAGTATTGTGTCTGATTTTTAAATTGTACTTAGTCCTAGGTCTCCAAGTACAGGAAAGGCGTAGCATGCAGATAGTTGATAGCATCTGTAATTCTAAGACTCTGGTTGTGTCGTGGACTACTTGCCTTGCTAGATAAGGGGGAATAACTGTAGAAGCCACTTCAAACTGAGTCACATATAAATCATGAGATAATGTTCTTCATATCTTAGGGTCAAAGATAGTTTATTTGATTGTATAAACGCCAACCATAATAGCTATTACAACAGATGGGATGTCGGATTGTTGAACTTGAACTAGACTAGCTTATAAAAACTAGCAATAAGTAGATTAAATTGTTTAGCATTGCAATGTTACCTGAGTATATTTATTCCTAAGGAACTTTAAAAATGATTTATTTATTTTTTAAAATTATGCATATCTGTGTAAGTATGTGAACATGTGAGTTCAGGTCTCCATTAAGTCCAGAAGGGGGCATTAGATGCCCCAGAGCTAGAGTTACCAGTGGTTGTGATCCCCCTGGTATGGGTGCTAAGAACCCAACTCAGGTCATCTATAAGATTGGTCTAGGCTCTTAATCTCTGAGACATCTCTATAGCCCTACTGAGGAACTTTTATATAGACTCACTCACTGCTTACTAAGTAACCAACATTGTCACAGCTACTTAAAGGTCCCCCCTCCCCTTGGGTCTAAGTGTTCCCTTGCAGGAAGCTTTTAAACAATTCTCATGAAACTCACTGTACTTATCAAATGAGTATCAAATGTTAACCCCAAATTAGTGGTGACAAGAAGCAGCCTTGAGATGGCTACACACTGCCTGGTTGCTAGGTAAACATTCCAATGATTGCATCAGCCAGGCCAGGGTGGAAGGTTGGAAGCCTGACTCATTCTGAGAGTAGCAACAGTTAGGAACTGTAGCCATGTTCTTTGATTTGGCAAAGCATGTCTTGGTTGTTAGATGGTCTTGGAAATGAAGTAAGATGGCTTTGAAACATCAGTGGGATATGATCAAACTGTCTAGGGAAGGTATGTGCTGGCTTTCCCCTCACAAATATCAGAGTATAAATGTTATGCTTGCCTGGTATATTCTTGGTATCTTCAACTGACCAGACATCATCAGTACCAACTTACCAAGTTCCAGGAAAAGAGATGAGATGTTAGTAAGAATCAGATTAGCAACCACAGGAGCACATGTCCTAACACTTGTCTGCGACAAGGCTGCGAATTGACTTGCTTCTCCTTAAAAGATGTTCCAGGCCTAACCCTTGATGGTTTGAGTGTTACCTCATTGGAAAGCAGGGTCTTTGAAGATATGGCTGTGTTAAAGGGAGCTCACACTAGATTAGGGTAGCCCCTAGACCTAGTACCTTTACAAGGACAAAAGGATTTAGAGGCATAAGCCCATGAGAAAGATGGCTGTGGGAAGATGGAGGCAGAGGTCTGAGCCAGGAGGCTGTAAGTCAAGGAAATGAAGGGATTCCAGCAACATCCAGAGTCTGGCAGTCACAGGAAGGAAACACAGCTTTCCCCTCCAGACACTTCAGTTTCTAGCCCTCAGGGCTATAAAAGAATAAATTATTGTTGCTATGAGTCTTGAGGTTTATGGCAATCCATTGTGCCATCTATGGGCAACCTGTATAGACTCTAACACAACCTTGGATATGCAGATAGGAGCGTCTCAGAGAGTCCTTCTGAGAAGAGGTAACTTTGAACTGTGTCAGGGGTGAGGGGCTAGGAATTAGCTTAAGGAAATGCTGGGAGGCAGTTTGTATAATCAAGCTGTGAGACAGTTCAAGCTGTGAAGAAGTTTGATACACCCATTTCTAGGATGCAAAGTAGTCTTGTTTCAAGGGTTCCTGTCCTGTTTCTCTTGAGCCTCTGGGTGTCCATACATGTGTGCTCAAATGTTATGTTTTCTAAGCCATGGAGCCTCTGTTTGAGGTCACTGCTGGTGGTGTTAAGGGGATTTAGCCAAACTTGCCAGTAGTCGGTGGCCACTGGCCCAGGAGTGAGCTTGTCAAGAACAGGGAGCACAGGAAAAGTATACTGATGCAATGGAGAGGAGCCCTTCCACAAGACCAGTGTTGCCTTCTGGGAAGATCCTGGAGGTCAGAGAAGGCAGGGATGTAAAGGGCAATACTTCTGTTTGTACTATAGAGGTGGATCACCAAGGATGAGGGATGGAGTGGTGAACTCTATGGAAGTTCATTGATTCCCCTTTGGGAAAGGCTGAGTCAGGGGTGACTTGGAGCAGCTGAGCTTAAAGGTGATCATCAATGGGACCTGGACCCCTAGCTATATTGTTCTATATGGGCATGTTAAGATGAAGCAAGAGTTAAAAGAAGGCATCAAGGAGAGAACCAAAAAAAAACTAACAAATGACCACGTTGTTCTAGAAGTCCCAAATGGAAAGAAATCTCTAGAGGCTTAACTGAGTTTAAATCCCACGGACAGTGAAATCTAAATCTTAAAAGTGATTTTTCTCTATGCAGTGTGTTCTAAATAGTGAAAGGAGTTGTTAAGGCAATCAAGAGTAAGCCTCGACTCCTGTCAGATTAGAAATGCTTTTCTACAATACCCACCAGTACAGGAAGGAAGGTCAGAGTGCACGTTGCCTCTGACACAGTAGCTTAGATGTGAAAGCAAGTGCACTCAGGCACATACCAAGGACCCATACACTCCCCTGTTTGCTTGTGGCATTGATGGATTGATTCATCAGGCTATACACAATGGCTCTTGTCGGCTGTTAGTAGGGACAACTCAAGTCATGTTGGACAATGCTTGAGAATTTAATACTCTGTATGCATGTCCTACAAGTCATCAAAGTCTGACTAGCTCTTACCTTTATTCTTTACCTCGCTCCACTTTCTCCTCTTGCTTTTGTCGCCTGCTTGGTTGTCTTATTTTCTTCCTACCCCTTTCCATTTTTTTTTTGGTTTAAATTCTCCTATGAAAATCTTCATAGTCATCTTGACCTTCTACATACAACAGCAAGATGACTGTGGATCATTGGATGATTTAACTAGCTGCATCATAAATATCAGCCAGCTGACATTGCAATAGGTTTATATTAATTGAAGCCTTCTTTGATCACCTTGCTTGGAGGTGGGGCACAGATCCTTGCAAGTCACAGGGTAGTTTTCGAGTCAAAACTTCATGGTTCCCTTCCCAGTCATCAGACTTCCCTATAAGGGATATTACTAGTCTTAAGACCAAGCTGGACTTGAGCTACTTCAAGTGTTCTGAGAAACTTGCCATAGCATGGATGGTTGTCTAAACTACCCAATAGGATCATTTGCTACTCACATAGTTATGGTCCAATGTGAAGAATTATGCTCAGGGAAGAAAGGGGCTCTGTATTATTGACAGCAAGTTCCTAACAGCAAAGTGATGGAGTGGCAATCCAGCAAAGGGAATTATGAGGGCTCAGCAGCATCAGCCCCATATTCTGACTGTGCAGATGGAGTAAACTGAAGCATTGAGGAAAAAAAAAAAGTTGTGCACAACCACATGACTACAACTGATACCTCAGCTTGGAGTTTTCAATCTCAAAGCCTAACTTGGCATGAATCCTTCAACTGGTCAGGCCCCCCAAACCTAGGCCAGTTCTTTTCACCCAAGGCCATTTCTCCATGAATCACCATGATTTTTATAGATTGCCTCATACACTATATTAATGTCATAGTCACATGTTCTATAGACTTTTGGTCCCTTTCCATAGTGTGTCACCATGTTTTCTGTGTTGCATATAGACTTGATATGCATAGTTTAAGGTTTTTCAGTCTCTCTACCTGAATCTCCCCAATTACTGTGGTACAAGAAATATGATACCCCCAAATATATCCATGTTCTGATCCATCCTTGAGATGGAGACATTACCTTGGATTGTTCAGGTGGGATTACTGTAGTCCAGGAACCCTTGTTCAAGGGAAACAGTAGGGAAGAGTCAAGGAGAGGGACAGTAGCAAGAGCAGAGGCTGGCGTGAGGCAGGCATAGGTTAAGGAATATGGACAGTGTCTAGCATAATTCCCCCCGGCACCCTCAGATAGCAATGCAGGGCTGCTCATTTGATTTTAGCCCAGTGTTGAATTTGACCTCCACAACTGTAGAGGATGCATTTGTCTTGTGGCCATTTGTTATAGCAGGCATAGGATGCTCATACTTAAATCACTCATGCTTCCCAATCCCAGCAGTCTTCTCCTTTCCCCACTAGAAACGAGGCTATTCCCAATAGTGAGTGCTTATTATGATGTGATGTTACATTCTCAATGAAATTTTAAGTTCACTTAAAATTTTCCAGTAATCCTGTGAAGTAGCTCCCTCCATATTCTCCATCACACAGGGAGAAACCAGGGTATGCCAAGTGATGTGCTCAAAGCTATCCATGTACACAGAGCTGGGACTCAAGGCCCAGGACTATGTAGTCCAGTTTTAATGGCTGCCTGACCACTGGTGCTACCATATTAGTGATGCTGGACTTTGGCAAGAACTGCTTTGACCTGTGCTGTAACAGTAGCATGCACCCTCTGCTCTTTATGGCAGATTTACTTGATACCTCAGTCTCATCCAAATGCTTTAATAAGGACTCTCCAGGGCAGTGAAGGCAGGGCCTGTATTTCTATAGGAGGTAACCATTGTCTGCATTTATGAAGTCAGAGTCCCCAGCTGATTCACTGAGGGTCAGCTAGGGCCAAACTAGAGCATACAATAACCCATTTGGTTCCCAAGACTGTGCCAATTCTGAAGTCCTCATTCCCATGCCGTGCTACACAAGCAGGCCAGGTGACTTGTGTCTTCATCAGCCTCACTGTCAGATAATCATGAAGCATCAGCATTGCACAGAAACCCACCAAGCCTTTCAGGTCTGATATTAGTGCTACACAGAAAGTAATCAGTGCATGTCATCTTGAATGACCCTCTGTCATTCAGTGGCAGTCATGATGGAAGTTCACTGTCACTCAAAGACAGGATATAATGAAGGTAGGGTTTGGATGGGTTAGAGGTGACCCTTGAAAACCCCAAGAGTCAAATCCTGATCCCTTCCCAAATCTTTCAAACTTGACAGTACTGTGGTGTATGATTTTCTCCAAAAAGATCTTTCACCTCTAAATAAGTAGGCTATCTTCTTATGGTACTGGAGATGGAGTCCCCACCCCCACTCTGACTCTACCATAAGCTAGAATTCTGACATAGCATGTTAAATTTAGAGAGCCTGTTTTTTAATCTCTAGGACCAGCATCATCCCTTGTAGTGTTTTCGAAAGCCCCATTCTATGGACCTCAGGGAGACAAAGTTTTGCCCCTGGTCTGGAGAGAGTGGATCTCTGGCTATGCTTGCACAGACTCCTCCAGCCAGGTCTTCCTGTGCCTGACTCACATTTCTGTAAGAACATCCTGGCAAATGTTACTGTGAGAGATCTCAGGGTTGCTATCACTGTGGACCAGCAGCTAAGCTGGTCTCAGTTCTGCCTAAGGACCCAGGTTAGCTTTAAGATGTTCCTTGCTTTCATCCAAAGATGCTTTTTCCAAAAACACCTCTGCTTGGAGTTCTAGGAGTCAGGCAGGAAAGGTTCCATCTACCAGGAAGCTTAAGCCAAGAGAAGTCTTGTCCATTTATCCTTATCTATATTCAGGCCTGACAACAACCTTAGTTGTCTTTATAGCAAAAGTCCCTTACGTTACCCCCTAAATATCTTCACTCTCTCTAAAGCAGCTTGGCAGCCAGTGCCTGGTCACCCACTCACTGTCCCTCTAGTTATTATGGTTGCATTGAGAAACTAGCCAAAGTCAAGTTTTGTATTTATGCCTTGGTGCTAGAGGTGCTGGGAAATGTAGAAATGTGGTTTTCTCTCTCCTTCTCTTTGAGTGTAAACTTGAGACAATGGAACCATGATTAGAGCCACATCTGGTCAACCACTTACTGAGTCTAAAGAATAGAAACAACTATATGGGGAAGGACTCTTGTAGCCAAATCAATAATAATGAGCTCTGGGAGCAGAAGTAGCTAGAACAGTGAAGGAAGGGCACAGGTTTTGTCATGACTTGTAATATAGTGGAGCTGCTATTGGCTGGTATATTATGTGAGTGGGAACATTAAATTTTATAGGAAAGTTGAAGTTGTACATTCTATTTTATCCTTTGATGTACTAAAAGTAGCCGTGTCATCTCCTTTTGTCTAGGATTACTGGGCACATGCTATAGTACAAATGATCAATTCACCCTTAAATATCTCCAGTCTGATGTTACAGAGAGGAAGTCGGACTTCACCAAGGTAACATATGTTTGTGACTTCTAGACTGATCAGCAAAAGGCACTGGACTATAAAATACAATTGCCGGCCTGCTTGAGATAGGGTTGTGATTTGTTTTCTTTAATTGAATGTTGAATTAATGAATCAGTAAAAATCTAACTATAAGTGATTAAGAACTTTACAGGAAAGTATAAAATATATATGTACATTTAAAGTGACTCTTCTATAATCTTCACCAACAACTTGTAAGTTTGCAGTGTCAGAGGATCTGAGTATGATGAGTCTACCTTTATTTTAAAGTAGGAGAGGGGAGCCAGAATATCAAGCCATGTAGCATTCTGAAGGTCAGGAGGAAGTATTTTGAAATATAACAAGCTAGTACAGATTGTTTTAACTGAAAAAGTGTCAGCGGTGTGAAATAGAGACAAAATTAGAAGTCATGTGTATATAATGAAGCTATTCAGACCAGAAGGTCATCTCTGCATATGTGATTAATATCGCCAATTTATATGCCAGCGTCTGTGTAACTAGTTGACTCATTTGATGCTTATATTGGCCTGGAGTGGGGATCCTGATGTTGAACCCTTTGTGCAGAAGCCAAAACAAAGCTTCGATATAGAGGCAAGCATCACACACATGCAAATCTTGAAGCACCTAAACCACTTCAAAGCTCTCCATTCCTCCTCTGCTCTGGAGGTCTGCCCCAGAGTCAAGCTTGCCTGCTGTGTCTTATAAATATTTCTCTATAACAGATTTAAGTAGGAAACATGTCTATTTGGGGTTCTCACTCAAAAACTGTGTCTTTTATTTAACTCTGCACTTAGTATATATCTACAGCTCATCCAGGAATCACTGGTCCCAATCTTCCAAGATAAAGGATGCTATTGTAGTTTGGTTGCTGTGACGAAAGCTGCTTGGGAAGGAAAGAGTTTATTTGGCTTACATGTTACAATCCATCATCAAGAGAACCCAGAGCAGGAGCTTAAGGCAGGAACCTGGAGGCAGGAACTGAATCAGAGACAGAGGAATGCTGCTTACTGGCTTGCTCCTCTAGTTTGGTCAGCTAGCTTTCTTATGTAGCCCAGGCCCAACTGCCCTGGGATGCACTGCTCACAGTGGGCTGGGCCTGGGCCCTCCCACATCAAACATTGATCAAGAAAATGCCTCACAGATATACCCATAGACCAATATGATGGGGGCATTTTCTCAATTGGAATTTCCACTTTTCACACGACTCTAGCTTGTGCCATTAACAAAAACTAACCAGCATAGATACTATCCTGGCCACCAAGATGTGAGATGTAGTTATTGGCATTCAAAGCCTATTCTAGGAGGGCCCACCATATTCACTGTGACAAGACTCTAACATGTCTTGATCTGCTTGACTTGTTCCCTGGGAGAAGAGTAAGCACCCACCAGGCTAGAAGGGAGCAGGGGTGGAGTGGGGTGGGCAGGTAAGCAGGAAGAGCTGTGGTCACTGGAAATAGAGGCTGGAGGAGAGGCTGGAGAAGGAAGAGTTGAGTCTGGGAAGAATGGGGACACTGCTTAGATAAATTACTACTTTTAAAAGAAAGAATTTAGAGCCAGAGATACAGCACAATTCTAGAACTTTTGTATAGCACATACATGGCCCTCGGTTCCATTCTCAGCACCATAGAAAGGAATAAAACATTCATGTTTTATTCCCTTCTATTCTCCACACTGAGCTGGAAAATTCTAGTCCTGTCTTATTGATATCAACACTAACACTAGTCAGTGATAGTTAATTATGACAGAGATCTTTGGGGCCATATGGCCAAATCCCTGCATGAATGCATTCATTCATTCATTCATTCATTCATTCTCTCTCTCTCACACACAAGAGGGAGAGGGAGGAGAGAGAGTGCACAGTTGCTCTCTGGCTGAATCACCTCCTGTAAATCACACCTTCTCAACATCTGCTTTAGAATTGCCTGGATCATCTAACATCTAACATTTTTCTCCTAACCAAGAGCTTTGAAAGCTTGTCCTGTGTGTGTCATAAGGCCACAGCCAAGTGATGAAATACTCTAGCAGATTCCCCACTTGGGTTAGTGCCCTAACTTTCAGCCTCTCTTGGGAGCCTGTACAAGACTGATCACTTCACTTCCAAAACACATCAAGGCTGGAGCAATGATGGGAAGCAATGCCTCTGCTGCCAAGTGTTTAAGAGTAAAACATGGAATACAATCACTTCATATATATATGAGTTCAAGTTTCCCTTATACTAAAATTAAAGACAATATATATCACCTAGAAAGTTAGAAAAGGAGGAACTGGGAGGTGACTGTCATTAAAGTATATTCCTGACAAACATGGTGACTTGACTTTGGATCCCCAACATCTACACAAAAGCCAGGCATGGTGGTGTGCACCTGTAACCCCAGCACAGAGGTGGAGCAGGAGTGGCTAGAATTTACTGTCCAGACAGTTTAGCCAGACTGCTGACCTCCAGGATCATTAGGATATCCTATCCCAGAGAGCACAGAGAAAGACAACCTGTTACAATTTCTACACACACACACACACACACACACACACAGACACACACACACACACACACTGGTACATCTGCACACATGTAAATGCACAAACATGAGAAAGAAACTTAAAGTACAGAAATGTATACAAAAGAAAATATTGATTATATATCCTTTGCTTATTTTTCCTGTGTTTAAAAAAATCTGCATTAAGAATGCACATCAACTTTCATGACTTCCTTCTGTCATGCACTATTCCGACATTCCTGTGTCACTTAAGGGATTTATAATTTTTATTTTTAATTTCTTCAGACTATATGAAGCAATTGCACATACTATTGTTTACTAAATGCCTTCTCCCCATTTAAAACATTGATTCTTGTTGGTTTCCAGTGGCTATGAGAAGGAAGGAGTGGGGACTTTTTATTTAATGGGAACAGAATCTTAGTTTTATGAGATGACTTCTGAAGATGGGTGGTGAGGGCTGCATGGCATTATGGAATGCATTCAGCAGCAGGGAAACACACACTTTGAATGCTTAAGATGGTGACTCTTGTATCTATTAACCATCATTAAAACATGGCAAAAAGGTTGATTCTAGCCAGCTTTTTACTGCTCTGTTACCCACCTGAATCCTCTGGTCTTTTCTGGCTACACAGAAAGACAATGGCTTCATGATGAGGAGCGAGCAAAGCTCCCATTTCCCATTTGTTTTGAAGCCCTGAGTCCCCATTGCTTCTCAGCAGAGTAAATGCAAGTCTGAATTGTCCTTGTATGCAGGATGCAGTAGCACTGGGCTGATAGATTACTTAGCAATGATGCTTCTGGGTAAGCAGATATGCAGTGGGTGAAGGCAGCAGTGGCAGCGGGTATCTGTGAGGAGAGAGATTTGCATCTGGAAAATATAGTCATAGGTTGCAGAGCTAAACTGGCAAAGGAAAGAACTGTGTCACCCAGAGAAGAAAATACATATTTTAAAGGTCCAGACAAGACTGCATGCTTCTCCTTTGGAGATTAAAAATTGCTGCAAGAAGAAAGTCATTTTCACCTCAGTGGCTCCGGATAGGATTGCTCTGAGTACCTGCCACTTATCTCCCTCTTATTTCAATTTAGGAAATGATGTCCTTCTTAGTCATATGCCTTAAAGCATAAATAAAAAGCAAACATAGTCTATAAAGAAGCATGAAAACAATTACCAACTCTACAAAATCATGCTGGAAACATTTAAAATAAATCGATATCTTAAAACATTTAAAAGAAATCAATATCAGCATCTATGAGCAAGAAATTGCAAAAATTATATCGCAAGATGCTGATCAGGAGACAGTTTGTTGCCAAAGCCAGATTCAAACCCAGCCTGGCTGTCACTCACCTTGAACACACATCCCTTTCAAAATCACATGGTTTTCTCCATCCTTTCATATCTAGTCTTACATCTTTTAACTTTGTTTTACATGAAAGATATCTCTCTTCAAAGTCACCTTTAGTTAACCTAGTTAAAAGGCAGAGGGAGTGTCACCCCAAATAGCTTGATTTGATTTGAGACAAGCTATGCTTTTATAATGTCACTTATTCTTGGTGTGTGTGTGTGTGTGTGTGTGTGTGTGTGTGTGTAGCTGCACTCACCTGTGTGTGTAGAGGCCAGAGGTTGAGATCAGTATCTTCCCAGACTGGTTTCTACCTAAGTTTTCTAGATAGAGTCTCCATCGTTCTGCCTGAACTAGATGGTCAACAAGCCCCAGGGATCCTCTTGGCTCTGCTTCCATGGTGCTGTGGTTATAGGCACATGCCATCATGTCCTACTTTTTATATGGGTGCTAGAGATCCAAACTCAAGTTCCCATGCCTATGCGGAAGCACTTCATCAACCAAACCATCTCCCCAGTGCTAGGTTGCATATTCTATTCGGTTATCTATTGGTCTCAGTGAGGAAATGAGATTTGATATACAAAACTTGCCTTACAGAAGTATTGTATATATTAAAGTTTGAAAAGTCCCTCGTTTCCTTTTTAATGTCTCTAATTTTTTTTTTGGAGATCTTTGATTAATACTCAGTCTACTGATTATCCTAATCATTAGGATATTGCCTCCAGGCTGTTAATTCCAGGGGACCACAAAGGTTTTTGTTATTCAATATGCACCTGGCATGTAGTATCAATAGGTGTTCAATAAATATTTGTCATCTGAATCATTAAGCATATGGTTTGCCTATAACTGTAATGTTACAAGCAACAGTGAAAGGCAGTTATGGGCAAGTATAAGTTGGATGAAATGTCTCTGTTGCTTTGATCACATCAGTTATCTACTAATCTCTGCTGAGTCATGGGAAAAGTAATTTATACAGATGTTTGTAATAATTAGTGTTAATTGTCAACTTGACAAAACCTGGCATCACCCAGGAGTCACCCAAGACTCTAAGCAACCCTTTGGGGAGATTCTCTTAAGTCAGTTGATGTGGGTAGACTCATCTTAATTGTGGGTGGCACCATTTCAGGGGGTTGGATCCTGGACTTTTTTACTCCAGACAGCGTGTGACAAGCTGCTTGTAGATGCTGCTGCTGCCGCTGCACTGTAATATACACTGTAAATATACACATCTTCCCCCCTCCCTCCTTCCCTGCATTCTTCCTCCCTGCCTCCTTACCTTCCTTCCATTTCTTTTGCCCTGGTATTTTATTACAGCAACAGAAAAGAAACCAAAGCAAGGCTTATGATTTGAGAGACACTGTGACACTGCCATCTCCTTTTGTTCTTCACACCTTCCCTGGGAAGAAGAGAAGGCAGGCAATTTTTCCTGGCCATGGTGCTGGCCAGAGTGTATTTACCCAGGAAGAGTGTCACCCTGAATAACACAAGAACTTGAGAAAAAAAAGTTCAGATTCACACTTCTCATTATTGCTCTTTCCTCTCTCTTTTGATGGAGGCAAAAGTCGCAGTCATAATTTCCTGGCCTCTGATAGTGAAATGGCAGTTGGTTCTTTATCCAGGCTCTCCTGGGATGCTACATCCTTTTGGAATGGTGCCAAGGCCTATGGCCCCAAGGAAGCCTTCAGCAAGTATGTCCTTGAGCTTTGCCTGGAGGAACCAGACTGACATTGCCAGTATCAGGGTCTTTTCTGTGAGGCTCCAAGCTGAATTGGCAACTCTTTGTTCCTAGCAATGCAGCCATGCTAATTCTAAGGCCCAGACTCACTGGAGCCTGTATCCAAGATGGGGGCCCTTTGACATTGGTGATTCCAGTACAAAAAAAAAAAAAAGGGTACATCTTAACAGACTCTATTTCAATCTTCTTCTTGCAATACAGCTATGCAAATCAAGGCTACTCTGAGGTCTGGGCCCTTTGAGAGCCATGACTCAGGATGGGTCCCAGGTCACCTAAGTCAGCTCAGCCTCTTTCTTCCCTATCTATGTACCCCCAAGGGCCACCCAGATTACAAATATAGATTCTGGGCCTCACCCTCACAGATTTTGATTCAACTTATGCCTGGAGATGAAGGTTTTCAGGGATCTCTACTCCCACCCCATGAGATTTTTGAGGGCAGGTTGTCACTGGTCCAAACTTGAGGAAGCCCTGCCTTGCAGAGTAAGAGCACTGCAGGTTCCAAGCTGGGTTTTGTTTTTTTCCTCCAAAGATCAATGTCAAAGTAATACCCACTGAGTATGATTACACCCATCGTGGGGTGCACAGGAACAATTATTATCAGGACTAAATTTAACTAGGATGGGCGGTACTGTGTGCCGTCAAATGGGCTCCAGGTGCACTGTCATTTTTCTTGTATGCAAATCACAGCCGCAGGGAGAAGGGTAGAGTAGGGGAAGTACCACAGAAACACAGGAACCCTGCTGGAGATACGAAAAGCACTGACACCTGCCCTCCAGTCCAGCTCTAGCCTCCTAGAGTCTACTGATTTGTCTAAGGTTAGGCATGGGCTTTTGGGCTTTGCAAGCTACAGGTAATTGTTTTGTATGGTATTGTCAGAGGTGCTAGGGAGGCATCTCCACTGGGTTGACCTTGTACTGTGGAATGACCTTGAATTGGAAGGTGGCAGTAAGACTGAAAGGGAAGCTTGAAGTGCTATCCTTGTCCAGGAAGCAAAAAGACTTTGTTTTTAAACATCAGTGGTTTAAAATGGACTCACCATTCCTTTCTCCTATCTCTGGTTATCTTTGAAATTTGCACCTTCTCACATATCTTTAAAAAGTAAAAAAGGGCATAGAAACCGAGGGGGCCAGGTATACATGCCTTGAATCCCAGTATGTGGATGGCAGAGGCAGGCAGAGCTCTGAGTTCAAGGCCAGCCTAGTCTACACACAGTGCTGCTTACTGGCTTGTTCCCCATGGCTTACTCAGCCTGTTTTCTTATTGCAGCCAGGGACACCAGCCTAGGGGTTTCACCTCCCATGGTGGACTAGATTCTCCCATATCAATCATCAATCAAGGAAATAAGTACTACAGTCTTTCCTATAGACCCATTTTTTAAAATTTAAGTAACTTTTTAAAGTGTCTTTTACATACCAACTGTAGTTTTCCCTTTCTCCTCTCCTCCTCTCCCATCCCTCCTCCCCACCTATCCCCCTCCCCATCTACTCCTCCTCTGTCTCTATTCAGAAAGGGACAGGCCTCCCTTGGGCTTGCACAAAGCATGGCATATCAAGTTGAGGCAGGACCAAGCTCCTCCTTTTGCATCAAGGGTGGGCAAGGTGGCCCATCTTATAGAGTCATTTTTTCAATTGAAAGTCCCCTTTCCCAAATGACTCTAGCTTGTGTCTTCACTGTGTTATATGCAGTGTCCCATGTCTAGATAGAGGAGAATGACCAGTTATTTAAATAAGTGGATATTAAACTTGAAATAAAGAAAACACAAATCCTACCCTTGTTCTCTTTCGTCTTGGGAAAGGCAAAGCCCAGGCTTTCTTGGTATCTAGCCCACCCCTTTTGAATGCATATCCTTGAGATGACAGCAGGCCAGCTGTGACTCTGTTCATGTTCCCTATGTCACCTACATCAGGATCACTGGGTGTGTGGGTTAAATCCCCTGTAATCCACCATTAGAATCTCAAGCCTGGGGAACCTGTGCTCACAATATTCTAGGTGTTTCTCAGATATGCTGGGATTTCAAATCTGCCGCCTTGAATTCGGAGTACCCTAGTGATGCCTTTTGGCTTCCACAGCTATAGTCTATGCAATTCTGTACACAAGTTCATTTTAGAAGCATAAAAAATGAGGCATGGGTACAATCCACACTGCCAGAGAAACTAGTAAACAAGGAGGACCCTAAAAGAGACAAACATTGTCCCCTGGAGAAGGGGGAAGGGTCACGATCCCCTGAGCAAATTGAGAGCATGGGAAAAGGGGAGAGGGAGCTACGAGAATGAGAAGGGAAGAGGAGGAAGGATGCAGAGGTCATGAGGGAGCAGAAAGGTTGAGTCAGGTGAAGAATAGAAGACAGGCTATGTGATAGGTAGGGTTTTAGTTGGGGGGGTTGGTAGGGGAGTGAGAAGGGAACTGGGATTGTCAAGTAAACCAATCTTGTTTCTAATTCAAATTAAAAAATGAAAAAAAGAAGATAAAGAAAAAATGGGGCATGGCTCTGTATACACTGAATGCTGGGCTGTGGTCAGCCTTCTGTGGCATTCAACACACTTACCTGAAAACACAAGAACAGAGGGATTCCCTTTCTTGCCCTTAAGCTGGTTAGACACGGTGCAAAAAAAAAAAAAAAAAAAAGTGCAGTGTCTTATTCTGCGCACAGCAGTGATTTATGTAAGATCTCAGGAACTGCTTATTAGGAAGCATGGAATTCCTTAAACATTTAAAATGTGGACAAAAGCGCCTCACAGAGTGGCATTGAACTACGGCTATATTCTGTATACTGATATACATTTCATCATGATACATCCCATCCTGGTAAGAGAAGTCAACTGATTGGCTAGTCTGGGAAACTGAACATGGGCGTCTGATTTCCCTTGACTTGCTCTCTGCACTTGGACTTCTGTGAGGCCAAGCACACAGAAAGTTAACCGAATTAGCCTTAACCAGCAAAGATGGAAGGCTGTGAGAGAAGGAACTAAGGAGGTGGCTCCTTATTAACACATTCTCTGACACCATCACCAGAGTACTGGCCTATCACTTCTCCCAACTCCAATTCTCAGTCACCCTTCTGCCTCCCTTCCTTATTGAGACTGTGAGATTTTGTTTTGAGATCCTTGGGTCTGGCAGGGTCTATCACAGTGGGGTGGGGCTCCACTGAGGGAGCACAAGGCTAGTAGACTGACACCTCACTGGGTTAGTTTGTCCTTCCCCTAATTAGGCTAATGTATCACAACAGTACTTCCACACAAACATGCCTAGGTTTCTGTATCTTCAGAATGCTCAGATTTGGTTATCAAGAGTGCCTTGAAGGCTTTCCTGAGAAATCTAAGTTCTCCTTCCCCGATATTCCCATGACCCATGGGAGTTCACTGACCCTTGAGAATTCACTGACTGTATTCCTATGAACTCCTGGAGTAATTGTGATTTTTCTCCTTCTTTTCTAGGAGACGTTGGCATCACAAAACACAAAAATGATATCACCCATCGTCATTTCCCGGCTGATTGATAAGAAGAAATCAATGGAAAATGGAGCCGTGTCGCCTGTGCCGCAAGCAATCACTCAGCCTCAGCTGTGTCACACGAAGCCAACTTCGGCCAGGCACAGTGGAGTGAACATGCACAGGCCATTGGCTCCAGACAGATTGGGAATTCTGACTCCATCAGAGGAACAAGGACTGGAAAGAGAACCACTGTCCACAGGGGACAACTTAGGCAGAGGCCCCCAGAGAGGTTTCTCCTCTATCACCATTACTGCCCGACGAGTGGGCCCTCCAGATAACTCCTTGGTATGGGACACTGTTAGGGAACCACAGTGTCCCAACTGCAGGGCCAAGGATGCCCTTCTCCAAGGCCCCCCAGCTCTGGCCAGGGGTGCCCATCTATGTCAGCACAATGGATCCTTCACCTGTACAGAGTTCCCTAGCAATGGCTCCATAGAGGGGCTGAAGGTTCCCCAGGCTCATACAAGGCTGTGTACAAGGCAGGAGTACTGGGTCACCCACATGGATGACAAAGAGGACAGTTGTTCTTCAGACAGTTCACCATCAAAAAAAGTCCCATTGGTGTTCGGTTCCTGTGTCCACCTCCGAGTGTCTCAGCAGTGTCCCAATGCCATTTACTATTTGGACAAGTCTCTTTCTGTCCCTCTTGAGCAACCTCAAATTGCTAGCCCCAAAATGCACAGGTCTGTCCTGTCGCTCAGCCTCCGCTGTAGTTCCCACAGGTTAACAGCAGATGGCGTAGACAGCACAGCTAATGGCGAGCCAATCAGCAGAGCCCTGCCACAGGAGCTCTTGGAGGGAAAGCAGGACCTCCTAAGTCCACAATGGGGCCAGCCACAGGAAGGTTACTGGAAGGAGAACCCAGCATTGAAGGTGCCAGTACATTTGGGGAATGGCACATGCCCTCGGACTGGCTCCCCACCCCTGGAAAATGTCAAATTTGCAGATGTGGGAAGGAACCAAGTCCCTGTAAGAAAGGAGAAAGAAAACCGTGCAACATGTCCCACTAGCAGCCATGCCAACCAACTCTCTATCCATATTCCTGGCTGGAGTTACAGGGCAGGTGAGTAGATGTCCACTTGCTGGAGGGTGCCCAATATCAGTGTTCTGCTAAGGGGGGGGGGGGGTTGAATTTCTTCTGTACAACTTATCCCAGGAATTCTTTCACATTGAGCATTTGGTCATCTCTGCTTCAAGTCAACAACTCATAAGTTGGTTTTGATGTTTGATTAAGAAGATGTTCTCAGATAAGACATGTTTAGATAATAAGAGACTGTCACTCAAATTAACTATACCAACAATATAGTGGCAGGCCACACGTGCAACCCATAGCAAACTGTGTCGCCCATAGCAGCTGGAGTAGAGCGTGCTCACATCACATTCCAGAGCAGGGTGAGTAGAATAAAATGTCACCCACACCCAGATTAAAAAAAAAAAAAAAAAAAAAAAACAAAAACAAAAAAACTAAAGGGTCCAACATTTGAATATTGAGGGATTGACTAGGATTCTGAGGTTTTTCACTTTTCAATCACATTATTGATGAATGGGTTAGCATCAAGATTTGAAAACTACACCTGAGTTCTATAATGGAATGAAGAGTGTGTGCACGTGTGTGTGTGTGTGTGTGTGTGTGTGTGTGTGTGTGTGTGTGTGTGTGTGTGCGTGCGTGCGCGAGCGCTTGCTATTTACAGCATGTCTTCTAATGGGAAAGTTGGAATGTTCCTTCTCTAACAGCAGCAAAAGGAATCATGTGTCCTGGGTTGTGTCTGGAGAATCCTGGCTGGAATTTGTTACTATTTCTGCTCTTTCAGGGCCAGACAGACTCTCCCAGGTGGGCTTCCCCAAGACCCTTTGGCTTTCAGGAGAGGAAGTGGGTCTGTCTTGGAGGGAGGGAAGCAGCACAGATTTCTCTGTCTCTTAATAAACTTCTATTGTCAGTTGTACTTTCTGTGAGTGACTGCTTTATGAGTCATGGACTTTCCACTTGGGAAAAATATTTCAAAGAAATAATAGTAAAACTGAAAGTGAAGCATATGCATAATAATTTTATAGTATGAATTTTTGCCCATTAAGGGTTTATTAATTAATAAAAATGACCGTGAAACACTTAAAACTATAATGCATGTGGAAATGTTAAACGGTGTAATTAATTTTAACAAGTGTAGATATATTGGCTGACGAGAGATCTCTAAAGTAAGTTCGATATAGCTTTTGGATTGATTAAGCGATTGAAATGCCTGAATCAACACTCACTGCATGCAGGAAAAAGCAAGCAGCCATTCTGTGTTACAAAGATAAACTCCACTTTAGTATTTAAGGCAACTGCTCAAGCTGAGCAGCTCATCTTCCTTATTGATGATGATTCCAGAAACAGAGAAACTGCACTCTCTGTGGTGAGCACAACTTGACTGGCAGTATAGAATAATCACTTGGATTTTTAGAAAATTTCACCAAAGGCTCCTTACAAATAACCAGAGCCAGATCACAAACACCCAGCTTGGAGCAGAGCGGCTTCCCTATGGCTTTGTAAGGAGTCTGGCTGTTCCTGTAAAGGATTTTCTTAAGTGGGCTAGGGAAGGTTAGCTCTGCCTCCTGTGGGGCTGACATCATCAGAATAGCAATGCATCTTAGAGACTCACATTTAGAGCCTGACTCGAAATCCCAGGGCCTCATCCTGTCATTTGAAGAAAGCCACAGAGGCTCAGGGAACCCTAAGCACATTCTCTTATTTTCTAGCTCAGTGAATATGGACAGTGACACCACGGCTCTGAGCTTATATCATTCACTCAGTAATTAGTATTCTTGAACGTCTTCAAGCTTAACTTTATTTCCCATTTCTATCAGCTCCAGATGGAATTTTTGAAGGCAAGGAGTACCATGTGAGTCTCAGCAGTTTCTACCTCAATAACCAACACCACAGAAAGCATCAAGGATTGAGGAGATGCACAAAGAAATAATTCTTAACCCTCAGGCCCAAAGGAAAGCAGAGACCATTGTGTCTTTTAGAATGCTGTGCTCCATTAAAATAAGTGCTAGTTTGGGACATGTGCCTCTGGTATGCATGAATGCATGGATATGTGTACATACACTCACACATACACACATACACACACACACACACACACACACACACACACACACCTACCTGGTTTGCATATACTCTCACTCATATATATATATATATATATATATATATATATATATATATATATATATATATATGATGTTCAGTGGTCTGCATTTTTTTGTTGATTAATGAGAAAGCATGCCACAGAACCCCTGACTGAAGTTTACAAGCACTACTTACAATCCACTAGTTCTAATGATCCAAGTCTATCCTGGTACAGGGTATGCCATCATCCCAGGGTGTACTTGCAAGCTCAGCTGATACCCTCACAGAGCCTTTTAGCCTTAATGCAACAGCTCTCAGACCGTGGTGATGCTCATTAAGACTCACAGAACCCGTGCTTCTTCCTGTCTGTAACTGGAACTGTATCTGAGGCATTCTTGATGGCTTCCTGTGGCTACACACACTATTAATGGGCATCATTCTTCTTAGTGTTCAATGCCAACTCCTTTCATCTAAACCTCTTTCAAGCAGGATCCCCTCTGAGTTCATTTTGCTGGCATCCCAGCCACCTTTGCAGATGTGTGGGAGAGTCCATAGAGTCAAGACAGTTTGGGCTGTAGTCATTAGGTCATTGGATAGAAAGTTCTACAGATGGTATTCTTGAGTAAGCCTGGAAGAGATGCATGCACTCAGGAAGACTCCTAAAATGAAGGGAGATGAGTGTACATGTAACCACTTCATGAAAAACAGACAGTCCCAGTAGACACATGGTCACCTGCGTTTCCTTGGGACTGAAGTTAATGGGTTCTCTTTTTGCATACCTCCTTGGTCCTTGATGCTTTGTCTTCACTGTCAGTGATCATCCTGCTGGCACTGTAGAGGTCAATGTCATACAAATCTCTGCCTGTGTAGTGAGGTGAACTTTCATCACTCTTACCCACCTTGTTATCATTATCTGTATCATGAATAACCGTGGTATGTGTTGTAAAAATCCCCAGTGCCAGAGCTTGGTTTGTATCCACTATTTCAAACCATCTGAACAATTTTGTAGAGAAAGTATCAGTTAAGTCTATTTTGTAGATAAGACAAATAAGGCTGGAAGATTAAATTACTTACCCAAGTCCATGTGTCCATTAAGTGCCAGAACTGTGTCCATGACTCCTGTTGCATTCTTGCCAGAAACAGTCCTTGGCAGAGTCATCAGGGCATTGATGGTGCCCAGGAGTGGACAGGTCCCCATTGTCACCATAGAGGGAGGTGTTTGAAGACTGCTTAGGAGCCTATCCTGGGGTGGTGGCCAATGGGCTACAAATGAGTTTCTGATGAGATATATTAAGTTGTGTTATTGATTTGGCTAAAGCTCATCAGCTCAGAGATCTTTCCCTATCTGAAATCTGGGTCCCTGTGGCACTCTGTGGGAATTTTCACATTGATCTGAATGGTTCTGACATCACTGTGTGTGTGTGATTGATCCACTATCAATTATGATACACTAAGAATTGCCTAGTTTTGAACTGTGGTCCAGCTCTGAAGCTTCCTGAGACATCCAAGTAGATAGAGAGCAAGATATAATGTTAGATGATGTTGGAGAAAAGACTAAGGATGCTCTGCCTACACCTGCTTGCCTGGGTTCCTGCTTTGTGGTGGACCTTCTGGACTGGTAGGCCCTCAGCAAGTGCACATGCTCTAAAGCAGTGAGTCTCAAACTGTGGATGGTGACCCTCCAGGGTCACATATCTGACATTTATATTACAATTCATAACAGCAGCAAAACTACAGCTATGAAGAAGCAATGGAATAATTTTATGGTTGGGGGTCACCACAACATGAAGAACTGATTCAAGGATCACAGTGTTAGGAAGGGTGAGAGCCACTGCCCTCAAGGCATCAGCCTGCATAGCTGGAAGGAAGAAACCTCCGCCAGGCCACACATGGATACCAAACCTGTTTGTGTTCTGAGGTGTGAGGCATGTGTAGTGAGCTAGCTTCATTTCATTTACACATCAGGCTTACCTGAGAGGAGGCTGGCCTCCTGGACTCAGCTCTCTTATCCTAGAGGACTTATTTCTAGAGGGCTCAGAAGGCTTGGGAAGAAACTTATTTTGCAAATGTGTTTCCTTCCTCTGATGATCTAGAATTACTGAAGCAGCCTTTAGTTCTTTCTTTCCTTTTCCCCTCTCCTCTTCTTTTCTCTTCACTCCCCTCTTCCTCTTTTTATTTCTCTCTTCCCCTCTCTTGTCTCCTCCTCTCCCCTCTCTTCTCCTCCCCTTCTCACTATCCCTCTCACCCCTCTCCTCCTCATAAAGGAAAGTGTGTTCATCTTCACAGACCCTCCAATTTGTATGACATTTATTCATCCCTGCTTTTCTGGTGGGAAAATACTGCAATGTGTAGACTGATTTGACTGTTGCTAATAAAGCTTTATTTACAAAGGCAAATGGTATGCTGGATTAGCAATACTTGCCAGTATTGCATCCTGTGTTCCTGGGACTCAGACTCTGAGGGGTGATCAATGAACTGTCTATATCCTAGGGAATGCTTGTGAGAATGCCCTGAATTGCAGGAAGAGAGAGAAGGCATGAGTAGATAGGAAAGGCATTTGGTGGACTGACAAAGCAAAGGCCATAGCAACCTCAAGGGTGGGAATGACCCTTCATTGTTGCTCTGAGCATGAAGGCTGGGCCTTTTTATCCCAGGGAGTAGATGTGACCTCAAATAAGGAGCTTTCTCTTGCTGGCTAGTTCTCTAAGGTGGACTGATGAGGGATGTCTTCCCAGAGTGTGCCATGCAGTGCACATCAGAGCTGGCCACTCTGCCGTTTTCCACTATGTCTCCACCATTCTCTAAAACAAGTCAGGAGTCTTCTTAGGTTCCATCTAGGATAGGACTGCAGGTAGACTACAGTCTGTCATCTTTTCACCATAGGAAGAGAGCAGTGAGACAGCCTCTCTCAGCTAACCTCTGCTCTTCACTCACAAATGCATACTTGACAACTGTGACAATTGACCCAGAGCCCTGTTTGGGGTTTTTTGTATACATTTTTAACTTAAAATATAAATACTTCACTTCTCCCCTTCCTTTTCCTCTAGCTCCCCCAAAGTTCCCTTCCTCCAGCTATTTCCAAGCCATCCTCTTCCCTGAATAGTATTGTTTTACACACACACACACACACACACACACACACACACACACACACACTGCAATATCAATAGACATGCTAACTAGAAAGGTGGAAAGTCTCAAGTTTCATAAGGTCACACACCTGGACAAGGAATTATAGGCAATTTCTGATTACTGAAAAAAGGAAAGCTAGCCTCTGCAAAGGATGCAGAGGATATTCCTTTTGGTTATCCAGCATAATATGGTCAGCCCTGAAACCCTATATATACAAACAACAAAATGGGGCTCAGCAGAGGCATGTTTTGAAGGTGATCCAGGGCTCACCAATAGAGCAGATGGATTAGCTTTAGGGACTGGGATATCCAGCATCATGTATATCCCTCTGGATTTCCTGAGGCTGTTCTTGTCTGCAGCACTCCCAGTGAGATTGCAACTAACAATATAACCACAACTGGTCCACCTGAATGGTCATGACCAGGTAAACAGTCTTAGGTTGGAATTTTCTTAAGTTTTCTGAAGCTAGAATTGCTGGAAGTATATTTTTGTTTGTTTTATCAACTACAGCATGAGGCAGGGGCTGTTTTAGTGTGCGTGTGAATGCATGAAGAAACTGGAACCTCCTCTCACTCAACAGTTTGAAGAGAGAAGGTGTCAACAATAGCTCAGTCCAAGCCCACAACTATTGATGTTCACCTATACAATGTTCCTCAGCTACTTCTATACATAGTGACAGAGCTGAGAGTGGGAAAAGAAATATTCAGCCCACAAAGCCAAAATATCTGTCACCTGGGGATTTTGATAAAGGCCACCCCTGCTCAAGGATGATCTTTTTAGAAACTTAGATCATTTGACTTCAAGGTCCTTGTCACTTTAGTGGGAGAGGTCAACCAGATGGTCGCTTGAATTCTTCTTTCCTAGTCCATTAATATGGGAATAATGCTGGGGTTTTCTGTCATGGTAGCTGTCAGAAAAGCTATATTTTCAGGGTAATTATCAGAATCTGTGGCAGTGATGCCCAAGCAAAGGGACATGTGCTTTTGTCTCCCACCTCCTCCTACCAAGAGTTCTAGGGCTACCTCATATCTTTTGGCCAAAGCCTATCTAATTCTCTCTTGCTCTTTCCTGTTTCCTAAACTATTCATCATGGCAGCTAGCCCAGATGCCCATTTTATTGACAGTAACAAAGTCTGTCACTGTGTTCCAGTCACCATTGTCACTAATGTTTGGGGCATCTGTTCAGCTGTAGCACTTTCTGGTTCCTCCATACCCAGAGTTCTACCCCTGACTTACCAAGTCAATGCTGGTTCTAGGCACTGGGCTGCTCCCTGATTCCATGGTGCTGAAACAAAACTCAGATGTGTAGGTTACAGTCTTTTAATGTGACCTCTTTATCACTGGGGGTCCTTTTCCTTCTAAGCTGCACACTGAAAAGGCAGAAACTGAGTCATTGTTTGCACCCTGCAGACCACCATGGGGCTCAGAGTAGATACTCAGGGTCTGGGTGCTAAGTAGAGGTCAAGATACTCTGATGAGTCAACAAAGCAACTCATGTGACATCAGGGCCACTTGAAGTCCCCATGTCTCCTTCCTTGTACCACCTCTCCTCACACTTGAACCTAACAGCTAGGGAAGGGAGGGAGCCATGTAAGATACACCACCAAGAGGTAGGTTGTAAAAACTACAGATTCCCCAGTTGGTTTGAAAATTGGGAAGTGAGGATCTCCAAACTGTGTTTCCCCTGAGAAGTCAGAATAGTCAAATGTTATTGTGGAACATTTTGTCATCTTTCAGATGGTTAAATGAATGTTGAGGAAGAGGAAATGTTGAGCAGTGCTGTACAACGATGTGGAAGGTTTTAAAATTTGTTTCATTAATGGTAAATCTAAATGAAGTGGGCTCATATCTTCCAGGATGACAAATACACTTCTCAGTTTATTCCATCATCTACAAGGACCCAAATTTGTCCATTTTCATCACCCCACTCTAGAAGATAAGAACCATTTCACCCCCACTTTCTTTGTCTTATGAGTAACACCCTCCATTATATGAATGGGCTATGTCTCTACAATGTCAGGAGAAAGTCATTACTAATGCTCAATTTGGTCAGGTTTGCCAGGGATTCGTAAAGAGAAATGGATCCAAAGACTGAAGACTGACCAGATAATGGCCTGAATTCTTAAATTAGGAAACATCAGAGCAGCTGTCTAGACAAGAATGAGTCACAGTGAGGGTGAGGGACACCAGCAGAGGTACCATGGGCTTTGGCACCTCCTGTAGGCAATTCACATGTATCAAGCTACTCACATGAGTGAATTCATAGAGGGACTCAATACTGTTTTATAGTTATCATTAGTCTTCAGTGTGGTCTGAGATGTTTGCTAGAAACTAATTTAAACACTGTCCTGGGAGGACAAAATGATACATTTTTGAGTTATGTAAGAAAAAGATAACATGGAAAATGAAAAATCAGAAATGTGAGAACTAGATGATATATTTTAGTCTCTTGGTGAAGTTGTTCTTCTTTCCCAGTAACCTGAGACCTTTGGATGAGATGTGATCTTCTCTGGTGTTGATTGCCAACTTTGGTGAGCAGGAGACAAGTGAAGATGATAGAACAGACTCATTCTTTTTACGCTCTGCTTTCGAAAGAGTTTGCTGTTAGGTGTGGAAACACTTTTCATATTGTTACCAATACTCCATTTATTATGCATTAGACCCCAGAAACACATGTAGGATAATGCCACTCAATGCTGATCCTATGAAGAATGTTGTCCTATTTGAGCCATTTGGGGAGATGTGTTTATCTCTTCTATGTGGCTTGATTCTTAGGGCTATCACATACTCTTCAAGGTTGAGGTGTCCTAAAGGGCAGGCATGTGTAGTAGTGGCATTCTTTTTGAAATGGACACAGCCCTTGACACCGCAATTGGGACTAGACTTTGCCCCCTGAAGTGTCTACCTGCTCTTGCCCACTCTGATTGTTGTAAAACATGATCTGTGGTAATGTCCCCAGTCATAACCAGTGGTGAAGCTTTTATATTATCTTCTAGGAGGTTGTGCATGAAATCAGAAATTGAACACAAAAGCTATCAAAATTAACCACTTTCTCTATGAGTTGTAATATTTGCATATATGAACTGCATCTTTGGATCTCCTGTTGACTTGGGTTCATCATTTAGTTGGTTAGTTGACTGGCTTGCTGGTTTTGATTTTCTTGAGAGAGAATCTCATTATGCAGCCCTGGCTATCCTAGAATGTACTTAACTGTGACCTTTCTGTCTCTGCTAGGATCACAGATGTGTGCCACCAAACCCAGCTTCCCTGTGCTCTGTGTGTGCCCAGAAGACTTCATTAAGTGTGTGACCATCATTTATTATATGATACTATTCATGTGGGCCCCACAAAGAAAAGGAGGTCCTTAGTACTCTCTCCATATCAGAGCTGTGAATCTTCTGAACAACTTGGGTTTTCTCAGACAGAGTCATAGACAGTGTCACAGCTAAAGTTTCCAAAATTTCTAAAGTTGCTGAAAATCCAGAGGCTTTGCAATCGAGCTCTTGCAAATAAGTAGAAACTCATGATGGTGGCTTTTTGCACAAAATGTGTTCCTCCTGGCGCTGCCCTACCTTTTGGGTGTATCAACACATGGGTTGAATGAGATAGAAATTATGTAGTTTTACTTAAAATATGTCCACTCCTTACTCCAAGGATCAAACTGGCAGTTAAATAAAGTAGAATGGTGTTTTCATTGACTCTGGGTTGTTTTGGAGTTGAGGACAGACAGAGGCTTATGTATTTTGCCTGTACAGACCATGCTTAGATGTTTTTGTTCGAATGGCCCATAAAAATGGCAAGCACGTGATTTTCCCTGACACTCATAGGTCAACATGAATGCTCTTGTGCATATAAGACCAAGTGGGACACTTCAGTGCAGAAATTATAGCCCTGGGAACTGTAAATGATAGAGCAGTAGATACCAGCCATGGGATTCAGAGAGGTGGCCCTCCAAATGCATGGAATGTCACAATTCAGTACCTTTGGAGGTCACTGGGTATGAGGAAGGCATTATTCTGACCTGATTTACTGAGTCCAAGCCCAGTTTGAGCATCTTTAAAACTTGCTTTGGTTATGGCTCTGGTTTCTTCCAGGCTTAACATTCTGTGAAACTGATGCTTAGAGAGTAGTTTAGATGAAATAGATCCTCTCTCTTTTTTTTTCCTTTTACCTTTTTATTTCTTATTGAAAAAAGTAAAGCATGCATAGTAAAAATTAAAATTGAAGTAAAAATAGAAACATGAAAGTTAACTTTCACCATGCTACTCAGTAAGTCTCTCCACAATTTCCATGAATTCTCTTGTTAACACCAAACTTTTGTTTTCCCTCGACATAATACTTTCTTTCCTTTTCTTTTTTTATTTCTTTTTTTAAACAAAAATGAGATCATACACATGTATCATCTACTTATGCTGTACATGATTCCCTGTTAAATACCTAATTATTACAAAGCCTTCTACTGTATGAATTTACTTAACCTTGAAAACCAAAAATCTTATTGTTAGATTATTTTTATTTAAAACTTTTAGAACAGTTTTAGATTAATTTTAGAACCGTTTCAGATACATGTCCTTAGAAAGAAATATGGACATTTCATGTGGTTTTCTTAGCAAGATTTCTAGGACTTTGGT
Organism: Cricetulus griseus; assembly: GCF_003668045.3. Classification (NCBI taxonomy): domain Eukaryota; kingdom Metazoa; phylum Chordata; class Mammalia; order Rodentia; family Cricetidae; genus Cricetulus; species Cricetulus griseus. The sequence goes on from NC_048596.1 coordinate 66,569,817, forward strand.
GAGAAGATAGGCATAACTAACTATAAGGTTCCTGAGCACAGATTCTGATAGTACAGCGCCGTGCTGTCTCCACCTGAACTCCAACTTCACTAAGCATCCTCAAGCATCACACATTGCCTTCACAGCACTCTACACACATTCATGATGATTCGTGATGAAAGTTTGTAGCTGTTAAAACTCCCAATTTTTAAATAATTTCAGATGAGCAAAGAGTCACAAGATAGCAAGAGAGGTTTTCAAGAAGCCTTGACAAGCTTCTAACTCCTTTGGGCTCATCTTCTTCACTCACCCACAGTATACCTGGCTAGCGGCGTCTCAACCTAGATACTGGGGCATTCGTCATGTATGCCCAGGGAATGAAACTGCCCCCTGTGGAAAAAAATCACAGATCTAAACTTGAGACCTCAAGGCTGGTCCTGTCGATAGTGTTAGCTAAGTGGCAAGCGATGCTTGGGTTCCTGGAATCCTCACTAACATTCCTTTTCTGTTCCAGGATTTCTCCCAGGATGCCATCTTGCCTTTAGTCATCATGTCTGCTTCTGGTAATTTTCCACATTCAGATTCTTTGTTGCTTTAACCACCTACCTTTTATCTTTTCCCAAACAGGCTCAAAAAGGTTTCCCTGGCCCACATCCATCTCTTTATTTGAATCTCTACTCCTTCCACATGAATTTCCTGTGTGGTATAAGACAGGAATCTATTTTTCCTAGAGGCTGTATGCCACTTATCTGTGGGGACCATTGATGAGAAATCTGTTGTTTCAGAACTGGTTGGCAGTACCACGCCTGCATGGAATTCTTGTTTATGCAAGGATTTCCCTAGCTTACACAGGTGTTTCCTTGTAGGAATTTCATGCAGGACAAATAGTGTGTGAGTCACAAATACTCCGGTTCATGTATGGGAAAGATGGAGGAATCCTTTTGGCTATTCTTAGTGTGCCCCAGTGGTGTGGACAGATCTAGTCACTGTAGGAGTCAGCCAAAGTTCCATCAGACCTGGTCAAACATTTAAGGAAACCTCCCAATCTAATTCTGTACTCTCATATACTGTTTAGAGACATTGTTTACTTACAGATATATATATATATATATATATATATATATATATGTAGGTAGACTGATAAAAGATAAAAGATTATGAGATAAACAGTGTGTTTAAAGGCATATAAAATTATGAATGAGGAACAAGAGTATACAAATTATCCAGACTAATTTCAGAAACTAAAATATCCTTCTAGAAATGAAAAACATGGAACATTTTTAAAAGTCACAGAACTTTTGTATACAGTTAAAAGCAGTGACACAGAGATACTAAATATTTGTCACCTATCAAAGACATATAATCTTTGATAGTGTTTTACCACTCTCAGACCTATGGGTAAATATTCATATCCATATTAATGGAAGCAAATCTTTGGTCTTCCATTATATAGGGTCTGGTTTCCTTGCATTTTTCCTTAATGTCTCTCACCAGTGTTTTTAGAAGTTTTCAGTGTAGATAAAATAGATCTTTCCTTCCTTCATATTCTGAGTGTTACTACTAGTTAATTATATTAATTTTAAACCATTTCTCAATAGTACACAATTGATTACTATAGAATGAGCTTTAATGCTAAGTTTCTCTTAAAAAGCTCTTACCACATAAGAATTTCACACATTCTTCTATTAAATATACTTGTTCTTTGACAATTTCATACGTGAGGGCCTAGATCCAAACAAGACATTTATTTGTTCTCCTCGTCTAAAGCTCAGGCAATGTTGCAAAATGGGGAGTGAAAAGAATATAGGAGACAAGAGATGGGGAAAGGCTATAGAATGCCATCTTCTATACATGACTTTGTTTTTCTTGCCTTATTGCACTAGGCACCATTGCCAGCAGCATGTAAAGAGAGGCACTAAGAGACAGCATCTTTCTCTTATTCCTTGTTAAGTGTAATGACTTTTAAAATGAAGATTCCATCTTTATAAAAGACCATTTATATTTCCCTCTTTATTGTGAGAATTTTTACTAGTTTTTAAGTGGATCAGTTTCATGGCATTGAGCAAATTAATGATGTTTGGCAACTGACCAATCTCAAGAATTTTGTTCATCTTATAAATAAAAACTCTGTCTCCATTAAAACTGACACCCCATCCCCTGGTAACCAGAATCTACTTTCTGTCTCTGAATTAACTGCTCTGGGGCCTCAGATGAGTGGAATCATATAGCGTCTGTCCTTTTGCAAATGGTTCATTTTACCTTCGAACAATATCTTTCAGTTTTATCCATAATGTAACATCTGTCAGTCTCCTTTGTTGAAACAGAATAACATCCCCTTACATAAATACGCCCTATTGTGTCTGCCCATATTATGATGGATACTTGGATTATGTTTACCTTTAGTCTTTAGTGTGTTTTGATTAATGCTTCCATGAACATGAGCATACAAATACTACTTGGATGCCTTGCTTTCACTGTTTGGAGGTATGTGCCAATAAGGGAAATTGCTGAGTTATATGTCAATTCTATTTGTAAGTTTTGAAGAACTGTCATACTGTTTCCATGGCAACTGCACTACTTGCCATTACTGCTGGCAAAGCACAAAGGTCCTCATTTCTGTACGCCCTCACCATACTTGTTCTGTGTTTACTCTAAATATCCATTCTAATTAGTATGAAGTGCTATCTCATTGTGGTTTTGATTTACAGTTCCCTAATGGTTCTCTAGTGATTGCATATTTTGTGTGTGTGTGCCTGTTGACCATTTGTAGATCTTTGGAGAAATGCCTATTCAAATCCCTTGTCCAGTTTTTATTCAGTCTGTGTTTTTCATTCCTATTGCTAATTTGATGAGAATTCTTGTTTTGCCTGGACATTTGAGTATTCACAAGTTTTTTATGCCCTTATTTGCATAAGAACAGGACTTTTCTTCTTTATTTTATAACCCTGAGGAACTACATTGATTTTCATGCTAACTTGGGATTGCTATTTGGTCATGATATATTACACCATAAAAAATAATATTGCTAAATTCCATTTGATAATATTTGAGGATGTATTTTGTGTGACACTAGTGTGTTTGTTTATGAGGTATTTCTGGCTTAGGTATCATGGAAACATCAGAATTGGAAGCTATTCTCTCCTTCTCTGCCTCTGAATGTTAGATTGGACTCACCAGAGAAGCTCCCTTGGCCTAAACTTCAGTATGAGGGAAGGTTTTCATTACAAATTCAGTTTTTTCTTCACTTGCATTGTGTCTTAGGTTTCTATTGCTGTGATAAAACATCATGACCCAAAGCAACTTGGAGATGAAAGATTTATTTCATCTTACAGCTTAAGTCCATCATGAAAGGAAGTCAGGGCAGACATTCAAGGCAGGAACTGGAGCAGAATCCATGAAGGAACACTGTTTATTGGTTTGGTTCTCATGGCTTGCTGAGCCTGTCTTATAGCATCCAAGACCATCAGCCCAGTGATGGAACCACCACAGTGAGCTGGGCCCTGCTGTGTCAATCATCAATCAAGAAAACACACTACAGTCTTGCCTTGCAAATCAGGTGGGGGCATTTCCTCAATTGAGATCTTTTCTTCATTAGCCAGGGGTTCTACTTTGTAAGCCTGTTTTGGGAATTTGTGTCTTGAGAGAACCTGCTATTTCATCCAAGTCATTTGTGCAAATCACATAAAGTATTGGTCTCTGGTGATGTCCTTGGTTCATCTCACATAATATTGGTTTATCTTTCCTTTCTATCAGTCTACCGAGACATTTTCCACTCTACTATTTTTATTTCCCCCAAGATCCATGTTTTTAGTCTATTGATATTTTCTATTTGCCAGTTTTCTACTTGGTTGAGCGTCTCTAATCCAAAATCTAAAATGTGTCACAGCTTAAATATACTTGAACATTTATACAACACAAGAGGAAAATTCTTCACTGTAGAAACTTTGTATGAAAAAATATTTAAAATGCTGTTTAAAATTACCTTTGAGCTACGTATATGACCTATATGTGAAACAAGTGAATCTCCTGTTTAGACTTGGGTCTTACCTCCCCAAATGTCTAAATATGCATTTGCAAATATTTCAGAATCCCAACTTCTCAAAATGATATATCTCTTTGATGCTTGATGTTCAAAGTATTTCTGCATAGGCTTTCTTGAGTATCACTTTATTTTAGTTGTGTCTTTATGATAAGACACAGAGAGAGCAAGACTGTGTCCGGTACTTTTTTCTCAAAGCGTTATAAGCCATTCCAAAATATTTAAACAGAAAGATGAGAACACTGAGTTATTGACTTGTGACCATGTATCTGTCACATGATTTAAGTTTTCTAGGTTTCTCACCTCTGTCTTTTTATCTCTTTCATGGTCATATATTAGGTCATTTTTTTTTCTCATTCTGCTTTTCATCTCTGCTTGTTGAAGAGACTGTTCTTTTTATTTTCTACTATTTCAGTGACCACGTGGAAATTGTATCACATGAATATAAGGAAGTCAAAGATTAATGGGTATTTTCACTCATCTTCCCAACAATTTGGCATCCTGGGATAGTCTACTTCCATCCAGAGGATACAGCACAGCTCTTGCCCAACAGGTCCATCTGCTTCTGTTTCTGATGCTAACAGACTGACCATGACTTTTATGCAATGTCTGCCCTGTTTACCATCATCTTTGCTTCCTTTCCACTGTGCATGTCAGATCCATTTTTACCTTCCTAAAGCATGCATGGGAGAACTTTGATGTTAAACTGTTTGAGACTGGCATGAGGCTGAGAGAAGATGTGTATAATCCATAATATTGAAAGACTTGATGAGGGCTACCACCCTGTACAGATGGTGATTTATGCTTAGTGCTTGGAGATTTTATTCTTTGTGTGTTTGGCTTCACCCATTGCCATGGAAAAGGTAGCTGTAATGTAGCTATCATAACCTTTATGCTTTTCCTCTGGGCTACACTGAAGAAGTCTCTGCACTATATTATACTTCATGGTGGATTTAAATATAGGTGTCTTCTTTTTTATTTAATTTTTTAATTGAAAATAACTTCTCTCATACAATACAACTCAACCACAGTTTCCCCTTCCCCATTCCTCCCAGCTCTCCCCTCACCTCCCTTCTCCCCCTCCATTTCCTCTTCAGAAAAAAAAAAAAAAAAAAGCAGGTCTCTAAGATATGCCAGCCAATCAGTACAAAATAAGACACAATTAAGATAAGGCAAAAGCCTTCATATTGAGTCTGGACAACGCAACCCAATAGGAGGAAAAGAGTCTCAAGAGCTGACAAAGGAGTCAGAAACACATCCACTCTCATTGTTAGGAGTCCCACAGAAACACCAAGTTAACAGCCATAACACATACCCAGAGGACCTGGTTTCAGACCCATGCAGGCTGTGAGCCCATGTGGGTCCTGCCTAGTTGATTCAATGGGCCATGTTCTCCTGGTGTCCTCTATCTGCTCTGACTCTTACAGTCTTTCCTCCCCATCTTTGTTGATGCTCCTGATTTGTTTCATGGACCTGATGGCTGTTGTATTTGTTGTGAAAATTTCTCAGATGCTTATTTCCTCCTTCATTTCCTCTATTGCCTCTTTTCAGGTTCTAATTAGATGTGTTTTCTGTGGACTCCTATGCTGTTTTCTTCTAACCTGTCTTTTACATTGTCTACTTCTGACACTCTGTGTTCAGTAAAATTACAGTTTTATATTTACTCGACTATTTTACTCTTAGCAGTTTCAAAAATTGTATGATTTTTTAAATTCTACTTAAGGTACTTTTCATTCCTAGAACTTTCAGCTCTTTTGAAATCAGCTTGGTTGTTTTCATAGACTCTTGTTCCTTACTTGTAACTTTAATGAACTCTTTTATATGCCTTTAAGCATATTAATTTTTATCCGGTATGTTATTATTAATATCAGATATATATGTGAATATGAATGTGAATCCAAGTCAGAAGTTCTTATTATACATACAAGTGTACACACACACACACACACACACACACACACACACACACACACACACACACACGCTGTGATTATAAGTTCATGTTCATTGGAAATTCCTGGGGTGAGGGTAATTTCCTCCAGAGTAGACCCTCATGTTCACTTTATCGTCTATGAATGCTTTTTCATACTAAGCACATTGTGGGGGGGGGGCTGGCCCTTGCCTGACAGGAACAAGCTTGTGCTTATGGATGGCAATGGCATTTTATGCAGAGCTTGCTCAAGTTTCCAAGTCCTGGGTTTTTTTTCTCCATCTACTGTTTGGCCTTAAGTTCCAGGTTATAGATAAAGTCAGAAGTAGCCTTCACAGTACCTAGGTTTATTTGCTAGGATTTTTTTAAAGCTGTGCAGAGTTTTATTAAAAGCTAAGTACTGTATTTAAGATATGTATTCATGCATATTTCCAAGGTCCTAGTTTCTTCATAGCATTTGAGTCTTGGGTTACCCATTCTACCACATTGCAAGAAATAATATTATACTCATGTACTTTTTTCACTAGAAATCTGTAACACTGGCCATCTGTTTCTTTAAAAGTTATAACAAAAAAGTTAAATCTGGAGCTGGAGAGATGGCTCAGTGGTAAAGTGCTTATTTTATAAACATGAAGACTTGAGTTCAGATCCCCAGCACCCACAAAAAATCTGGACGTGATGGTATGCTCCTGAAACCCAGTGCTGGGAGACTGACGCAGGTGGACCTGGAGGCTCACTGTCCAGCCAGTCTAGCCAAAATGATGGGCTCCAAGATTGGTGACAGGCCCAGACCCCCCCACACCAACACACACACATGAAAAAAAAAATAGGCAGAGAAGCAGTCAAGGAAGACATCTTGAGTTAACCTCTGACCTCCACAGGCACCTATGCGAGTGAATGCACCCACACATATGCATACCCCCAGACAAGCACTAAATCCACATACCTCCCCACACAAATTAACATGACTTCATTTATATACATTGACTTGAATGGTATATTTTAATCTGTTCATGCTGTTGCAATTGAGTAGGAAAGACAACAGGCACTTACTATCTACAGTTCAGGAAGCTGACCCTGCAAGATCAAGGGGGCTATCAGGTTGGGTTCTGATGAGAGCCCCTTTCTGGTTATAGACTTTCATTTCTTATTGTAGCCTCACATCACTGGGACCTCTTTTAAGGTTGCTAATACCATTCATGGAGCTTCTACCCTCATGATGTAATTTATTTTTTAATTTTAATTTTTGAGATTATCCTTTAACATTTCCCCCTTCCATTTCCTCCCTCCAAACCTTCCCATATACCCCTTCAAACCTTCAAATTCATAGCCTCCTTTTTCACCAGTTGTTATTGTATGCATATATGTATTTGTACATACATATATTCCTAAATATAACTCATTCTGTCTATATAATGTTACTTGTATGTATATTTTGGGGGCTGACTGTTTTTGACACAGAACAACTACCATGTGCTCTTCCCTAGGGAGGACCACCTCTCCACTCCCAGTTTTCCTCAGTTACCTACAGTTCTTTGTATATGGTTGAGGTCTTGTGGGCTTTTCCCTATCCAGTTTGCCATGCTTTGTTCAGCTCACATTTGGGCAAATTCTACCTTTTAATATCACCAGACTGGGATTAGGGTTTCAACGTGTGGCTTTGGGAGAACAGACCACTACCCATGGCTTTCCTTTATCTACACCCAGGGCTGTCTTCTGTCTATACCCAGTGCTGTCCTCTGTCTATACCCAGGGCTGTCCCCTGTCTCAGGGCTATTTTGGTAAGGTTGTTAGGGCTTTTCTAATGTTCCATTTTTTATGAAACCAGAAATCAGGGTAATGTGCTTCCATTGCTATTCAAAGTTCTCTGTAACCATGTGAAATAGCTAGTGTATTAGCTACTTTTCTGTTGCTATGATAAAATACCATGACCAAAGAAACTTTTTGCAGAAACGGTTAATTTTGGTTTACAGTCTCAGAGGAATAGAGCCCATCATGGCGGGGGAAGTATGGCATCGAAATGGATAGCTAAGAGCTGAAAATCCTCAACTGCAAGCATGCAGCCCAGATGAACAGGAAGTAGAATGAGACTATAAATCCTCAAAGCCTAACCCCAATCACATACTTTCTCCAGTGAGGCTCCATTTCCCAAGGGTTTCACCACCTCCCAAAGAGCACCACCTAGTAGGGACCAAGGGTTCAAACACAGGAGCCTATGGGGGGCATTTCTCATTCAAATTTCCATAGCTATCTAATTTTCACCTGATATGCCCATATATACTCCATAACTATATCTGTGATGTTGGGAATTCAGCTTGATTACTGTTTTCTCAGCATTTAAAATAATATTCAAATTATATCCACCTGTGAAACTTTGGCCACATTTCCACTCATGTTCTTAAGTAGGCATTCCTGGTTGGAGAATTTGGGGGTAAATTGCTTGAGCATTGCTAAGACTTTTGATTTTATTAGTTGCTTTTGTTGAGGCTTAGAAATGTACTTCAAAGTGTGGTGCCTGGACAAATTTAATCAAGGAGCAACCTCAAGGTTAATCTGGTTCAGTTACAAACAGTCAGAAGGCAAGTTTGAACTTCCCAACACTTGGTAAGACACTGCAGCTACATACTGACCTTGGATTTGTCTCCTTATAATTTCTTTGGAATTGAATATACATATTATATATATTCATATATTATTGAATGTATGTACATGCATACTTTTATTTTTGCTAATTTGATTGACAAAAATGGCATCTTTTATATAATTTCAAATCATAAATAGGGTTAAATTTTCTGACTGTTGGCTGTGTATATTTCCTACTTTGGAAATTGCCTCGTGTCCCACATCCCTTTCAGCCACCTGACTGATATAGTTTTCTCCCCTAGAAAATGAGTCTTTAGTGTGTCAATTCTTTGATGACCCCAGAGACCCCGGTGGTTAGCCTATACCAATTAAGCCCTTCTACAGTGACCCCTGAACAACCTTGAACTTGTATTTTACACTTCCCTTAATTTGGTCTAGTTTCTTTGACTTGAAGAATTGAGGTGGTTTTGATCTTTCAAAATAATGATGTATTCAGAGGAAATTGACACAAGCGAGAGGAAACCTGGCACACAAAAATAACACATTTTACAGTTCTCTTGAATACAGACTACAAATGAGTTACCACACTTGGTGATGCAGTTGTAAATGGGTGACTTTCTTGGTTCTGCCCTGCACACAGGGAGAGGAAGAACACCCACCGCTAACTACCAGCAACCAGTTGCAACAAGAATCACAAACAGTCACCTTAGGGGGTGGAAGTTCCACACATAGTTGATGAAAATGCAGCAAACAGAACAAGTCCTTGGGTCCCATGGGACTTGATCGCTTTGAAACAAGGACAAGTAGTTTAGGATTGAACCTGGACAGGAGGTAGAAGGGGATGCATTACACCAACCAAGTAATCATTTCAGGTCTCACTCTGATTCCCCTGCAGGGCCAAGGAGAGATTAAGGTACCTGCATCCCCCTGGCTTGAAGCTTGTGTTTACAGGGTGAATGTTAATGTTCAATCCCCTTGTATTCCTCCAGTTTTAGTTTTCCCTTACAAAAAATATATCCCATGATGTCAAATCCAAAATCATGCATGTGTTTTCCAACTGGTGCTTGCAAACAAGCTTTCCACTTCCCTCCTGAGCATTGATCCAGTCTGCACAGGAGGTCCTGGGTCCTGGATTAACAGAGAAAGGATTGAGAAAGGATTTTAACATGATGTAATTGAATGTGAATCGTTAATTACATTATGAAACGGCAAAGCTCACAACCTGGAGTCTCTGCAGCTGACTTGAATTAGTTCTTCAACCAAAGAAATTAGCGTGCAAGTCAGAAAACTCACAAGGCCTAGAATGCCAAGTGCAAGCAGTATAGTTCCCCAAGCCTCACCTGCTGAGCAGGAGATGCTTTCAGTTTGCTGCTGCATGGATCCCAGCTGTGTGCCTGGTTCAGAAACTGCTAAACATGCGCCTAACTGTGTGGCTTTTTAAAAGGCTTATTTAGCTTGAGGAGATAGCTCAGCCAGTGACATGTCTGCCTCATGGTCAGGAGAAACTGCATTTGCTCTCTCGTGCCCATGTGAAAAATAAACCAAGCACGGTGGTGTGTGCTTCTCATCCCACGGCTAGGGAGGCAGAGGTAGGCAGATCTCCCAGCTTGCTGGCTAGTCAGCCTGGCTGCATCTGCAAGCCACAGTCCTGGGTCCCAGCAAGGGGCATTGTGTTGAAAAAGACAAAAGAAAAGCAAGATGGGAGCTGGAGAGATGATGAAATGACTCAGAAGTTAAGAGTACTTGCTGCTCATGCAGAAGTCTAGAGTTCAGCTCCCAGCAACCACATAGGGTAGTTCAAAACTGCCTGGAACTCCAGCTCTCCAGGAACAGGATACCCTTTTTGGATGTATGCAAGCACCCAAACACACATGTGCACATTAAAAGAAATAAGATGATCTCTGGTTGACCTCTGGCCTCTACATGAATGCGCACTCCTGTGCAGACGCATGCTACACAAATAATGAATGAAGTGTATCTATTTAGTTATCATAGCTTCGTTCAGATATTATTCCCATTCTGATCCAGTTACTCTCTTGGGTTGCATGACATCTGCCAGCAAAGTTTTCTAGAAAGTCTCCCTTTAGAAATGTGTGAATTTCTAAAATGCCACATGCTGTTACATACAGTTCAGAAAGAGTACTTGATGTCACAGGGTTCAGGGGACTTAAAATTAACCCCTCCCCCGTCTGCTGAAGTTCCCAACCCTTTTTTCCTTTTTATTGAAAATAGAATTTTTCCTCACAAATTACATCCTGATTACAGCTTCCCCTCCCTCTCCTACTCGCACTCCCTCCCTGTCTCCCCTGCCATCCAGATCCATTCCCTTTCTGTCTCTCTTTAGAAAACAAATACACTTCTAAGGGTTAATAATAAAAATACAACAGAATAAATTATAAGATAAAACACAAACTATCACATCAGAGTTGGATGAGACAGACAGAAGGAAAAGAACCTAAGAGAAGACACGAGAATCAGACACCCACTTGTTGGCACACTCATACAAAACACTAAACTGGAAGCTAAAATATATGCACAGAGGACCTGGTGCAGACCCATGCAGGCCTTGTACATGCTGTGAGCTATTATGAGCTTTGCTTATATTGACTTAGAGGTCTTTGTTCTCCTGGTGCCCACCATCTACTTTGGCTCTTACACTGTTTCTGCTGCTTCTTTTGTGGAGTTACTGAGGGGAGGAATTTGATAGGCATTCCATTTAGGGCTGAGTGTTCCAAGAGCCTGCATGTCTCACTCTTTGTCTGGTTGTGGGTCTCTGTATTGGTTCCCATCTGCTACAATAAGAAGCTTCTCTTGACAGCTGAGAGGGGTACTGATCTATGAGTATAGCAGAATGTCATTAGGAGTCTAGGAGTCACTTTTTTTCTTTTTCTTTTTAGAAAAATGGTATTTGGTTTTACTATAGGTCCTGGGACTATCTAGCCTCTGGTTCTTGGTCACCTAAGCAGTGTTGGATATGAGTTTTATTTCATAGAGTGTGATAGATCCCCGGATAACTCAGGTATCCAGGGTCCCAGGCCACGACCGCAGTCACCCCAATCACCAGGCAGATACGAGAGCTTGCTGCAAACTGCATGAGGCTTTATTGTTTTTTTAATGAGCTAACCCCACGTTAGCTCGGGTCTTTCACCCACCTGCCATGGCGGACGGCTCACAAAAGACAGGTTGAACTGGCTGCCGAGAGATCTCATAGGGCAGTGTAAGGGGAGTGTCTAGGGGTACATACAGGCTCATGATTGGTGTGCCTCCAGGCTTGGAGGGCTTACCCTGTGTTGATTGGTCAACTGGTTGTTATGGCCCATAGGCCCTCCCTGGGTGGTTGCTATGCTCTGTGCGTCATTGCTGTGCACTTGTCCGTAAAGCACACCCAGCGCCCTAAAGCATAGCACCACCAGCTAATTTCTGATTGGTTCCTTGCCACGAGGCAGGGATCTGACTTTCTAGTGACTAGGACAAGGTCAAACAAGCATGTGTTCAGCTGTTATGGCTGCCGACAGGAGTAGGCATCTGACCTTAGTGACTAAGACAAGGTCAGACAAGCTGTTATGTCTGCCGAAATGGGTAGCCGGTCCCTTCAGAGTGGGCCTTAAGTCAAATCAGATATTGCTTGGTTACTCTCACAGTTTTATGTCACCATTGCTCTGGCATATCTTGCAGGCAGGACACCACTGTAGATCAAAGCCTTTGTGACTGATGTAGTGCTTACCTTTCCTTCTCTTTCAGTAGGGTATTGAGTACCTTCTTGTACCAGACATGAAAACATAGGCTTTAAGGTTCTGTGTAGGCACTTGCTCACCGTCTATATGTTCAATAAGTTCTATAAATGTTGTCTTCAGCATTGAGGCCTTGCCATCAGCTTATAGAGAGCAACCTGTAGCCTTGGCAACAGCTTGGGTTGTTTGGGGATTTCTACGGGACCCCTTTAGCTAACAACTCAATCAGATGTAAGCCAATCCTGGAACTGGAAGCTCCATTTAGTGACAAGAGATGTCTTGTTGGGGCTCTGTCTCCCCCATTATTTGGTGATTTCATTTAGATCGCCTTTGTATCTGTATATATTTTAGAAAGCTTCTACTATATTGGGTTTCCATACTACCCCTCAAATAGCCCTTAATTTTTAGCTGTCTCTCCCCCATATTTCCTCTCTGATCCCCTTCCCAACTTGATCCTCCATGCCCTACTCCTTCCATCCATTGCTATATATTTACTCCTCTTTCCTAACAAGATCTATATGTACCCCCAGTCCCTTACTTTATACCTAACCTCTGTGGTTCTACAACTTATCATTGACTTAACAGCTAATATCTACATATAAGTGATTACATACTATATTTGTCTTTCTGGGTCTTGGCTACCTCACTCGGGATTACTTTTTTTCTAGTTCTATCCATTTACCTGCAAATTTCATGATGCAATTTTTTTAATGGCTGGGTAATAGTCCATTGTGTAAATGTACCACATTTTCTTTATCCATTTATATGTTAAGGGACATCTCAGGTATTTCCAGTTTCTGGCTATTATGATAAAACAGCAATAAGCATGGTTGAGCAATGTCTTTGTGGCAGGATGAAGCATCCTTTGGGTATATACCCAGGAGTGATAGAACTGGATCTTGAGATAGATATAAGGAGAGAGTAGAAAACCTTGCTATGGAATCGCTTTAGTTTTTCTCCATTTAGGTTGATGTTGGCTATGGGATTGCTATAAACTGCCTTTAATATGCTGAGGTGTATCCCTTGTATCCCTAGTTTCTCCAGGACTTTTATCTTGAAGGGGTGTTGGGTTTTGTCAAAGGCCTTTTCAGCATCTAATGAGATGATCATGTGGTTTTTGTCTTTCAGTTTGTTTCTATTGTGGATTACATTTATGGATTTATGTATGTAGAAACCATTCCTGTATCTCTGGGATGAAGCCTGGCTTGATGATGGTGGATGATCTTTCTGATGCCTTCACCATTTTCAAGCAGATGAGATGCTGAACAGACCACTCTATGTTCCCTAGTCCCTGAGGACAGCTTCTATAGGCAGGCAGAGATAAGGTATGCCTGAGGTTTCCCAAGCACTGAATCAAATTGTGCTTGGGAAATTCAAATTGCTTACAAATTCAACAATAGGAAAAGGACCCTAAAGAGTGACATGGAAGATTAGAGAGGTAGAAACAATATAACACAGACAAACTTGCCACATACAAAGCTTATCACACTGTAGAAAACAGGGCTGACCAGAAGTTTATTTTAATTTATTTCATGTTATTTTTAATGAACCATTAATATTTGGGATGATTAGTCTAACTAGTTGGCATTAAAATTATAGGGTAATATAGATTTTGGGGCCAAATATTTTTACACATGCAATTTTATTTCAGTACAAAAGGTTATCACAAAAGAGTAAATTGGGGGTTAGCAAGTTCACATACTCCTTTAAGTAGAACATTCTATTTTCTAAGCGGGAAAATGGAAGTGTCATTTTGGAATGAATCTAGGAAAAATATAATTTATTCGAATATACTTAGAAGGTTATAATTTCTTTGAATATTCTTGATATAATGGTTTTTAACCCGTTATGCATATTTTCTTCTTTTATTACATTTGTATTATTTAAAAGTTTTTAAATTGAAATCTATTTTATCATATTCTTCCCCTCCCCCAAGTCCTTCCACATCTTCTCCCCTTCCCTACCCACCCAACTTTAAATTCTTTCTCAAAAAAACTAACAAAAATCCAATATGACAAAACCTCCCCAAGCCAAGAAAACAAGACACCCAAACAGAACAAATAACACCCAAGCAGAAAAAAACAAAGTAATGAAATAAAAGCACACACACACACACACACACACACACAAACACAAACAAGCACCAAAACTGAAGTTCATTATTAATAAATAATGATCAACTACTCCTGAATGTAAGATCTGTCCTGGAGTAGTTGATAGTCCTATTGTCATTCCATTGGAGAAAACTGATTTCCCTCTCCTAGCATGTATAAATGCCAGTTCCATCATTACCCTAGTGGCTTGGTTTTCATTCATTCATCCATTCATTTACTTTAAGAAATATATAATAAAATATAAGAGGAAACAAAAACTATCACATCAGAGTTGGACAGGACAAACCCAACAGAAGGAAAAGAGTCCAAGAAAAGGCACAAGAATCAGAGAGCCAGTGATTCACACACCAGGAATCCCACAAAAACACTAAACTAGAAGCCATAATATAAGAGTAGAGGACCAGGTACAGACCAGTAGGCCCTGTGCATACTGCTTCAGTCTCTGTGGGTTCATATGAGCTTTGTGCAGATTGCTTTAGAGGGTTTTGCTTTCTTGGTGTTCTCCATCTCTTCTAGTTTTTACCATCTTTCCCCCTTCTGTTAAAAAGGGTTCCCTGAGCTCTGAAGAAGACATTCTATTTAGGGCTGAGTGCAGAAGTTCATTTTAAGCCTTACTTTTCAGTGACATTTGGGGTGTGGTGAATGGTGACATTAGTATTTGATTAGCACTTAATTAGCCTTTGGTTAGCATTTTTCTTACAGCCTTTTCCTTCAATGTATATCTAGAGAAGCATCTTTGTATTTTGAGTGTGATTTTTCTCATGTCTGACTAACATTTCCCTTTTGTTCTTGCTGTTACAAGTGAGTAACAGAGTTGTTAAGAAAATACAATTCCCTTTTTTAGAAATTTTCTCTGCCATGTACTTTTCTGGAACACAGATCATCATCTGAGCCAACATGAAGGAATCATTCCTTGTCAACATACCAGGCAGAGCATGCCAGCACCCCAGTCATCCAAGAAAAATGGGGCGTGTTTGTCAGGTGGTTTAGGTTTGAGTGGGTGAGAACACTTGGTCCCCAGATGGTAGTACTGTTTGAGGATGTAATGGTTAGGAGGTGAGAGCTAGCTGAAGGAAGTGGGTCCTCCTGGGGATGGGTCTTGAGGTCCACAGTTCTGCTTCCCTCTATTGTCCCTGCTTTCTGATGTGCTCAAATGAGCAAGCAGTCATGCCCACTGCTCCGCCCTCCCACCATGTTGGACTCTACCCTCAAACTGTGAGCCAAGTCCTTCCTCCTTTAAGTTACATCTGATCAGGAATTCAGACATAGCAATGGGAAAAGCAACCTGTAATACACTGGCACCTGAGCATACCTTACACATTGTCCCACCTGTAAACCTGCACACACCTGTAACCACTCTGGCGTCACTACCAGGAAGGGACCAGATCTCCCAAGTTCCTTTCTGTTTGTGATTTTACAATCCCAAATAAAAACAGTGCATATGTTTTCCTTCTCTGCAGTGTATTTTTAGAATATCTGGGAGATGAAATGGCTTCAGTTCAGCCATCTGACTGCCATTAGCACTAATGGGAGAAAGGCATCTTCATGGACAAAAAGGCTAATCCCCAAGTGTATAAATAGCAGCAGGCTGTGGCCAGAGGGCAGCCTTGACATGGTGAGCATCACATGCCGTGTTCTTGAGTGGGTAGCCCTGTTCAAGTCAGCCTTCCACATGAGGTGGATTGGATCAAAGCTTCGGATTTCAGAGGTCCTTTCTCTGACCCAGCTTTTGGCCCCTACATCTAGATAGGAAGGCTCAATAGCGACTGTCAGGAGTCTTGTGCCTTTTGGAACTTTGCCTCTAAGTATGTTCTTTCCCAATTCTAGACTAAACTGTGGGATCCTACACTTAACCAAGTGACTGGACTTTGCTGAGAAATTAGTGCAATTGGTAATTCAGTCCTGATAATGTGTCTGAGCCCAGATCTGTAGGTGACAAATCAGGAGGGCCAATCACACGTACAGGTACTGCACTTCCCTCAGTGTTTGCAGCCTTGCCATCCAAAGGTCCAAATGTCTTAAGCAACTAGACTTTGAATTGCTGAATTGCTCTATCACTCCTGGCGGAATGTAGAGGGAAAGTTGGGCCCCAATCTCACTATACACCCTATAGCTGCTTTTCCCAGCCCAGTGTGATTATCTGACTAAAGCATTCAGGGCATTTTAGAGGTAAGGGGGATTAAAGCATGTTCACCAAAAGGAAGCTGTCTCCACAGAAGGGAAGAGCCAGAGGCTCTTGTCCTCACTTTAGATCTGACTTTGCATTTCAAGTACACTTAAGGGTCTCGGGTCTCTTTGGCTCCTCTAGGTAGCTTCATGCCCCCTCACCTGTTTCTGGTGATATGGATGCAGTGGTGCAGTTGCCATGTCCAGAGGACAAGACAGAAGCCAAGGGGTCTATACAGCTGCTTGCAGGCTCTGGAAGATGGTTGGGTTTGCCCTACTGCCATTCAGGTGCTATTCTAGAAACAAAGACAGACATATTAGTGTCATTCTGCATTGTCAGAATTCACTGAACAATGAAACGTGTTCACTAATGATTTCCTTAAACAGCTGGCCATTGGCAACTAAAGCTTCTTATATTCCAGTCTTAATTATTAATATTAGTCTTAACTAATCATATCTTTCAGATTAAAAAAATGACACTTCACGTAGTAATGTGGGTGTGTGTGTGTTTGTGTGTGTGTGTGTTCATAGGTTATAGAATTGTTACAACATGATTGAAGAACTTGAGACTGGATGGGTGAGTGGTTTGTTCATAGATACATAGTTGATGGGTGACAGAGCCAGGATGAGAAGGGCTACTAACTCTCTTGTGCCATATTCTAAGTTCTTTCTATCACTTTCCATATTTCTGAAATGAAGTATGTTGCAAACTCAGCCATCCAGAGGGATTTGGTGTCACAATATTGAGGCTGTGCAGGTAGGTGTGTGAGCAGGCTTAATGAAATACTGGACTCCATGGGACTTCCTGGGTATTTTAGTAACTACTACTTTACTTGGATGTTTATGCCTTATCTGTTTATGCCTATCACAAGCACAGAGGTAGTCATTTTGTAGTTTCTGGGGAGAGACTATATAACAAACTGCTCTGTTCCAGACTTTTCTGAATCTTTCATCAATGGAGTATTTTAAAAAACAAAACAAAACGAAAACCCAAAAAACAAAAATGAAACAAGCCACTGTTTTAGCTAGCAGAAATGGTACAAGAAAGTCCAAAGACATCCTTTATGTCCCAATTCCATGACCCAATATTCACATATATATTAATAATGACCATTTAAACATGTTTTTCATAAATCAACAAGCACCTGTGTGCCCTGAGGACCCACTGCCTAAAACTTCACTTTTTAAGTGGGCCTGTGCTCATCCCACACTGAGACCTCAGATAGCCTTGGAGTGTGTCAGGTGGAGTGATAAGGATGACACTCAGTCCTGCAGCAGCAGGGTAGAATCAGGTGTAGAACACAGGATATGGTATCCTCAGTGAAGCTCTGGGCTAAATGATGTCCTGGGCTTTAAAGGCCCAAGGGAAACCCGTCTTCCTTCCTCAAAGACCTGATCTTGCCCTCATGTACAAGTGTAACAAGGCCAGGTAGAGGAGCACAGCCGAAGTCCTGTGGAGCACAGCAGCATGTTACAAGGGGTGCGGGGAACCTGCTCTCCAGACGGAGTGTGGCTCACTGCTGGTAGAGCAAGTTGATCTGAGACAGCAGGAGCAGTGTGTAGGAGCAGAGCATTTAAAACTGCCAGCAGCTGGCAACCTCATCTCTCACCCATCGTTAGCCAGCATCTAGGACCTGGTGATTTGGTGACCTTTTGCCCTGTTTGTATATTAAGCATTGGCTGGGGCGGTGGTGGGGGCACTTTTCAATGATTTTCCCCATGATTATATGTATGTGTATAACTTTCACGAAGAAATCCCTCCCTTTCTAGGGCATACAGGAAATACTCTCACAAGACAGTAGCTGTTAAGAACCAGTTAAACACATTTCTAGTTTTCCCAGCCTAAGTGGTCTCCTGAGTGAAGTCCACAGACTGTTCCGTTTCCTGCAGAACCTTCTTAGTGGAGAGGAATAAATAACAACCCGGGCATTCTCCACAATATGGGAGGGATCAGGAAATAGAGCTTTGGTGAGACACCACCTGTTCATGTCATTGGACACGATGGTCCTTTGGGGAAGAGATGGAAATGTCAGGATGTTAAGTGTCCAAGTCGCAGGGGAGGAAGGCCAAGGGATCCAGCCAGCTTTGCTGACTCAGCTTCCTTCTGGGGCTTGACTTTTCCTAGTGACTATTTTCACATGCCATGTGCTTTTCCATGGAGGCCACTGGGAACTTCTCCAATTCATATTGTCCAAAGTCGACTTCAGAAGGCAGGACACTCTTAGAAGAGGCTGTGGGCAGGGAACATGCTTCCAGCTGTCTGGGGTGACATGACTGAAGCATGTGATAGAGCTAGAAACTGGGGGAACCCTGGTCAGGAAGCTCTCTGGCTGCTCTGGAGGCATTCTATTTGCTCCAAACAGGACTAAGAAGCCCAGGCAAAGTCTTTGGCATGGGAATCCTCCAATCTCAGAATCTGCTTCCCCTTCTGACATGGGGTCCTCAGAAGTATTTTTACCCTAAATGGGGGACATGGGGTCCTGCTGGTTAGAAGGACTAGTGGGGAGATGGAGTGGGAGTGGACAGAGGGTTTGCATGATAAGCAGATGTTTCTTGTCTCTTTCCCGGCCCCAGACCTCCAGGCTGCCACAAATAACAAGTTCTTAATGGAAAACTGTCCTAGGTGGTAGGGTCTGTCATCAGATCCATCAAAGCATTATAAAAATCCTTTGTTTTATATCTCACAGGTTAGGCCCCATCTTGGTTATCTATATTTAGCATTCCAAATCATGCTTTTAGTCCTTTTTATTCTCGTTATCACTCGGCACAAAGCTGGGCAGTTTCTGGCTAAGCACCATGATCTTGAGGTAAGACTGAAGTGAAGGTTCTCTTTCTCGGAGTTCTCTTTTCATGCTCACTATTAAGTCCATGCCATGTGCATTCATTTGCCCATTTGCTTCTTGTTTCCATAAAAGTAGAAATGGAGGATGTGTTCAAATTATTGCCAAATCCAGCTTCTACACAAGAGCCTTGGTTTTGCTAATGCAGGAGGCACATTGTGTGACAGGGGCTTGTATTTGTCCATGACAGGTTTACTTTCAGAAGCAACATGCAGATATTGCTGTGAGTATTGTTCTAAACACAAGGAGACTGATTGTAGCAACACCCAGATTTTGCTGTGTGTGGACCACCAAGACCTTAAGCCTAAGCATGGCTTTAATTCTACAGTATATCCAGCATGACAGTGAAAGAAATGAAGGGAAAGGTCACATATGGTGCCCAGGAAATAGGCCCTACCTGCCCTATGCAGCCACTGTAGGCATTTTGTCAGAGAGGCTCAGAATGTCAGCTTTTATAGCTTAAAAAAATCATTTATTATGTATACAGCGTCCTGCTTGCATGCCAGAAGAGGGCACCAGATCTCATTACAGATGTTTGTGAGCCACCATGTGGTTGCCGGGAATTAAACTCAGGATCTCCAGAAGAGCAGTCAGTGCTCTTAACCTCTGAGCCACCACTCTGGCCCTAAGGAAAAAAATACTTCTAGAGGTAGAATCCAGTGTTTTGGATACTCTAAGCAAGAGCTCTACTTCTGAGCCACACTCTGAGCCCAGTGTTTTAATTTTTAAATGCTTTTCTAAATTTCAGATTTTTGAAAGTCAGCATTTGTGGAATATTATTATCATTATTATTAGTTTAGTTTAGTTTAGTTTAGGAAAAGATAGTTTAATGGAAAGAGATTTTAGTGAGAAACTAAAATACCTCGTCAGATGTGACCAGTGCTAAAAATGTTTCCTACATGCTTCTGGATCAGAAGTGTTGTGCTTTGGGATAAGGACTGTGGAAAGACTGGAGCTCTAGAGATAGTAACTGAGGGGATCCAGAGCCTGATTTAATAGCTGACAAAACCATGTGTCTTGATGGTGCTTGCAATGTAGTAAAGATGCTCCCATTGTCGAGAGTGGGTGTACATACAAATGTGTGAGTGTGCATTGCAACTTCTGCCTTCTGTATACATTTTATTTGCTTAGACTTTTTTTTTTTTCATTAATCTCACAAACCTCTAGGAGAAGCAGCATACTTTCTGGTCACCCTCTGAGGGAAATATACGTTATTGGTTTGCCTCCATTATGTATACAAGTCTTACAGTAAGTGCGAATTGCATACACAGTTCTCCACATGGCATGAAACTTAACCTTTGAATAATACCAATGGGTTTTCCATCTCTTTCTTTTCACTGTACAGTACGTCTTACTCCTGGACTTTCCGTTTGTGTCCAAACACCACAGTGAAATCTTCACCGCCCTGCTACCCAGCCTGGCTTCCACAGGGAGCAGGCTCTTTCTGCAGTCGCTGGTGACCACAAATACCGTTTACAAGTCTGTCCTTTCTGGTCATTGGTCCCTCCTCCCTTCATCTACTCCTTCAGAAAGAAAAGCTGCTTATATCTGTGTGGGTAGAAGAAAGTTTCTCTCTGTCTAGAGCAGAGCTGGCATCCCCAGGAAGCCTAGTTCCTGCAGGGGAAGGGTTCTTCAGTGTGCTTCACCTCTGCATACTACCCAACCTTTGCAGCACCCCCTTTCGTGTTTGTGATGTATGTATTCACCTGTGTATGCATGCTTACACATACAGTACACTTGTATGTATGCAGGGGCTAGCAGTTGATGTGGACGCCTTCTTCAGCCCCTCTCCACTTTGCTTACTGAAGAGGGTCTCTAATTGAACCCAGATAGTCTCAGTTAAGTCCACCAACTCTCCAGCTTGCTGCAGAGATTCCACCATCTTTGCCTCCCAAACGTTAGAATTTCAGGCTGACTGTAACACCCAGCCAGCATTTACATGGGTTCTCGAGATCCTAACTCTTGTCCTCACACTTGCATGGCAAATACTTTATCCACTGAATCACTCCAGCTCTCTTCCCATTTCTTTTGTGTTGATTCTCTCCCCAATGGTAGCAACTCTGCTTCTTTCTGCTGCTTGGATCACCTTGAAGGTCTTGTAGGTGACATAGCTTAGGACTCCCCTGCCTCTCAGGCAGGGGGGAGATGTTTATTCCATTTCTTCATTGCTTCCCTGCCCCTTTCTTCCCTGCATCTTCATTGGGATGTCATACAAGCTCTGTAGAGACTGAGCAGAAATATGCTAAAGCAATTATTGCCCTATTTTAAGCAGAGGTCTGCTCTGGGTGGGTGTGCAGCACTACCCACAGGGAGACCCATTTCCAGCCAAAGGATGAAGCCTGGGGCAGAACAAAGGAGAGAGGGAGCCCATGGAAAGAGCTCATTCTGTGTTTTATGACCCTCTTGTTTCTCAGTGGCCACAGGCTAGCTATGCTTTGCTTTACTTCAATCTCCTTGCATTGCAATTGAAGACATAAAGGAAAAGAATAAAGCAAACATAGCTGCTGGGGAAGTTGGGCACTTAGTAAGCCACCATCCTTTCTGCATTTTCCTTCCTCCTTGGAGGTGTTAGCATGCCTTGTGAAAAAGCCTGCCCCTCTTTCTCCTCTACAGCAGCCTTCTCTCATAAGCAGGTGCCTAGAGAGGGGACTGCAAAGTCCCACTGAGCAAGCTTGAGTCCTCTCTGCAGGACCTGCATCTGCATTTCTAGTGGGTATCTATCAGGCTGAGCACCTGGTTCTCAGTTCGATGCTGTGGTGAATCAAGCAAGGCCATGAAAGGAATCTGATGGTGTTTCTGTTTGAAAGAAATGTGTAGTGCCAAAGCCTTCCCACTTATAAACTCAAAAAGCAAAAATCACAAGATAGGGCATAAATGCTGCTTTTTCAGATTTTTCATACAACAGCAGAGCCTGTAGTAGTAAGGTACCAACTCATGGTGTGGGTGTAAATGTCCCAGACAGGCTTGTATGTTAGAATAGTTGGTCCCCAGGTGGGGGCGCTATTTGGGAAGATGGTAGAAGTGTTAGGATATAAGGCCTCACTGGGATATATAGGGTCATGGAGCTTGGACATGAAAGTTAAAGGTTGCTTTGCTTTTGACTGGAGTTCTCTCTCCTCCTGGTCAGGGGAAATATGAGGAAGTTGCTTCACAAGGTCCTATGGTCTAACACCAAACCAGCCCCAGCATGATGCCTCCCCACTTTGAGGGGATCTAGCTCCTCAAACTGTGAAACAAAATAAATCCTTGTTTCCAAACATTGTTTCTGTTAGGTATTTAGGTATTTAGTCGCAACTATTTAAAAAAAAAAAAAATGAGTACAGGGAATGACTAAAGGACTTGAAGTCCATCCTCCCCAGGATCTGCAACAAAAAGGCCATGCATACTGTTTGCCTGTGCAGGCCCATGTCATGGGTTTATTCTTTCTTGCATAGCAGACACTTGAGAAAACAGAGTGTGAATCACCTGACTTTCATTATTCCAGTGGTACCCATTCATTTTTCCCCTAAATAAATATTTAGGGGCCCTTCTCACTGGCTTGGTGTTCAAGGCCATGTTTCAGAACTCACAAAAGTGACACTATCAGCAGGGTATCTATAGAATCCACAGGAGATATATGGTCAATAAGTTACCCAATATAGAAGTTGTATTCTATTCTCTGGAACTGTAACCCCTTCAAGTCACAAATGAAGCATTTAACTCACACTGATTATGTTAGAACATCTAGACAGAGGGGCTAGGAAAAGACAGATACTAGATGGGTAGAAATATTGACTTATTCTTCATAAACCTATAAGTAAATACATTGATTCAAACATGGATGGCCTTTGTTAGCAGGCAGACAGAGACTGTATCCCTGATAATTAATTGGATTTTGTACATTTTTCTGAGTTTCTAATGAAAGGAAGCCATGTAGGAAGGTTGACTGTTATAGGCCATTTTCTGCCTACAGTATTTTATAATTAAACATAATTGGTGATTTTTGGAGTAAAGGTTTATAAACATGTTTCCATACAATTTAGCAAAATACAGCTTTATTGTATGTGGGGATGTCTGCACTCCTAAAACAAGGTCTAGCAGCTGCCACACATTCAGCACTTTGGCCTGGGACCAGTAGGAATGTTTCTGAGTTCTTCTTAAGAAGCATATGGAACACAGATTTGCCCTCATTGTGAACAGGAATCAAAAGCACCAACTAGACTGCTCTGGGCTGGACCCCAAATTCATAAAGGTGATTTGGGGGAATCCTACACCCTGATATTGGTGCTTTTCACACTAGGCTGCATGACCTAGTTTTACCTACAATCAGGTATTCTCAGATACATAGGGGAAAAGCAAGCTATAGAAAGTGGGACATTGTTGACAGGTCACCTGTGACATCCTCAGAGCACCAGTGTCATGGGTCCATTCTTTCTTGTGTAGGACACTCTTGAGAAGGCAGAGTTGTGACTTTCCTAGCTTTCATTACTCTAGTGGTACCCACTATTTTTCCCTGCCTTAACACATAAACATTTAAGGGCCTGTTTCATTTACAGTGGGTATTCCTACGGTGGAGCTGTTTCCTTTAGGGACATCAGCATGGGGTGATGGTAACTCAAGAAGAGTCATGACTTTGTCTAAAACAGGCATCTTTTTAAAACTTACAGGAAATTGTGAAAGTTTAGCTTTTTTTTTTATATACCAACCTATTAAACAGACATCAGAAAGACAGTGTCTCTTCCATTCCCACTCCTGGCCTGCATTACCCTTCCCCTCATCATCATATCTCTCCAGAGATATCCTATGCAAAGAAGCATTTGCTATGAATGTGCCTCATTTTGCTTTGTTGGCTGAACAATACAGTTGCAATGTGAGTATACATTTACTCAACAACACCTGTCTCTTTAAGCTGCTGCAAGGTACAGATGCATATAGCTTCCTTCACTGGTCCCTGATTGGTGAACATAGGTGTCTGGAGAACTGGATGTCATGCTGTAGAAGCAGCATGTGCCACACATCTATAGATCCATCTTTTCCTCAGCATTTGGAGAGGCATGAGGCTTTGCTTGCCGCCTCTGCACCTGCTATAACACATCTTGAGATTAGTATCTGTAATAATAGGATTAAACCAATGCTTAGTGTGTATCAGATGCTCTAGGCATTATTATTTTCTCGTTACCTATCTTAATATTCGATGTTTACATAAATAATATTCTTGGGTATACTAAATATAATTGAATACATTCTATAGTATATATTCTAGTTCTATATTTGTTATGTAAGACCCAATGATAGAGCAAATGAATAAATCTATTATTCACTGATTCTATTGTCACCTACCTAGATTTTATAGATGAAGCTGTAAGTTTAAGTGATAGAGCTGGAATTTGAACTTAGGTACTGTGGGTCAAGCCCAAGTTCAAGATGCTCCATCCCCTACTCTGCCGAGCATGACAGGAAAAATAATGGGACTTCCCAAGGACACCACTGGGGCACAGTCCCTTTGCAACTGGATACATACGAATGAAGGCAAATTCATGGTAACAGTGTATACAAACAGAGCTCCTAACCTCCAGTTCAGAGTCAAGGACACTGACCACATGTTAAGTTTGCTAGCATGGAGGTATTCCAACTACCCACTGTTCCCCGAAGCCCTGCTGTAGCCCACTAACCAGAAGAGCAATGGGACAATCATCAGGCACCTGAGAGGCAGCCTCATCAGATGTTTAGAGTCAACTCTCATTTTATTTTTAATAGAAACAAAAGTACTTTCTGGAAACAGCAAGGAGCAGCAAGGAAAAGCACAAGTGGCCCATCAGGCTTCCCCAGTGGGACAGAAGCCCATTAAACACCTCCCTCCTGACGGGAACAGTCCACCAAGCAATGCTGGTCAGGCTAGCATCTTTCCTGAGCCCCAAGAGAAACAGCACCCGTACTTCCTGACACCCAGAATCCCCTTGTCTGGGTTTTTTTGCCCTTTACAAACTACATGTGCCTCTCTGCAGGAAGATGGTGCTGTTGAGATAGAAAAGGAGTCCCCAAAAGGTAAGGAGTGAGGGCGGTGGCCACCGGGTTCTTTCTTGATGCACATAAATATCTCAGTGCCTTTCTGGGATGAGTCACACATGCGGGCCTTATGGAGATATCTAGTGGCAGGGTAGAAAGAGCAGGACTAACAAGTAAACATGGTGGGTAAGTCACACCTCATAAGCAGATAGAAGGTAGCTTTATGCAGGTCACCAGGACCCCAGATCTACCTCACCCAGTGCCAATGACAGTGCCAGTTGCAGTTAAGGGACACAATTGACTCTGTGGCTGAGGCTTGGAAGGGAGGTTAAGACATGATCCTCAAACCTGCCTTCTGATGATGCTGCAGAATGGAGGCAGCAGGGATGAAGGAGAGGCCCTGATAGTCAGGACTCAGCCTGGAGGTGGGGATTTGCCAGGAAGCAGAACCAAAGGCACTTAGTGGAGGTCAGAGGCCATTTGGTGCAAGAAGATGCTGGGTTAGGACAAAGGGGGAGTTAAGTGAGGCTGGGACTGTGAAAGCACAGAAGAGAGTAAGGAGGTCAGAGGGGAAGGGTGGGCTAAGGTGATGGAAGGACCTATCCTTGCATTTGAGACCAAGGCTTAATCAGGAGGTAGCCCAGAGATGGCCTTACCTGGGATGCTAAGGGGTCACTCATAGTCTGACCCTTTCCATAAAAGGAAGCTAAAACAGCCCCAAGAAAGGGCCCCACCAGCTTTGAGAGGAAAACCCTCTGATTACTTATGTGAAGCCAGTGGTCGACTCTAGAAAATTAAGGGGAGGGATACATAATTGAACACCATCCCTGGTCATTATATCATTAGTGTGGCAAACACAAGACAGATTAATATGATGTCTTGAAGCAAGCGAACTGTAATAATTACACGGGACACACTTAATATGAAATCCAGACTAGAAAAGTCTCCTTTCATTTTGAGCAAAGGCATTCTAAACACTGCAGTGTAAGGAGCACCTAACTATCCAGTCATGGACTCGGGCTGACGCCTGCCGCAGTGACTAGGGCAGCTGTGAAGCTCTGTGATGAGGCTGATCTCATGAGCTTAACAAGGCCCGTTAACAACTCACTGATATTTCTATTCTCTAAATTGCCTTGTGTGTCTTCCTATGTTTGGGAGCTGGGCAGGGGAGCCGCTGGGTGCCCTCTAAATGGATTGTAAATCTGCTTTCCTAGATTATACATGCTGCGACTTGGTTGTAAACCTAAAGGAATGTGAAAAGCACGAGGACCTCATTTTCACACCTGAGCCCTCACCAGCGACGCCCTCTCCAACAACCGCAGAGGGACCACAGAGCTCTGACCCATTGGAAGGTAGTTCTGAGCCTAAGCATCTGCTAGGAAGCTCCATGACCTTGCAGGTAAAGCCTTTAACTCCTCCCCATCCCGCTTGACTCTATCCCAGGGGAGGTTTCTCCCGGGGAGTGTGGCATGCACCTGACCTCACTTCTGCCTGAGACTGCAAGTCCCTTGTCTTTGTCACTGGCCCCTCCCACCCTAACCTTTTTTAACCACTGCTGTTTGCCTCCTGGAGAGAATGACATATAACTCTGCCTGGTAAGAATGAGAACTGTTGGTATTCTCAACCATGACCATAGTAATGAAAGGGTGTCCAGAGGTCACAAGGGTCACTTTGCATTTGATTTTCAAAAGATCCCTCTCAGATGAGAGTCTCTATACACCCCATAGACCAATGAGGGTGCATAGTCTTTGAAAGAAAGACTCAAGGGACTTCCGAAATCATGCAGTCATGGATTGAAGGACGTGAAAGTTTTTTTTTTTCTTTTAGCTTCTTCTCCGATTATAGAAGTAACATACATATATCAATTAAAGTTATAATATTTAACAGGGTGGATTACCTCAGGAGAAAATTGCTGCCACTAGCTTTCTACATAGTCAAATGCACTTTTGGGGGAAGGCACTTGTTATGGGGTGCACCTCTCCCTGAATGTGAAGAAAGCTCCATTGGCTCACTGCTGTAGACCTGGACCTTGATGAGCCTGCAAAAAACATCCAGGGTGTCCCCCAAATCCAGAACCTCTAAGATGTGCTCAAATGCATGAACAGTAAAGCAGCAATCACACTTGGGCCAGCAGGGCCTTCTAAGGGCTTTGTCTCCAGCCTTGACCATTCCCTGCAGCTTCTGTACATTCAGTGACTGGTGAGTCAGTTACTCAGTAGCTGATGGCCTGCAGTGCATTTACCAGGAGAACATGCATGACAGGGATGGAGCTCACAGTGTGTTCCTCTCTGAGCCCCCAATGAGCAGGGAGGTGAATAGGACTAAGGAGCACATCTAGCCTGGCAGCATACCCAGCAAACCTGTGCTGAGCTCCTGCTGTAGGCAGACCCAGGACAGTGCCTGTGAGAGATACGAAGTTACTGAGACGTGGCATGTGTCTGCCTGCATAACTTCACATAGAGATAGCCATGTGGGACTCATTCTTGCACAAGGCAATCTGTGAGGTACCATGATGCTCTGGTTGACCTAGAAAACCCAGTAGGACCTATTGGGAGAAGTGTGTGTGGATGCTGCAGGCATATTTTCTAATTGAACAATTTGAGCAGAGACATTCAAGAACCAGGAAGTTGGGACAACAAATGACAGCAGGGGATACATGAGAAATTTATACTGCTGAGCATCAGCACATTGTCTACTAAAATACCTTGAGCCTCATTGCTTACATCTGTCTAATGAGAATAAAGACAACTGACTTGCAGAACCTATGCAGGCATTCATGAAGAGAATGGGTACAAGTGACTTCCCCAGTGTCTGATATGGCAGTGGAGATGCAGAGGATGCTGATCTGTCCTGTGAAGTTCACAGAACCACTCTGCATAGCAAAGACTTCTGTCTCTTTCTACCCAGGAGAAGCAGTTCCTGTAAACCACAGACAGAACTTCTGAAAGGCACCATTTTCCATGTCAGAACAGTGCCTGTGCTTCCTAAGACTCCAACCCCAGCAGAAAGGAGTATGTAGAATTCTAGCAGCTGCCTTCTAGCCCCACCCATGTCTCTTAGAATGTCGTATTACAGGACCCTCAGATTTGGGTTCCTTGGTAGTGAATGGCTTGGCAGCATTAATCCACAAATGGAAAGATGTTGGCCATTGGTCCTCAGTGGCTTCAACACTAGTTATTGTTTGGTCCTGCTGCAGTGGGTTCTGTGCTGCTGGCTGGAACTGACCTCCATCAGCTTTTCATCAGTGTCCCCATTCCATCTTTACACATAATTACAGGGGGGAGATGATGACATGGATTTACACTGTGGCTTTTGCCTGCTGAGGTTTGTTGTGCTCTTGATTGGCTCCCATTGAGTAAATCAGATGGATGTGTAGATGTGATTTTTCTTGGTCTCCCTTCTCTTAAAAAGTAAAATCTCTTCTTTCTCCCAATTAGGAAGCACTGGAAGTCCGTAGACCCCAGTTCATTTCTCGCTCACAAGAACGCCTGCAAAAGCTTAAGCACAGGGTACAGCAAAGGAAAGCCCAGCAAACGGAAAACCTGGGGCAGAAGCAGAGCCCACTTCCTGTCCGTGCCCACAAGAAGCAGTTCACTATTCCCCATCCTCTTAGTGGTAAGCTGCAGGTGGCTCAGGAGTCCTGGATAGAGTGGGGACAGGTATCCTCAGGCCTGGAGCCTTCGCCAAAGGCTCAAATGATGATCTCAGATGATGCCACTGGCATGCGCAGACCTCAGTATCCTGAAGCCTTCTCTGGGAGCCAGCTCATTTTGAGAGGTTACATATGGGCATGCAACTCAGCAGAAATAACTCGGGACACAAATTCACCATTCTAGCTGGGAAAGGAGCCACAGCACTGTAGGAGCCAGGATAGCAAGTTCAAATTCTTGGCTCCTAACGGATGCTTGCAAGCAATCTCCTTTGCCCTTTATAGATTGCAAAACAGACCTCGGGGCGAGAAGTTGACTCCAGCTTGTCTGCATCAACATTTGTCATCTTGAGACCTCTTCCTGCTATGAGCTCAGAGGAAGGATGGCCAGCTTGCCCAGAACTGCGAGGCCAGGGTCAAGTCAACCCTGAGAGGCAGGGCACACTCATAGGAAAAGGAGTTAGCAGAAACCTTTTCTGGTCCCAGCACTATGTGGGGGGCTGGGAACATCACTGTGAGCAACACTGATCTCAGTCTTCTTTACCTCATAAACAGGCCCTTGAACTAGCAAGAATAACAAGAAATGAAGGCAAGGACTGGAATATCATAGCACTTATGTAGGACCTGCCAACCCAAATCTTAAAATCAGGAGACTTGGAGAAGCCTCTGGTTTATTGCTGTGAATACAGGAATGAGGTCTCTCTTCCTAGGAAAATGTTTTGGCCCCCAGGTGGTGAAATCAGGAGTATGATTATGAGTAAAAGTCCTCTGGGGGAAAATAACCATATTCAATAAAGCACAGCTTAGCAAGCTTACCAAGATCTCAGGAGGAGGTGGCTGTAGGAGACAGAGAAGAGGGCCTCTGTAATAAGTTCCTATCAGGTCCTGTTCTGTGGATTGACTGACTCCTTCCTGCCAGACAGAGCACTTCAGGAAAGCTTTCTAGAGACCCCAGCAAGGGCACATTTGAATGCAATGTTGTTATGAGAGGGATCTGGCAAATAACCTGTTGATTCCATCCCATGGCACATTCCAGGATGATAAACAAAGACAACCAGAGAGATGTGCAAAGGGCTGGCCCATTGCACACTGTGTGCCTAGCTAGTGTTTCAAGCTGGGTACAGTCACAGGTTTGGTCTAGGTGTGTTCTCTATGGGACTGTCAGGTCTCTAGCTCAACAAAGAGTCTCTGTTTCAGGCACAGCTGTCTCAAGGTGCTGTGAAGACCAAATGGCAGCCACAGTGGGAATATCTCCTCGGCACCTTCACTCATGCAAGATACTAAAGATTTTTCTTGGTCCGAGTGTAGGCTGCCAATCCCGATGTCAATAGATAAGCACGGTGAGCACACACATACAGGGTGGCATTGGAGGATCTCCATTTTCAGCCTTTAGTTTGTGCAGGAAGCAGCAGAGACCTGTGACTGTAGGGAGCGTATTCAGTATGGTGATGTATTTGTTCACTTTGCATCACTCTAGCAAACACCTGAGACAAATCAACTTACAAGGAGAAGGGGCTTGACTTGGGTTCAGTTTTTGAAGTTTCAGTATGCTCAGTTAGCATCATTGAAGGTGGGGTTTGCTTTTTGGCTTATGGCAAGGTGAGATGTGCAAAGTGGGGCAAAGATGCTCGTCTCACAGTAGCCAGGCAGCAAAGGAGAGAAGGGACCAGCATCCCACAGTCTCCTTCAAGAGCATACCTCCAGTGACATGAAAACGCCCACTTTACCCCATCTCTTAAAGTCTCCAAGCTGGGGGACTGAGCCTTTCACACACAGGAGGAAGGTACTACAGATTCAGACAGTAGCAGGTACCATGTTGGGCTCCTCCCCTTATGCCTATGCCACGCCAATGGCCACAGTATCACAGGGATCATGGCATACCTGCATTACTTTCTTGCCATGCTATAAGAAATTGTCACAAACATGCTGGCTTAAAATCATGAGCATACATTCATTCAGAGTTCTGGAGACCAGGGGTCAAAATCAAGGCCCCTGCAGGGCCAGGCCTGTCTGGAGGCTCAGAGCAAAACATGCCACATCCCCTCTCCCAGCTTTGCTGCCTTCTGGCCATCCCTGGTGCTCCTTGGCTCATAAATGCACCCCTGCAGTCTCTGCCTTTGTCTTCACATGACCTTCTTCCTATGTCTGTGTCCTTTTGAATCCAATTTCCTCTTCTCATACTGAGCTGAAGTCCACCCATCCAGTGTGACCACATATTAACTTGATTATATCTGCAAGGACCAGATCTCCAATGACAAGGTCGAAAGAAGGTCACAGTCACAGTTTTAGGAATTTGGACTTGACTGTCATCTTTTTGTGTATATGTGTGTGGGGGGTGGGGGTTACAATTCTGCTTGGAACATCAGCCAACTTTGATGTTTTTCCCAAAATAAATATTCTTATAAGTTCATGTGCCTCTAAATGAACATTTCAAAACTGTATATAATAAAAGGGGCCAGTCTGGATGCATAGTATTAAATAACCAAGTCACCTTTTTATTCCCCAAATTCCAAGACAGTCCTGGCCACTAGAATGCTCTTGGGGGGACTTGAGCAGTAAGGATTTTATGGCCATTCCAATTGTCCCTGTGGTACGGACGTGTTTAGGAGCGCTTTATTTCTGTGTTTGTTTGTGTTATGTCAGTTAGATCAGACAAGTCCTGAAACCAGAGCCTTGTGTAAGCTCAGGCTAGTGAGAGGGAACGTTTAAGGCCCCATTAAACAAGTCTACAGTACGCATCTTGTCTTCAGCCTGTCTGCTGGCAAGATGATAAAAGCAAAATGCAGATGTTTCCTTACATGCTAAATTAGTTCATAAATCATGTGTGCGAACGAGCCCCGGCTGCAACACTGAGACGTCTGATGGAAGGAAGACTCAGGTTTGCTTTTCCTTGCTGGGGTAGCTGCCTCTGATCAGAAGCAATCTTGGCTCAGGAAAGACCTGAGTGATTCAGGTGGGAGCTCTGGCACCTGACAAGACTGAGAGAGGCAAGTGCCTGGATTTGCAGGAGCAATGACAAAAGGGACCAGGGCCCAGCTGTTTCTTGTTGCCTGATAAGTTCTAAGCAGCCTTGAGGCTCAGGGACAGATTGAGGCATGTGTGTTGCGTGCACACGTGCATGCATATGTGGGTGTAAGTGCTAATTAGGGCTAAGGGTCTCTGTTTGAATAGCAGGGAATGTTTTATGAGCAGTCGGGGGTGATGGAGGACTCATGAAGTAGCTTTATAAATTCCTGGCTACAGTTCCCAGCTCCTGATGGAGAGCTTCCCATTGCATGGAGGTAAATGGAAATGAAACAGGTGGGTTCTGGTGCAGGGTGGGTGGAGAGGAAAGCACAGGAGTGAGAAGTGGCTGGAGATTCTCCGTGTAACTATGGAGACAGGATCAAGGGACACAGGAGGGCCAAGAATCAGCTCAAGGAAATGTGACTGCAGGGAGGAAAAAGGTATAGCTACTAAGTTTGGTCTTGTGCAGGTAGCTTGCTGTAAAGGCAGAGGCTAGGGAAGGTCCTGGGGTGTGAGACAGGTAGAAAAGATTTTTAGGTGGAATAGTAAGTACCAGGTGGCAATTACCGAGCTGTGCAAGAAAAGCTGAGATGATAACTACTCCAGCCTGTGGGCTTCTGTCTTCCTCCCAGGCCAGCGCTCTGTCAAGTCACCAGAGTCACCTGGAACTATAAGCAAGGCTTCTCCATCAACTCTGCAGGATCATAGGTAGATGGAGCCTTGTTTAAAAGCTAACCATAACCTGAGAGTTGAGTGTTTCAGAATTAGCTAATACTCCTTCCTTTCAAACAGAACCCAAAGCAGAGTAGCCTGGTTGTATATGGGAAGCAACTGCATTTGGTGGGGTTTGTAACTGGGCAGGTGGGTGGCAGTCCTTGCCATTCTCTGTTGACACTTCATCCTGTTCTCACTGTTCTCACTATAGCTCCCCATACTTGGCTTTGATCATCTTCTGCTGGAGTCTCAGATCTTACCTGGGTCATGTCCTCATCATGTCAAGATCCCACCCACTCTATCTCTGCCACCTTCTCCCTAGCTTATCTCCTTTTCTCTCATCCCTTAACTCCTGAAAAATGACAAACACTTGATGGAAGCATGTCTGTCCCTTCTCTCTATAGCATGACACCCTACCTGTGCTCGTATCCAGCCTCTTTAAACTCCTACCCCTAAAGTCTCCCCCTTGACACATAACCTGGTGTGTGGAGGCTTTTGCTTCTCAACTGAGCTCTTGTTAAAAGAAGAGCTATTATTGTTACCTCAGTGCTACAGACTCAACCTGGCAGGGCCCCCCATAGCCGGCTTGCATGGCCTTGGCTACTACTTCAGCTCCTTTCCCATCCTGTTGTCATGGCTCTTCCTAATTTGGTTATGACCTTTAGGAATGCAGGAAATCCACCAGGAGCATCTGCTTCCTTAAACCTCTCTTTCCTCTATGCCCCCATTGCTGTTTGGTTTTTGTACACTTACAAATCTCCTACCTCCATGCCTTCTTCCCTTTGGATTATCCTCAGTGGGTGTCCTGGGCGAATGTCCCCACCACCACCAAAAAGAAGCATGGGTGGCCACATGGCACACCAAACTCCCTGTTGTATATCATGAGTCAGATGGACTTAATCTGATTTTCATTATCCACACTCCCCAAGGTGAGCCAAGCCTTTCAAATCACGGGCCAGCAGAGGGACGGAATTCTCTAGAAGGCACTTGCAAATTTCCTTTCCCAGAAGATTGCTGACAGCTCTTGGCTGTTTGGCATTCTCAGAGATGTGACTCAGTAGATAAGCCATAGCAGCAGATGTGATCACCAGGGCTTCTGCAGCCAGCCTAGCAGGGCCACAGCATCCTCATTCTGCCCCCATCTGATCCCGTGGGTGCTTTCCCATAAAACACTGAAAGAAATATTTGTGGTCAGCTCTCCCAATATTAACCTCAGGGGAATTTTAAAATGTGCTTATCAGAGAAAAGTAAATTTTCCTTTATCAGTTCACAGAAAAAAAAAAAAAAAAAAAAAAAAAACAGGAAGTGTGAGCTACTTGAAGGCTCCTGATTCAGAACCCTTCCTAGGCAGACTTCAGACTTTGTGAGGGTGTCCTACTGCGTTGCTTTGTATCTTTAAGAAGTTTGTGGTTTTTGTTTTGCTTTGTTTCATTTTTTTGTTTGTTTTTTGGTTTTGGTTTTCGTTTTTTTGAGACAGGGTTTCTCTGTGTAGCTTTGGAGCCTGTCCTGGTACTGACTCTGTAGACCAGGCTGGCCTGGAAACTCAGGTAGAACCACCTGCCTCTGCCTCCCAAGAGCTGGATTAAAGGCGTGCACCACCACCACCCAGCTAAGAAGTTTGTGGTTTTTAAGAAGGGTAGGAGGGCAAGACCAATTTAATCTATTGATTGGATTTAGATTTGCAAGATGAGGGTTTTTCCAATCACATTAATAAAAAGTAGGAGCTCTGGTCGGCACATAGTGAGAAAGATGGCTCTGTAAGCGGTTTGCCCAATGGCCTGGGTTTTGTTTTCCAAATGACTGACTTCCTTTGTGCTCCACAAGACAGTTAAGTAATAAACTGAGTGGAAACTCTAAGGAAATAGTTTATGAAGTTTCTCAATATTCCATAAATCTCCATTTATGATCCTCAAAAAAAAAAAAAAAGCTGAAGAGCTCTAGAATTTGAGCACACACTTTGATAAAGTTACTCTTTGACTAGCAATGAACGCAGTGGCTTGACAGCAAGGTGTGTGACTGGTGTTTAGACGTGTCACGTAAGAACACACGCATTTTGTTTTAGCTTTACTCCAGCTTTGCTGACAAAAAATACACAAACTTGTGCAGTGCACTGCCCCTTCATAAGAGAGTGTACTGTGAAATAATCAGATGTCTATAATGGACAGCCAGCACCAACCAACTTGCTTTTCTGTGGTGAGAACCATCCAGTTGTCTCAACGATCTTGAGGTCAAATACTTTCTGATAATCTTTGGTTATCCCGGCTTAAAGCAGGCTTTCAGAACACGCTTCCTTTTACTTTATTATTAATTATTATTATTATTATTTTGGTTTTTCAAGATAGGGTTTCTCTGTGTAGCTCTGGCTGTGCTAGAACTCACTCTGTAGACCAAGCTGCCCTCAAACTCCCAGAGATCTTCCTGCCTCTACCCGCCACATGCTAGGATTGAAGAAATGCACCACCACTGCCTGGCCATTCTTTCTTTTAAATAGCCTCTCACAGACTACCTTCCCCAGCCCTGTTCCTCCATTCTAGTCTGCACTGCTGTGAGTGCCAGAAATCCTGCAATGTTTATCTTTCTCCAGCCTATTTATTTCATTTACTACAAGGATCATCCACTTTGTAATGACTATTTCTCTTTTAAAAAACCAAAAAGTAATAAAATAAAAATAAAACTGAGACATTAAATCCCCCCAAAAAATATATATAATAAAACCCAAGTCATATCCCCTCCTGCCCGAGGCTCTATTTCATTGGAGTCCTCTTCCCATTATATGTTGTTGTTATAAACAAATATATATATATAATATATATATATATGTATATATAATATATATAATGATATATTATACATATATCATATGTATATACATATATACATATTATACATATATATACATATATATCATTATATATTGTTGTTAGTAACAAATGCATAAATGGACACAGGAGCGCAGATGTCTCTTCAACATACTGGTTTTGTTTCCTTTGGAATGCAAGGAAATAGACACCCTGCAGTGTGAGTACCACATCTTTAGACAGTTCTTTTTAATTTCTAAGGAGTCAGTCCCTACCAATACTGTGTAAGAGTCCCTCTTCTTCACCCCTCTCCAAATAGTTCCTGTTTTTGTTGTTGTTGTTTTGCTGTTTTCCATTGCCAACTATCCTAACAGAGATTCAGTGGTATCTTATTGTGGGCTCAGTTTGTATTTCCATGTAGTTGTATATTTTGAGCATTTTTTCATACATCTAATGACCACTTGAGAAATGTCTATAGAGGTCTTTTCTGCATTTTAATAGTCAAGTTGTTTTCTTGATGTTATTAGAGTATTTTCCTCATATATTTTAGAAATTAACTTTTTATCAGATGTATGGTTTACAAATATCTTCTCCTGTCCTGTCTTATAGGTTATCTCTGCCCATGGTTGATTTTTCTCTTGGATGCACAGAGTGTTCTAATTAGAATTCTCTAAGTAAACTTCTGCTTCTTGTGCTTTGAGAGTCATAATTTAAAAATGCTGATTTTAAACAGTGTTGTGGATCCTTTTCCAAATGTTTTCTTAAAGTGGTTTTATTCTTCAAGGTCCTACCTTTAGTCTTTAGTTCATTTTGAATTGATGGTGGGAGAGAAGGGTCCCATTTTATTCTTCTGCATATCCCTGCACCATTGTTTGAAGAGATTGTCCTTTGCCCACTGTGTATTTTCAATGGTTTTTTTCAAAGATCAGTTGAACATAATATGTGGCATCATTTCTGGATTCTCAACTCTGTTCTGCAGTCTGTATGTCTTTTCTATGCCAGAATCAAGCTTTTTTTAATCACTATTGCTTTATGGTAGATATTAAAGTCAGTTAGCATGGTGCCTCTAGTGTGTTCCTTTACTTGAGATGCCTTTGTCTAGTGAAGTCAACATGCTGTATTGGACTTTTTGTGAATTTTAGTATTTTTCCTGTTATTGTGAAAAACATCATTTTGGGAATTGTATAGGCATTGCTTTGGATGTGTAGGTCATTTTGAGTACTATCAACAATATTCTTAAAATTCTTAACAGGGGGTATATTTCCCCTTGTTAAAATGTCCTTTTCAATTCTTTCTTCAGCATTTTATAGTATAAACCTTTCCTAGCCTACTTAAATTTATTCCTGTTTTCATTTTTGGTGAAGCTATTAGTATGGGAAGCTCCTTGATTGCTTTTCCATCTACTTCATTGAAGGCATATGGAAACAATAATGATTATGTATGTGCTGAATCCAGTTCTTACTCCAGAAGTTTTAGCTGCTATCTTTGGGAATTCTTCCATGATAAGATCATGTCTTCTTCATACAAAGATAATCTCACTTCTGGATGCCGGTTGTCTAATTCTACAGACAAATAGAAGTGGTGAGGGTAGGCATCCTTGTCCTTTTCTTGATCTTAGTGGGAAAACTACCAAGTTTGCAGTGTGGTGTTAACTTCGTTTGTCATCTCTGCTCCTCATTGTGCTGAAGTATATTCCCTCTTTACTTAATACCTTAATATGTTGTTTTGTTTTGTTTGATTTTATTATTACAGAATGTTGAGATTTGTCAAATAATTGTCTTTGTCTTTGGTTTTATTAATAGTGTACAACTCTCCCTCCAGAGAAAAATCATACTTTCAGGTGAAAGAGCCTTTAAATCACTGGGTGATACTGCGTTCAGCTTACTCATCATTAATCAAAGGTTTTCACAACTAAGTCTATCATAGTATGTTGACCTATACTAAATTTGTCTAGATTGGGTACTAAGGTAACACAGCCTCTTAAAATTAATTTGAAAGTATTCTCTCTTCAGTTGTCTGCAAGTGCCCAGGAAGGCCTCTATCGGATCTCACTGAGCTCTTTGATAGAAGTCAACAATGAAGCCTTCAGGCTTCTTGGTGATTTTTTTTTTCTTTTTAAGTTTCTTCTTTAATGTCTTCACTTGCTAGTAGCCTATCATGACTGTCTCTTTCTTTTAGACTTATTCTTGGTGTATTTTATCTTCTCAGGGATTTATACCCTTCTTCAAGGATATTCAATATGTAGATATAATTGTACACAGCTGTCTCTCATGGTCCTTTGTATTTCTGTGGTATAAGTTACAATGTCTCCCCTTGATGGGGAATGTACTGTGTATGTTTATCTTATTGATTGTTAAATAAAATACTGTTTGGCCAATGAGACAGCAAGTAGATGGGATTAGGAGTCAAAGAGGATTCTGGGAAATGTAGTAGAGAAGTGCTGATCCAGGCAGGAAGTGACGTAACAAGGAGACTCATATTTAAGCGAAGGAGAAACAGGAAGGGTCCTCTTTTCCCCTCCGCTCCTGCTCCAGTGGCACAATGTGATCCACTGATAAGGAGGGATGCCAATAAGGCGTCTGATAATATATAGATTTATGATAGTTAAGACTGAGCTAACAGATGAGAATCCTAGTCATTGGCCAAGCAGCACTGAACCTAATACAAGTTTCTGTGTATTCATTTGGGCCTAACTCAGGCGGGCGACTGGCGTAAAGCTCACACGTGGCGGTGGGGCTCAGGCGGCTTTTGGCGGAAAGATTTATCGTAACATCCCCTAATTTCTCATTTCATTCCATTGTTTTCTTTCCTAGTCTAAAGTTTTGTCAATTTTCTTTATCTTTTCAAACCCAACTCATATTTTTTAAAATTAATATTCTGTGTGTGTCTCTGTGTGTGTGTACACTAGCCTTTGCATGCATGTAGGGGTAAGATGACAACTTTTGAGAATCCATTCTCTTTCCTACCTTTACATGGGTTCTAACAATGGAAATCAGGTCATCAGGCTTTCTAGCAGGCACCTTTACCTGCTGAGAGATCTCATCAGCCTTTAAACCCAACCCTTCACTACTTTAATCCTTTGTGTTTTTCCAATTTTTATTTCACTGGTTTCTGCTTTGATTGTTGTCAGTCCCCCACCTCCTTCTAACTTTGACCTTAGTCTGTTCTTCTTTATCTCATTCCTTGAATTTAATATTACATATTTGAAATCTTCATGAATGTAGTCATATGAACTTCCCTCTCAAGGTTGCTTTTGCCAAACCCTGTGTGTAGCGGTTTGCTGTTCCACTTTTGTGTTGTGATATTTATTTCTCCATTGCTTTCTCCTTTGGCCCATTGGTTGTGCTAATGTAACTTATTTAATCTCCATGTATTTGTGAACTACAGCTGATTTCCACTCTATATGACTGTGGCTGTATAATGCTGAGCATGCCTGTGTCTGAACATATGACCTGTCCAGAAGCATGTATTACATGTTCTTAGAGAAGAATGTGTATTTTGATGTTTGGGGGTAGAATGTTCTATGTATGTTTGTTAGGTCCATTTGATTTAAAGGGTAGCTAAACTTGACTGGTTGGATGTTTCTACATTGATTTTCTGTCCTTTAACAGTATTCATTATTGAAAGTGACTTGGACTTCAAGCTCTACTATAGAGCTATAGTAATGAAAACAGCTTGGTATTGGCACAAAAACAGACAGGTTGATCAATGGGATCAAATAGAAGGCCCTGGTATTAACCCACACACCTATGAACACCTGATTTTTGACAAAGAAGTTAAAACTATGCAATGGAAAAAAGATAGCATCTTCAACAAGTGGTGCTGGCATAACTGAAGGCTGATGTGTAGAAGACTGCAGATAGATCCATATCTATCACCATGCACAAAACTT
Source organism: Cricetulus griseus (assembly GCF_003668045.3). NCBI lineage: Eukaryota > Metazoa > Chordata > Mammalia > Rodentia > Cricetidae > Cricetulus > Cricetulus griseus. The sequence continues at coordinate 66,609,243 of NC_048596.1, forward strand.
AAGTCCCAATGGATCAAAGACCTCAAAATAAATCCAGCCACACTGAACCTCTTAGAAGAGAAAGTGGGAGGTACCCTTGAGTGAACTGGTACAGGAGACTGCTTCCTGAACATTACAACAGTAGCACAGACACTGAGATCAATAATTAAAAAATGGGACCTCCTGAAACTGAGAAGCTTCTGTAAGCCAAAGGACATAGACAATAAGACAAAATGACAGCCCACAAAATGGGAAAAGATCTTCACCAATCTCACATCTGACAGAGGGCTGATCTCCAAAATATACAAAGAACTCAATAAGCTAGTCACCAAAACACCATACAATCCAATTAAGAAGTGGGGTTCATAACTAAATAGAGGAATCTAAAATGGCTGAAAGAAACTTGGGAAAGTGTTCAATATCCTTAGCCATCAGGGAAATGCAAATCAAAACAACTCTGAGATACCATCTTATACCAGCCAGAATGGCTAAAATCATAAACACCAATGACATTCTGTGCTGGAGAGGATGTGGAGAAAGAGAACACTCCGCCATTGCTAGTGGGAGTGTGAACTTGTGAGGCCACTTTGGAAATCAGTATGGCAGTTTCTCAGGAAAAATGGGAATCAGTTGCCTCATGATCCAGCAATTCCACTCTTGGGCATATACCCAAAGGATGCACATTCATACAACAAGGACATATGTTCAACTATGTTCATAGCAGCATTGTTTGTAATAGCCAGAACCTGGAAGCAACCTAGATGCCCCTCAACTGAAGAATGAATGGAGAAAATGTAGTACATTTATACAATGGAGTACTATTCAGCAGAAAAAAAAAACAATGAAATCTTGAAATTCCCAGGTAAATGGATGGATCTGGAAGAAACTATCCTGAGTGAAGTAACCCAGTCACAGAAAGATAACCATATATGGATATTAGACATAGAGCAAAGGATTACCATTCTACAATCCACACCACCAGAGAAACTAGGAAACAAGGAGGACCCTAAAAGAAAAATATACATGGTCCCCCAAAGAAAGGGAAAGGGACAAGAACTCCTGAGCAAATTGGGAGCATGGGGGGCAGGGGAGAAGGAGTTAGGAAAAAGAGAAGGGGAGAAGAGGAGCAGGGAGGAGAACAAGAGGGATCAGGAAGACTGAGACAGGGGAGAAATAGAGGAGAGCAAGAAAAGAGATACCTTAATAGAGGGAGCCAGTATAGGTTTAAAGAGAAATCTGGCACTAGGGAAGTGGTCAGAGATCCACAAGAATGACCCCAACTAAGAATCTAGGCAATAGCAGAGAGGTTGTCTTTGAAGCCCTTCCCCTATAATGAGATTGATGATTAATTGCCATCCTAGAGCCTTCATCCAGTAGCTGATGGAAGCAGAGGCAGGTACCCACAGCTAAGCATTGAGCCATACTCCTGGAATCCATTTGTAGAGAGGCAGGAGGGACGAGCAAAGCAATCAAGACCGTGCTGGAGAAACCTACAGAACCAGCTGACCTGACCTAGTGAGAGCACACGGACCCCAGTCATAAAGCTGGGGAACCAGCATTGGACTGAACCAAATCCTCTGAATGTGGGTGCCATTTAGGAGGCCAGGACAGTCAATGGGGCCTCTGACAGTGGAACCAGTATTTATCCCTAGTGCACAAATGGACTTCAGGAGCCCATTCCCTATGGAGGGATACTATTTCAGCCCAGATACATGGAGGAGGGCCTAGGTCCTTCCCCAAATTATGTGACAGACTTTGATTATCCCCCATAGAAGGCCTCACTGTCCTTGAGTAGGGGATGGAGGGTGGGTTGGTAGGGGGCATGGGAGGATGGGAGGGAGAGGGAATGGGGGATTGATATGTAAAATGATTGTTTCTAAAGAAAAAAAAGTGAGATCTTATATAGTCCCCCAGTATTTCGTAATTCTCTTCAGGCCTGTTACTTGGTACATTTAGGTCTTCCTATGTTGAGTATACACATGCATGCTTGTGTGTATGTGCATGTATGTGTGTTTTATACTCATCATGAATTGCCTCCTGATCTTTCATAGTAGTTCCCTATATCACATCATTAACCTACATCATTTCATAAGGCATCTTTTTCTCACCCCGTGTTTGGCTTGGTCTATTTGCCCTGATCTAAGCTTAGCCTCTCCTGGTCCCTTTGGGTTCTCCTTTACATGGAACATACTTATTATTGATATCATTCTAGTCTATGTGCCATTAAAGCTAGTTCTCATAAGCAGTATACAAGTCTGTTTTGTTTATTTATTTAATTTACATCTATTTTTATTTTTATTTTCCTGAGAGAAGGTCTTGATATAGTACAGGCTGACATTGAACTGGAAGTATTCCACTTTCCACTACCCAAGTGCTAGGATCACAGACCTGTGCACTACACCTGCCTGGTTTTAATCTATGCATTCATTCTATGCCTTCTTACCCCTTATTTTACATATATGTGTGTTTTTCCTGTATATATGCATGTTATCACAAACATGCAGTGCCTGCAAAGGCCAGAAGAGGAAGTCAAGTCCCCTGTGACTAGAGTTATAGACCATTATGAGCTGCCATGTGGCTGCTAGAAATTGAACCCTGGTCCTCTTAACCACTAGCCATCTCTCCAGCCCCAACTCTAACATTTGGTAGAGAATTTAATTCACTTAAACTCCAGATAATTGTTGAAAAGTGAAAACTTCCTTTGGCTATGTTTTAATTTTCTTTTTTGTTTTTATTGCTTCTTGATGCTTTTCCTCCCTTGATGTCTTCTTCTGTATTGATGGTTTTGTAGGGATGGATTTTACCCTTCTTTCTCTGTCTACTTTCAGGACTCTGTGTGTTTGAATTTTGGTAGTTTTCTTGTGTATTGGCATAGTCTCCTCTGAGAGGATTCTGATGGCAAGCATTTGAAATACCTGCACTTAGATGTTTATATCTTTCCCCAGACTTTTAGCTTTGTTCCTTTAAACTGCCCCTTTCTCTTTCTCCTCTGGGAATCTTGTAATATAAATATCTTGGGTTTCTTAATGGTGTCTCCTAAAGCATGAAGACTCTCTATTCTCTTATTTTTTTCTATGACTAGATATTTTCAAATAACCCATTTTTGAGTTCAGATTCTTTCTTCTGCTTGATCAGTCTTACTATTGACAATCTATTACATTTTTTTCATTTCATTTATTGTAGTCTTCAGCTTCAGGATTATGGAATTCTCCCTCTTTTAAAAGAACTTATTTCAATCTGGCAAACTTTTTATTTTGTTCATTTGTTGTTTTCTTAATTTCATTGAACTGTTTCTTTGTGTTCTCTTATTGTAAGGTGAGCTTCCTTCAATTATTTTGAATCCCTTTTCAGGGAATTCATAAATCTCTGTCTCTTTGGTGTCTGCACATGTATTGGAGCAGTAACTTCTTCCAAGCTTCACAACCCGGCTCTTTAAGGTTAGGTGTAGCCATCTCTGTGGATAGGTGTAGCAGAACTAAGTGGGTGGCTGTGCCACTTTTGGTTCCAGTGAAAGCACAGTGAAGTAACTGTGTAGCTATTACTTGAGGTTGCCCATACATGAGATTACTGGTGTCCATAATGGCATAAAGGCTGTTGGGGTCCCCCTGGTCTATATTTCTCCTACTGAGGAAGCCATAGGCAAGGAGCCTCTCTTGGCACTTGGTCTGTCTTTCAGTAGTGATAGCAACAATATTATTCATGATGCTGTGCAGTTGCCATGGATTCAGGATCTGAAATTCAAGCTCCTTTGGAGGGACCAAGGACCAGAACCTGTATATTTTCCAGAAAATGTGAACTATGTCAAATTGTATAAAATAACAATTATTAATTTATAACAATTAACAATAATAGTTATTATTACTATCAGCAGCAGCAAAGCTGGGTTTTTCTGGTTGACTTGGTACTCAGTATGTAGCTTAGGCTGACCTTGAACTCACAGCAATCCTCCTGCCCCAGCTTCTTCAATGTCGAGATTATAGGTGTATGTCACCATGCCTAATATCTGTGAAGATGAAATCCCATCCAATATGCACTGATAATTTTGAAAAATATAAATTAGTTAAATTTAATAGAGTCCTGTAGCTGGATTTTCTTTTTTTTTTTTCTCAGTGTCCTCTAGTCGAATGCTACCTACAGTTTCAGAGAAGGACCTATGCCTTTTATAATTATTTTGAAAAATGTTTGTGCTTTTTATGTTGTTTTCAGTTCGTAATGCCCAGGGCTTTTAAAGGTACTTACACATTCTGCACTGAAGATAAGTGTTTAAATCCATTTCATCTTGTTAACCTTGGATTGTGTCAAAAGTCTACTCTGGAAATATTGTGTTGGGATTTTGTTTGTGTGTTTATACCCATTACACTTACTAAAGAAGTCCCAACTAGAGCTGTGATTTCCCCATTTTTCATTGGGAATTTAGAACTGTGAGGAAGTGGTCTCACTGTCTGCCTGTGATGCTTTGATCTATCAATGCCTAGAAGTGATGGCTGGACGCCTGGGGACTGTTGGGGCAGCAGACAGTACAGGGCCTATTTCTATCTGTGATTGGTTTTGCCTCACTGGAAGGTTGCCTAGCTATGGCCCCTTCCCAGAACTGTGGCCATGCTGGCTCCCATGCTATCTATGATGGTGCCCAGCATGAAGTGTTCTGGAAAAATAAGAGCCTGTCACAGACCTTTGGAAAGTGCTTCAAAGACACTGGGATATAAAATAAGCACAGAAAAGACAGACGCCTGCCAGGCAGAGCAGAACTTGAGCTGACAAAATGACCAGAAGATGGAATGGATGGTAGAGACCTGATACAGCTGCTTTCCCATTTACACAGGGCCCTGGGAATGGGGCCTGATGCTGTGTAGTCATGGCATGGAGAGGTTCCGTGAATATGCAGAGCACAGCTTCTTTTTCCAGCAAAGGAAAATGCCTAATGGCTGGTGTATCAGTTTTCTCATTTTGGTGTTCAAATACCTGAGAAAAGAAGTTCCAGGAAGGTCAGGTTCCTCAGTTTAAGGGTGCAGCCATTGTGGTAGGGAATGCATGGTGGTAGAGCTGAAGGTAGCTGGTCACATTGCATCTGTAGCCAGGGTCAATTTTAACTCTCACACCAAGTCAGAGCATCGTTTCAGATCAACCACAGTTAACTTCTTACATAACTAGGTTCTGTGAAACATCTAAGATGTTATATGTAATTTGAGGGATTTGTTATTGTAAGTACAAATTTGAGTGGGCATCCTGTGTCTGGCATTTCTGTCTCAAGGCTGTGAAGCCCACAGGGGCTTGGCTTTCTTCTTACCCTTCACACTACCTTTTGTCACAGTAACATCCTCAAACATAGGTGTCTTCATTTTTTTGTGACACAGTTAGACTTAGCTATGATTCAGGCAAGACAAAGAATCACCCTGTGTCCATCATAAAAGCATAATATTTAATTTATGGAAGCTTGTATTATCTTTGTGTAGGATTTTCTGTCTTGTTGAGTTAGATTACAATGGATTAGGGGTCATTAAATGTCAAGGTCCAATGAAGCTGCCCATCTTCCAGGTGGTGTTCCTTCTGTTTCCTAGACAGTGTGGAAGCTCCTGGGATGCAGCAGACATATGCCTTTCTTTGGAAGGGGCCAGGGGCCCCTTGGGGTTCACTTTGGGACTTCTGGTCTCAAGGGAAATAGGCATCTAGTTTAGTTTGGTGCTGCTGTTGCTGCCAACACTAATGAATGGAATTTTTGTAGATATGATTTATGAGCCTGTGCATCCTTTGCAATCTTTAGGAAGTGTTACAGGCTAGCCTATATGTTAGCCCTCTTTGGCAGTCCCTCTGGCTTTAATAGGGAATTAATGAAGATTGTTTGATAGTTTAATCCTTTGATCCTTGCTGGGCCAGGCACTAAGTATCTGTGTGGGGCATCTCATGTCTTCTGGTTGGAAGGAAGGAGTGTGGATAGAGAGGAGAAGGGGTACTGAACTGGGCAATGGGACGGGACTTTAGAGAGGTGTGGTTTATCTCTGAAGTTCTCTTTAGACCAAAATAGATCACCCCACTATTGCCTACTTCAGATGAATTAGCAGTTCCATAGTGGTGAGGTAGACAGACACGATGGATGTGCTAGAACTGAACTGAAATTCAGAAACCATGGTGTGATGCTCCAGGCAGCTGCTTATGGGAGATCACTCAATGAGAAACCCTGTAGTCTTAGAATATATGCAAATAGAGAGGCTCTAGAACACACCGAATATCCACTCTCCCAGGAAGACCAGTCTTTAATGCTTTTACAGAAGACTTCAGGAGGTGCATAGCAGCATCTACTCCCCAGGGCAGCTTACTGGCTTTGCTCTGTTCTAACAGGTAGGACTTGGTTTGAATGTTTCTCAGGAGAAGTAAATGTCTAAAACATTCTTTCAAGAGTCCAGAGTAACTGAGGAAGGGCTCCTGGGAGTTCATCCTTGTTGGGTTGATTATCACATAAATGACTGGAGAGAGAAGGCGAAGATTTACCATCCTGTGGGAGATGTAAAGTTTTGCAGGAGGGCAAGAGTCCCAGCCCCCAAGCAACCAGCTGTGCTGGCATCTGGGTGGTCCTGGCTGCTTCTTGGTGATATGACACTGTCAGGAGACTGCATGCTGAGGCCAACTGCCTCTGTATGTGCTCTCATACATAATTGGTTTAGAGATTGTAATAAATACCTGATCATGTTTATACAATTAATGGGATTTGGGGACTTGGCTTTTACAAAAACTCCTCAGAAGGAGGTTTGGTACCTTGTTGCCTGTTGCCTTTGAAACACGGGCTTAGGGAAGCCTGGCTTTATCAAGTGAAGTCAGAAAGAGGGCCTGGTGGTGTGTGTGTGTGTGTGTGTGTGTGTGTGTGTGTGTGTGTGTGTGTGTGATGTATATTTTTTCCAGAATGTAGCTTACCTTAGTAATTTTATTGAAGAAAAGTCCCTTCTATTTGAGTAATAGTAGAGTAAATATAATTGTGGTCTCCTTCATCCAAAGCAGTCAGAATATATGCAATTCTAAGAAAAATCCATAAAAGATCCAGAATGAGGTTGAAAATGATTCTCACCAGTGCCTTAGTTTTATAAAAGCAGAATTTCTTTTGAGCAAATGGAATTTCACCTTACCTGTGAGCAAAGCACACACATATAGGATGGGCTTCTAATCCCTGGGACTGAACAGTTAACAAGTCACCATGAGGGAGGAAGGCTTTATCCCGGCTCTCAGTTGGAGGATGCAGGCCGTCATGGTTGGGGAAGGCACATCAGAAGCCACTCACTGTGATGGCAAGAGTGTGAGGTGGTTTGCTTTTATCTGGGTGGATCAGGAAGTAGAGAAACAACAGGAAGTGAAGGCAGGTTACAGAAACCTCAAAGCCAGCCCCTAGCATCCCATTTCCTCTATCAAGGCCCCACCTCCAAAAGCTACACCAAGTACTCAAACTCATAAGGCCATGGGGTACATGTACCATAATAAATCCCTTGAAATGAATCCCCCATGAGTCATACTGTCTGTATCCCTTGCAGAGCTATAAAAGGAAGAGTGTGTGTGGGAAAATGAATTTGGGATTGATCTCATGAGAAATGGAAGAACCTTTGTTTGAATTCTCAGAAAATAGATTCTGTAGCTATAAGTGGGTGGCCATGTATTTCGGTCAAGAGTGCATGTGTATGGCATTAGACTAATAGGGGCTGAAACCCAGTTTTGCCTCACTCATTTACAGTGGACCTGGCCGGTAAAACTTACCCTTTGGAAACTAATGGACACCAGCCCTAAATGCAGGCCACCACAAACTTGTCACAGGGTTGAAAGGAAGAGTGAGATCATGGAAGGAAGATTTTGCAATTGCAAGCAGAATCATTGTGTTTACTTCCCCTCACAAACCGCCAAAGGCCACTTGAGATACTTTGTCAACTCACTGAAACCAAGAATCACCAGAAATGAGAGTCTCAGTGAGGGGATGGTGTGTGTGTGTGTGTGTGTGTGTGTGTGTGTGTGTGTAGGATTGTCTCAATGGGTGTGAACAAACCCACCCTGGAAGTGGGTGATACCATCCCTGGGTTTAGGGCACTGGAGTATATAAGAGTAGAGAAATCTAGCTGAACACTAAGTGACCTTGCCTTCTTCGTCTGCTTTTGACTATTGAATTGACTACCTGCCTCTGCTTCTTGCCTTAACTTCTGTGAAATGATGGGCTATAACCTAGAATTGAAAGCCAAATAAACACCTTCTCCTGTAAGGTTTTTTGTTTATTTTGTTTTGTTTTATTTTGTTTTGTTTTGTTTGGTCAGGATATTTTATGACAGCCACAGAAGTGAAATTAAATACTGTTGCAGGTCAGTGGAGTCTTCTACTCTAGTGAAGTCGGAGTCACTCAGAACACATTTCAGTCCTTCTAGGGAGGTGTACCCTTTGCCTTCTGCCTCTCCCTTGACTCCTGGCCAGGAAGCCCCCATCACTTATCAGAAGAGCTTGGTGATACTATGCAAACTCAAAACCCATAGCAACCATCCCCCACTGGGTGGGCGTGAGCCTGCCAGCCTTGAGCCTTCTTGGATACAGGTCTGCTTGCTTTGTACCCATCAAGGACTCCTGGGTCCAGGATTCCACCTCCTACTCTCACCCAGCAGGCTGAAAACTCAGAAAACAGAGCTATGGAAATGTCAGGTGGCTCCAGTTTCCTTCTGAAAATAGAACCAAAGCTTGAGGTATCAGGTGCCCTGGAGAAGCAGACCAAGGAGAAGAGGAACATCTGATTTCAAGAATAGACCACATACAGTCTATTGGAGATTATGAAAAGACTTACAAGCATATCCCTCGAGGACACAGTGCATCTGTCTACACTGACTCCACCCTGGCCTCTAGTAGCTCCTAAAGAATGCTAATCCAAAATTGGGTCTGGGACATTTGCTTGCCCAAGATCCAGATAAACTTAATGGGTACTCCATTAATTCTGGGAAATTCCAGGAGTCCTTTCTGGGGTGGAGGCTCAAGATAGCTGGGAGATTTCCCTGTCCCTGGAGCCCCAAGAACCTAGTGTAGGTATTCCCTTTGAGCACCTTTGAGCATATGGCCTGGCACGTGTCGCTTCCCCTACCAAGACATGGCATCTTTATTGTTAAAAGAAGTGTTCAGTGGGGTGACTGTCTGTGCAACATTTCAGGTGCATATATATATATATATATATATATATATATATATATATATATTCCTGTTAAAAAGCAAAATAAGATAGGAAAGGACTTATTAGTCTTACAATTCCAAGTTCAGTCTATTATTGTGGGAAAGTTAAAGTCAAGAGCAGACAGTTCAGGGATCCTTGCCTGCTTGTGTATATTGTAGTTAGCTAGCTTTTTCTATTTTAATTTTTCTATTTTTAATTTTAAAAATATTTTTATTAATTCTTTGGCAATCCCATACAATGTATTTGATCATATTTATCTCCTCTTCTAACCCCTCCCAGATCCACCCCTGCCCACTCAGCTTTGTATACTCTTTTTTTTTGAGGAGGAGGAAAGGGTTTATTTGGCTTACACTTCCACATTGCAGTTTATCATTGAAGGAAGTCAGGACAGGAACTCAAACAGGGTAGGATACTGGAGGCAGGAGCTGATGCAGAGGCCATGGAGGGAAAACGCTTATGCCTGAGCATATATATATATCAATATATATGTATATATATATATATCAATAATGGCAATATGTTATGCATCAATAGCAGCAACAGCTTTTCCAGGTTCTGCAGTCCTTTGAACAAAATTGTAGAGACATCCAGCACACTCCAATTTATAAAAACAAACAAACAAACAAAAACAAAAATACAAACAAACAACAACAACAACAAAAGTAAAAAACAAATTTTTAATAAATAAGTGGAGACTAGAAGAAAGTATCAGATCCCTTGAAATTGGAATAACAAACTCAGGACCCAGTAATGAAATGGTACCAGTCACCTTCAGTGTGGGCCTTCCTACTTCAGTTAACAATCAAGACAGCGCCCCCCCCCCCACACACACACACAGACATGTCCACGTGCCAGCCTGACCTAGATATTTCCTCAGGAAGACTTAATTCCCCAGTGATTCTAGGTTGTGTCAAGTTGACAACTAAAACACACTGATGTTTTGTTTCTGCCCTGTTTAACTCTCACTGAGACCAGCTGTTGTCTGGTCAGTTGGAAACCTACAGTATTTGTTACAGGCCATAATTTGGAAGAGGGAGCAATCAGGAGACCATTCTGGATCTATCTCAGGGCTGCTCCATAGATTATTGTGCAATTATTCTGTATCTCCTGAAATCAATCCCCTTTCTGTTTCTTCCAGATAACTTGTTCAAACCCAAAGAGAGGTGCATTTCAGAGAAGGAGATGCATATGAGATCTAAAAGGTACTTGGCTCTTGTGGGAGGTATGGAAAGCGTGGGGGAGGGAGGCGTGAAGGGCCCGGATGCTGTCCCTTGGGCCATGGCTTCCAGGCCCACATTCAAGGGCTGAGGTCTTCTTGGCGGCCGATCTGAAAACCTGGCTGAGGTGAGCAAAGTTGCCGAACTGCATCGGAATGTTTGTTCTGCTCTTGGACCAACCTTAGGAAAGTGGTGGGTCTCGGATTCGGGAGTGGGCCCGTAATTAGTCCCTGAGTGATCAGCGGATTCTGAACTGGAACTCTTTAGATGCATTTGCCTCGTGGCTCTGGGCAGCAGCCATTGTGCGGCTGCACCTTTGAAAGTAATTTTATGAGGAGGAGAGAACCCGTTTCTCTGGAGTGCCTTCACTGAGGCGGTCCTGAGGAAAAGCTTCCAAACTGGAAGCCAGCAGAGCATGGGAGCCAGGGGGGCCCCGAAGGGGCCACAAACTAGGTTTTCTGGCATGTCTGTCTCTGACAGTCTTGGCAGGGACCACAATCGTTCTCCCTGCTCTGCCTGGCTAGTCACTGTCCAAGACTCCCACTAACTCCAAAGGCTACCATTCTTTCTGGGACCTGGCCTCTTAACCAGAACACAAAAGCTCAACAGGGCTGGCCATATTCACACACATAAAATGTCATTAAGCTGTAATAGAGTGCCTAGCCCTGGGAGAGATTATAGTAATTAAATCAAATTGATAGTGCACTCAGAGACACCACTGAAATAGGAAGAATAATTTTGCCCCCACTCCAGACCCTAAATCTCTGCTTTTATCGTGATTATGTTGTTTCCATGATAATTAAGTAACTTTGGTTACCTACAGGGAACCTCTTTGAAAGTAAGAAAATAAGAATTGGGGGCATACCATTAATGATATGGCTCCCAGCATTTTAACTGTGGTTTATAAAGGGTCCCTCCATTTGAAGACTTGCTGTTTCATAAATGAAAAGTTGTATATACCTTGCAACAAAAGCATTCTCTTCAATTTAGTGAAAAAGAAAATAAAGAAAGAAAAACCTTTCTTTATTGGTCCCCAAACCTAAAACTGCTTATTATAAGGCCTTGCCCACAAAGCAATTGAAATAATGGACTTTAAGGCAGCATTGGTAGACAGAGTTCTGTTTGACATGTCTCTGAAGAAGACACTGATGTTCAAGGAGGACCAGTAAGCTAGGTGATGTTGTATTTACACCCTTTGGTGGCCCTTACCTGGTCTCCTCAGATGAATCAAGCAATTGGACCTCTTTGCTCAGTGGAATGTGCCTGGCTGGGCTCTGACCCTGGCTCCCACAGTCACCTGAAACTACTTTTTTCTTCATGTTCCATGTCATGGATTATGTTGGTTATATTTTCATTTAAGTTAAGTGGTAGAGTAAAGCTGAAGTTCCCTCAAGATCAATTACCCAGCTGTCCTTTGCTCAGTCCCAGACCTATCTGCTAGGATGCCCACAGTCTGTCTCCTTTCTTTCCCTTCAAAACCTTCCATTCATACCTTTAAGGAGACACTGTGGTCTTTAACTATATGTGGCATTGTACTGTCCTTGCCTTTCCTTCTATAGCTTACCATTTTCTGGTGTTACCTGTGAGCTTTCCCAAATGTAGATTTCTGTCCTTGGTTTTGACTGCATATACTATTACATTGGGATCTCACCTGGGTAAATAGGGAGGAGCCAGAGGTGGGACACACAAGCTTTTGTTTTCATTTCCCAGTTGAATTGGATAAACAGCTCAAGGAGAGGCAATCTCTGATCTGAGAGGAATTGCCCTCTCAAGGGCTTTGGGACCAGCTCCTCTGTGATCTTCTCTCCTGGTCCTTGTTCCAATCCCTCCTGAGTGCAGTAAAGGTATATTCCTTTATTCAAACATTTACCCAACCCTCACTAATACCTATGACTGGCCAGTCACTGCCAAAGCACAGGCCCCTATGGGAATTTGTGAGTAACTGTGTGCTATGTAGTTGGGCCACAGTGCTTCACAGTGAGTAAGAGGCATTCAGCTTAAGGTCCCAATGCCAGCCCACTGTTGGCCAGCATGGGGCTGTACCCAAACCTCTTGATCTTGGTGGGACTCATATTCTTGTATGACAGCGGGACCCTATGCACCTCTTCCAGCTATGGTGAGGATTGAATGTGTTTATTCACGTCAGATGACTAGCCTGTTGTCAATAATCAGATGTCACCTGCTGATACTGTCATCGTCCTTTCATACTTTGAACTCATGCCTCTAAGTGCAGAACATCTTAACTGTATTTCATCTGACTCTCATACATAAGAGAAATTGAGGAAGAGATGTTTGAACTGAGGGCCTCGTACAGCGTAGCAACCTATAGGCTCAGGATGCAGAGAGTCCATTGTGTTGGAGCAAAATCAGGTAGTATCAGAACCTGAACACTTTGTGTTGGGGAGGAAGCAAACTTCCAGAGAGGGTCCCTTAGGCCCTGCTGGTAACTCAGAAGTTCATTATTTATGTGGGGACAAGGACCAAATATTTGAATCTGTAATGTGTTTAGAATCAGCTTAATCAGACATGCCATAGGCTAAGAGGAAATAAGCAGGTTTTTAATGTTTATTTCCAATACATGATTCTTGCTACTGCCATCCATCTGTTCTTCCGCATCACAGGAAGTCAAAAATTGGATGACCAAAAAGGGGGGGATATGTAGGGAATGTTGGCCCTCAGAATGGCAAAATCGATAGGTTGAACATGTCTGCTTTTACAACTGAATCATTATCAGTGCAAATACAGGATAAGAAGTGACTTCCACATAAATACCTGGCCTCCCCAACTTGCCTGCTGCTCTTCCCAGGACACATCACTGAGACACTGTCCCTAGAGTGTCTATGTCCTGGGACCTCAGAGTTCTTTTTTTTTTTTTCAGGGCCACCATGGGTTTAACAAGGTTTATAAATATGCTTTTATCTTTTTGTTTCTAATCTTTTATTCTTTCTGAACAAAATAAAATATAATTTTTTTAAAAAGCCATCACATCAAAATTAACAGAAGTAAAAGTGCCCCAAGAGAAGGCACTAGAATCAGAGACTCATTTGTTCACACAGTCAGGGATCCAAAAAAATACTGAACTGAAAGGTATAATATGTATCCAGAGGACCTGGTGCAGACCCTTGGTGCTTCAGTCTCTGTGAGTTCTTATGAGCTTTGCTTGGTTGATTTAGAGCACCTTGTTCTGGTAGCCTCCTTCCCCTCTGGCTCTCACACACTTTTGATCTCCTTTTCTGTGGGGTCTCTGTGCTCTGAGGGGAGGGAGAAGTTCTTTAGATGGTACCTTACCATATAAAGACTCTACCTATGAGCTCCTTCCAACTGACAAGCCAGGCTGCCCCCAACCCCGAACCCCAGAACCTGCTGTCTGGTTCCTCATCATGCCCTCTGTCTGTTTTAGAATCTATAATAACTTGCCGGAAGTTAAAAAGAAAAAAGAAGAGCAAAAGAAAAGAGTGATCTTACAGAGTAACAGACTCCGAGCAGAAGTCTTCAAAAAGGTAGCTGCCTGGCAGGCACAGAGGTGACATGGGTGGTGCACAGAGGAGAAGGGGAACTTGACATCTTTGTTTCCCTCGCTCCTCCAGCAATTACTGGACCAGCTCCTTCAGAGGAATGCAATGTGATCCCAGGTGGCCCTGCTAGCCACAGCCTGGATCTGGAAGACTTCCGACGATGGATGAACCATTAAACTTAACACTATCTTCACACGTGAAAAATACTTTACTTTACTTTAGACTTTTTTTTTTTCACTTTCTGAATGATCCAAACAAACAAAAGCAACAGTCCTGGAGTCAATAGGTCCCATTGCTGGGACTGCTATCCCTCCGAACCTACTAGACTTAGCCCCTTTTATTATTTTTGTTTTGGTTCCGTTTTGGCTTGTGAATTTTACTCATTGCTTCTGAAGTTTTCAGTATACCATTTCCACCCAAGAAGGAAAGCTTTATATATTCAAGTATGCTTAAATGTTTTTTTTTGAGGGGCGCAAAAATTTTTGTAAAAATTTTGAGAAGCAAAATCTATCATATTTTAATTCCCAATCCCAATGGCTGCCAGTTCTGAAATCCAGAGTATGGCTCAAAGTCTGTTTAGCACACTCATCTGGAGTATCAGATGCTGACTTTAAAATGGACAGATGAAGAGGCCGAGTGCAGGCAAGCCAGAGAGCCCTCTGCCTCTCTTCCACCCCACCCCACAGTGCCCTCCTGTGCCAGCCAAAGCACTTGTTTCCGTGGGAGCCTGAGATGGCTGGGTGAGGACATCAATGTTTTTATAGCACACACACACACACACACACACACACACACACACACACACACACACACACCAGAAGTTATCTTGATCAAATGGCCTCCAGATCTCCACTCTTATTTTTTTCAAGTATTCTTCATAAATATGTATTTGTGGAGTTAAGAACAAATTAGTTTTTGTAACGAAAATGGAAATAAATACAGTTATTTGAAATTCAAGCATCTCTCTGTAATGTATTCTGCTTAGTGTGATAATACCTGCTACAACCCTAGGGTGACACTGTGTCTTCTCCTACTCTACCTCTGGCCACCAGAAAAGTCCTTGTGCTTCTGAATGCATGGCAGGGAATGTTGCCTCTCACAGCTGGTACAAGAGACACAGGGATGACTGCCCAGGCAGCATATAGGAGCCTGCCAACAAGGGTTTGGAACATGAGGCAGGAGCCCTGGTGACACCTCTGTCCCTATTGTAAAATTGCTCTTTTCCTCCCTCTCTCACTGAAGCACATGTCCCCTCTTTCTGGAGCCTTTCTGGAGCACTGCTTTTGTTTGTTTGTTGTATTTGTTGGCAAACTTACAAATTCTACCTGAGGGCTCCTTCCCTGCACTGCCCTGACTCTGTTATGCCCTTCAGCAGAGTCAGAACCTTCACTTTTTCTTTCTGATCCCTTCCTTCCTTCCTTCTTTCCTTCCTTCCTTCCTTCCTTCCTTCCTTCCTTCCTTCCTTCCTTCCTTATTTCTTTGTGTGTATCTGTCTCTGTATGTATATACAAATATGTGTGCTCACATGTTCAGGTGTAGGGATGTGTGGGTACATGTGTCTTTACTTGAGGAGGCCAAAGGACAATCTTAGGTATCAGAGTTCAGGCACTATCCATTTAAAAAGAAACAAAACAAAACAAAAACTCATTGGCCTGGAGTTTGCCAGATATGCTGAGCTGACTGTCCCCTGAGCCCCAAGGATCTACCTATCAGAGCCTCTCCAGCACTGGATTACAGAATGACATTTAAAAAAAAAAAATAAGCCAGGCAGTGGTGCTACACTCTTTTTAAATCAGCACTGGGGAGGCAGAGGTGGGTAGATCTCTTGGTTCGAGGCCAGCTTGGTCTACAGTGAGAGTTCCAGGACAGGCAGGGCTACACAGAGAAACCCTGTCTTTAAAAAAAACCAACTAACCACCCACCCAACCAACCAACCAACAACAAAAGCCATAGGCTCTGGGGAGCCAACTCAATTTGGTGTGCTTTCCCATGCCACGGGAAGCCATCTCCATTGAATAGAGTCTTCACTTGTGCGTCGGTTGTCATGTCTGCCATGCTCAGGAGAAGCATGGGACAGAGCCATGAGGATCAGAGGCTCTGAGGTGCCACTGCTGTTCTGGTCTGTGGCCTTGGGCAGACATGCCTGCCAGTCAGCATCCAACTAGGAAAAAGAAAACCCACAGTTATGTGGAATGTTTAGTGGACTGAATTATTCACTGTATAGAGCATTGTCTAGTAAGAAGTGGATGCAGCTCTGAAGAGCCCAAGTAGCCACAGAAATAAAGGAGCTGCTCTGGAAGGGTTCAGGTGTGGCTGCATAGACAAGAGAAAAATGTTTGTACTGCTACACCTGTAGAACTGAAAATCTACCCTACGAGGCTTGCCAGAATCCTGCCCTGGGGATGTACAAGGTGAGTCTCTGCTACAGCAGCAGTGGGAGGCGGTGGTAAGCATGCTTTGCAGTCCCTGGCCCAGGAACCTGCTGAGCTATATCTCTCCAGCGCCCCCTACTGACATGTTTAGCATTTTCCAGCTGCCTAAGGGAGACTATACAAAAGGGCTGGAATCCATTTTAACTGAGCAGACAACAAAAGGGTTGCTTTGTAGGTGAAAAGGGAGAATACAATGAAGACCTGGCACAGTTGGTTGTTTAGCATTGCCTCAGTTTCCTTAATTGCCAGATGCAAGTAAGCATAGTGCCTTCTTCATGCTGTTGCCATGGAAATAAAGTGGATGTGAGTGGAGTGTGAGGAAGGATGCCTGGCCCAAAGCAAATACACCATGAGTGTTTCCTGGCATGCACAGAGGTGGGAGGAGGCTCACATGGGCCGTGAGTTGGTCAAGAGGGCTTGGCAGTGAGATGCTCCAAAAGGCCATTGAATTCGTGGCTTTTCTGCATCTGTTGAGTCCTGTAAGCAGGAAATTTCATCATAAAGTTTGGTTGGGGGTTGAGGAGGTGACTCACTGGGTAGAGGTTTTCCTAGACCTGAGTGAGACCCTGATTTCAATCAATGGGACCCACAGAGTAGGAGGGAGAGCTAACTCTCATAGCTTGTCCTCTGGACCTCCTCGTGTGCACCATGGCATGTGTGCCCACACACACACACAAAAAAAAAACAAAAAACAGTGAATTAATAAGTAAAGAAATGCAAAATGTTTTTGAAACAGTAAAGTTTGGCTAGTTGGTTTTTAGATTTTTTTTTTTTTTTTGAGATAGTTTCATGTAGCCCAGGCTAATTCTGAACAATCTGTGTAGCAGAGGCTGGCTTTGAACTCCTGATTTTCTTCATCCCTTCCCAAGCTTCTGTTTTCCTGTAACCTTACACATACCTTCCATGTTCCTGTCACCTTGGGAACCACTTCAAAGCAGCTCAGCAAGGTGGTGCTTGCCTTTTTTTTTTTTTTTTTTTTGGCTATTAGGGCCTCTTCGGGTGCTCCAGTGAATTATTCTATGTGCAGCTTAATTGCTTTTTGAAATATATACATTTTAAGTCAAACCTATGATAGTTAAGGACAGTCTTTCTTGGATGAAGAGACATCTGTCCTTACTTTTCTTTAGTATCTCAAGAATTTCCAAAGCTCTTCCCATGCATTCCAATTCAGGGCCCAGCTGTTCCCAGACTGTTTGGTGATACTTAAGGAGGTGGGTTTGTGTCAGCTAACATTTTAAAGAAAGAATGCTAGACGAAACCAAATTTTGCAAGAGATCATAAAACACTCACCTTCCTGGCAGACATGCTGTGGAGACTTCAAATGCAAAGTAGGAAAAGTCATCCATGGATTAAATGGCACCGAAGAGTGTTTGGAAAGACAGTTCTTCACTAAGTTCCCAGGGAGGGAAACCAGGTAGGAATATGGGGTCTGGTGTGGGGACCAGACTATTTTCTCTGGACCAGTTGGCTCAGCACAAGGTAAAACATCAAAATTTGGTTTCCTGTTGTGCTTATTTTCTTATTGCAGAAATTCTTTTAATGCTGACTATGAATTTGATGAAGTCTGAGTTTCTCTTCTGTCACAAAGTAACAGAAATATATAAGGTTACAATCAATATGGAAATCAAGGCCTACAGAATTAAAGCAGCCACCCTTCCATTCCCACAGGAACTGACCACCATTTGCTGAGTCATTTTTATTGGATTCAGACCTTAAGAAAGACTCTGGAGGATTTGGAAATTCTAAGTAGACTTTGCCATAGCAACTTCAATGAACAAATTCTTCTCTGACAGTGGTTCATTTGCATCTGAGGATGGTTTGGGTCCAGAGCACGGAGGCAACTTTTCAGAGATGCAGCAGGCAGAGGGCTGAACCAGTTTCTAAGAAAAGATTCCTGAGCCTGGACCCGGTAGCATTTGAAATCCCTGGAGATGTCCAGGTGGTAAGAGAACTGGGCTGTCTCCTGGTGGTCCCCATTACTTCCTGTGGAAGGAGCAATTTCTATTGGGGTTATGCAGCCTGTCTGCCAGCTGGTAATGAAATAATGGGAAAACAATTGTCTTGGCTCTTCAGCCAGCGCCTGTTGCCAACCCAACTTCCTGGAAGTTGTGAGCTCCCGGGATGAGTCAGCAAAAGCTTGCTCAGGAGGGAGACTCTTTGAAAGAAGTGCTTGTGAGGCAGCCAATCATGACAGAATGGTGGAGATTTTTCTGTCTCACAAAGTCCCCGATTTTCAACACTTAGTGGCAAAAAAAAAAAAAAAAAAAAAAAAAAAAAAAAAAAAAAAAAAAATTCAGGCAACGGAGCTGGCCTCAGAGTGTATCCGATGACCCACAGTCTGAGTATGAGGCACAGTAGATGCAGGGTGACAAGAAAGGGGAGGAGGCAGGATGTGTCTGCTCAGGGAGGGTGATCTAATCATCGGTATATGAGAGTTCTGGGTCAAGCAACTTAAGAATGTGGTAGAAAAAATGACTGCTCCGGGTTGATGGGAATGTATTCATGTACACTCTCAACACAAAGGAAGTGATCTGCTAAGTGATTAAAATATGTCCATCAGCAGATCGTTCCACGTGATAGGGTTCCTTGAATTTGTACTTTCATCAAAATTGCCCACGAATGTGTAGCTCTGTAAAAACCTTTGAAATCTGCCATCATGGGCAGAGGCAGCTTATTCCGGGACTGGATCACTTTGGATGTTCTTTCTCTCTTGTCTTGTCCCATGCTGTTGGGGCATTACTAGCTTGTGCTGCTATAGCAGACAGCTCCTTAAGATTCTGTGGAGTACCCTCCCCCGTGGCTTGTCTTAGAGGGCATCAAGGTAGAGTCTTAGTCACATGGACTGTAACAATGACAACTTTGCAAGTGTCTCTTGAAAAATCCAGGGCTTTTCTTCAAGTTGCATCCATTGTCTCAACTGAAGATTTAATCTGAGTTCCTCATGAGTGTGCACAGAGGAAGGAGGAAACGTGGAAATTCTCCTCTTTTGTTCTGTTCTTTTGCTGAAAAGATTTCCGGACACATCCTGAATGACACCTGCCTGACCATGGTGCTGCCAGAAAGGTGACTTCAAGTAGTAGCCTTCCTCCCAGATCTAAGGACCTGGTAGTATCTAAGTATCTAAGATACTCAGAGCATCTCAAAAGAATGCAGCATTATTAAAACAAGCAAACAAAGCCCTTTTAAAATTCTTAAAAGAGAGGGTAAGAAGGTGACTCAGAAAACTGCTTGACTTGCAAGTGTGGGGACCTGAGTGCTAACCCTAGAACCCACATAAAAAACAATAAAAAAATAATTTAAAAAAGCCCAGTCCAGCAGCATAACCTGCAATCTCAGTGCTGGAGAGGAAGAGACCGAGGATGTCTGGGCTCAGTGGCTAGCCAGTCTAGCTAAAAACAATGAGCTCTAGGCTTGGTGAGAGACCCTGCCTCAAAAACTAAGGTGGGGAATAATTCATTGTTAACCCCTGGATTCACACATATTACACACATGCACACAGAAACATACAAAGACATATGTACACACACACACAGAGCTGGCTGTGGGCTTACCTGCCCAGTACAGGGTACAGGGTGAACACTTCCATTCCTGTGGATTCACTCAGAAATCAACCTCCACTTTTGTGTCATAGCCATGGCAACTTCTCTGGACATGACATGATTACACAGACCCCAAAGGGATTAATGATGACAGGGTCCACGTGGTCTAGCCTGTGCTTCACATTACAAACCTCTCGGTATACATGAGAGTTTTGTTTCTGTTTCAGAATCTGCCTGAAGGCTACTTGGCCCCGATTTAATTATTGTATGCTGACATAATTACAGCTGTAATACCAGCCTTGCTCTCAGCTAACATGTTTGTTAAAATGACAAAGTAACTTAGAATGTTTTTGAAGGGACTGTTTTTGTGGGGAGGGGATTAAAGGCTGTGACATTCATTAGCAAGGCTGAACCTGGCTGTGATGAATAAACATTTTTATGTGGATTAAACTGGGGTGTGTAGCTGTCAGTATGTCTAAGATGGTGTAGTGGATATAGTGGGGGTGACAAGATTTGGGTGATGCATTTGCTTAGGATCTGAGCACTCCAAACCTGCCTTTCAATTAGCCCTTGAGAGGAATTTCCTCTCCTGCCACCACTGCTATGTATGAAGTGGCTTCCCACTGGTTGACAGTGAGACTTACTAAACCAAACAGGGAACCTAAACAGAAATCCACTATCCCCAGGGCACCTGCCACGTGCCTGCCTCCCTCCCCCTACCCAGGAACAGCTTGAGAAAGCGTTTTGTTGAAGGCTAACCACACACCACTCTCCAGCCCCATGCTTTCCATGGTCCTGTTTGGTCACAGCTACCATTAATACATGCAAATAAATGATAGCTATTTTCTTGACTATTTTAGAAGCTTCCATACAACCTCAAAGTGAAGAGACTTACAAGTGAGTTCAGCATCTCATTCCTTTGGCATCAAGGAGCTCTGGTTCATTCAAAGACTCCATCTGTTTGAGGTGAGCAGCCTGCCAAGGCTTACATTTGTTTTGTTTTGTTTTTATGTTCTAATTCTGCCCCCTTTCCTTGCCAAGATGGTACCTACTTACAGGATGGGTCCACTGGTGAGAGATGACTAAGTCAGAATTCTGGGTCTGCTTACAGGGTCCCTAGATAGCTGTGTACCTACTGTGAACTGAAAGTTCACGTTCATGTTTGTACTGTGAAGCCCAGTCCCCTGTGTGATGATGGGTTTGCTAGGAAATACGCAAGATTAGAGGAAATCCTAAGGGTGGCCCTTGTCCAACAAGATTGGTGACCTATAAAAAGAGACATGAGAGCATGCATGCTCTTTTTGAGAGTGCACAGAGGCCACATTAGCACACACAAATGATGGCATTCTGCAAGCCAGGGGAGAAGATCTCAGATTAGAACATGACTGCTTGGCACCTTGGTTTTGGATTTGGCTTTCAGAACTGTGAGACAGTTTTGTTGTTAGGTGCCCAGTAGATGAAATTTTATTATGGCAACCTGAACAAAATAGTTGAGGACCCTCACTTGTCCTCTGCAGTCACAGTGCATGCCATCCACTCTGATGGCATATGCTACCTGATCTACAGCAGGCAAAGCCCCAGAGCTGAAGGCTGATGGTTCTTCTTGTTGGTGATGCCCTGCATTGACATTTGCAGGGACCCTGTGCATGTCCCTTTGAGGTATGGACTGTCTCCCATAGACATCCTGAGCTTTGGGGGTCTGTACTATAGCCCCGGGCTACAGAAAGCTCTTTGTTCACACTGATACCTGCTAGAGTATCCAATCAAAGCACCCTCCTGTATAATCCATGAGAGAGAGATTTTACCTTAGCTAACATCCTGGATTCCATCTCTTCTTGGCATAAAGTCCCATAGCCCAGATCTTTAAACACAGTTCTTCTCTTAGTAATGGTTTCTATTGCTATGATTAAATACCATGACCAAAACAACATGGGGAGGAAAGGGTTTATTTGGCTTACATTTCCACATCATAGTTCAACATCATAGGGAATCAGGACAGGAACTCAAGCAGGGCAGAAACCTGGAGACAGGAGCTGATGCAGAGGCCATGGAAGGATGCTTCTTACTGGCTTGACCCTCATCCTTGCCCTAGCTGCTTTTTTATAGAACCCAGGACCATCAGCACAAGGATGGCACCACCCACAATGGGCTGCGCCATCCCCCATAAATCACTAATTAAGAACACCTACCTTATGGGCTTTCATACAGCTGTATCTCATGGAGGCATTTTCTCAATTGAGGCTCCCTCCTCTCTGATGACTACTCTGGGTCAAATTGCCATAAAACTATCCTGTATGGCTCTTGAAGAGCCATAGATTCAAGAGATTTTCTTGTTTGGCTTTCCAAACAGTTATTGCAAAGCTGTTAGGGGAGTGATCTCAGGCCTCAACTGTTCAGTGACACCATTTTTGTCTTCTGGGATTTTCCTAGTCCTTTGCTTTTGGGGGCAAAACATGTCTTTGTGGATAGTGAACCCATAGTCCCTGAACATTTAAAGACCTGCCCATTTCTTGTTACCTCAGAAGAGTCCCAGGAGGCAAGGGGAGGCAGTCTATGAAGTTGCTGCCTGTTAAAAAGGGGGCTCTAGGAGATGGTGGTAATGGTGATGGTTTCTAAAGTCAGATAAGCATAGAATGCTAATCACTCTTATGCAGTCTCTGGCACCATCTTGCAATCAGATTGCCATCCTTCAGGACTGGCTGGCATACTCAGCAGAAGTTTCACCAACTCTGAGACTGGGCATCAGATGAAGTAGTTGGGATGTTTAAAAGGCATGATGCACAAAACCTTTCCCTCTAAAATACCAGAATCCCAGCTGGGTCTGGTGGCATTGTCCTGTAATTTCAGCTTCTAGGGAGACTGAGGCAGGAGGACCTATTGCAAGAACTCTTGCCTAGCAGGCATGAGGCTCCTGGATTTGACCACCAGCACTGAGAAAATACATATATTAGCACCTTATAGCATGTTGGTACTGCTTTGAACACCAAGAGATAAATAGGGTACCTTCTCCCATCTAGACCTCCTCCAGGACAGAAGCTGACTGGAACCATGGATGTCACCAGATGCCTGGAAGATGCTTCTTCATCTTTCTCCCATGAACTCATCTCTGGATCATGCAGTGTGTGTGTGTAGTATTCACTGAGTTCTCACCATCATACCTGAGGAGATAGAGCCATACAGAGGACAAGAATGACTGTCCCAGGTGGTCTCATGTTGGAAAGCTGGGACAGAGATTGAATCCATGACTCTCCTTCCAGAACTGTGAGCTCTCTGCAGTACCATCTTTACTCTGACAGATAGTAGGTACGCATAGAAACAGAAGATACTAGTGTATGACAGGACCCATAAATGGGAGCCCATTCCATCTTGCCATGAGTTCAGAAAGCTCAAATCACTTCTATTGCCCTTAAGATATTAGCTTAGTGGCTGCAGGATATCCTTCCTGGTGGTAAATGTCTGCTATCTAAATAACAATAGACGTGGGCCCACGAAAGTTTACCTGAAGGCTGGTGGGTAGTATGTGCAACTATGGAGTACCTGAAGGATTAAGGGAAGTAATGACTCTTTGCCCCTTATACATGATAATAGAAGTCTTCTGCCTTTTGTCCTCAATGTTGGTTGAATACATAAGATGATTCATGAATAAAGCAAAGGCACATTCAGTATGGACTGAATCTGCCCTCCTGATAGATATCCTGCATCTCTGATTCTTAACTTTTAGCTAGCCTTTCCCTCATCCACACTCCCCCATTCAGGAGTGGACCCAGGGTGCTCAGCTGGTCCCAACTGCAGCCCCAAAAAAACACAGCTCAGGACAGGCGTATTTGGGGATTTCCCTGAAATCTTAATTTCACTGATAATCCCTCAAAGACTTAAATTATGGAGTAATATACTACATATCCTCAAGTAAATGGACTCTGAAAACATCTGCCATCATAACTTCCATTCTTTCAGTGATGTGTAAGGCACCTCAGGATATGGAAGAACGAAGAAGTAGACTCATCATGACATGGAAATTATGCAATAATACAATGGTTCAACCAGACTAAAGAAGCCAGGTGCGAAGGGTTACACCATGCTTCTCTCCAGACACTAGTACTTAGAGGTGCCAAAGCATCCCACTTTGATGTCACCAGCCATCAGAATTTCTTCCTTGTGTCTCATTCTGTAAGACCCCCGGAAAGCTCATGCCTCTGGGATCTCAGCCCAGGACTTCGGTCACCCCAATCACTAGGCGGATTCAAAAGCTTGATGCAAACTGCACGAGGCTTTATTGTTGTTTAACGAGCTAACCCCATGTTAGCTCGGGCCTTTCATCCAACCGCCATGGTGGATGGCTAGGAAAGACAGTTCGAATCGTCTGCATAGAGACTTTGTAGGGCAGCATAAGGGGAGTGTCTAGGGGTACCCACAGGCTCAGGAATGGTGTGGCTCCAGGCTTGGAGGGCTTGCCCTGTGTTGATTGGTCAACTGGTTGTTATGGCCCATAGGCCCTCCCAGGGTGGTTGCTATGTCATTGCTGTGCACTTGTCCGTAAAGCACACCCAGAGCCGTAAAGCATAGCACCACCAGCTAACTTCTGATTGGTTCCTTGCCACGAGTCAGGCATCTGACCTCTTAGTGACCAAGGCAAGGTCATGGCAAGTATGTGTTACTGTCATGGCTGCCGAAATGGGGAGCTGGTCCCTTCAATTCTATCTGAAAAGGCCAACATTGCTCAAGTTCTCTACCCAAAATAAAAGTAGGAGAACAAACAACATACTTTTCAAATTCTGAACAGAAATTGCCTAGTTTGAATCCCATTTGGAGGTAAGGGAGGCTTCCTAGATGTATGTATCAATCAATGCCATTCAGATGTCCCAGGTTAGCCCTCAGAGAAGCTGTCTTGGCATTGGCTATATGAAAAGTCATGAATGGAATGGACAGTGGAAAACGAGGAGAGGAACCATGAGCAATTACTGAGTCCAGAGAAAAGAAGAAAATTTCTAAACTCTGGGCCATCCAGGCTACGTCAGTGAGTTTTCAACAGAAGGTTTTATCAACTGTAGAACATGAGGGCACACTATAATGTGAAGACTCAGTGAACATAGCTTTTTCTTTCTTCCACAAAATACATGCTTTCCCTAAATCCATATATTATTAACAGACCATCAAATATTCACTTCACCTAAAATGAATTATTCATGCCATAATCTATGCAATGCACACATTGGTTTTCTCCAGGCTCTTATTGAAAATCCCATGCTGCCTTTTCCTTGTTGTCCATGGGAAGAGATACTTCTACAGATGTTGATCAGTAGCAGTCACAAAATTTTACAACCACACAGTCAAGAGTGGATGATGATTCTGATCAGAAAGTCAGGTTCTAATCAAAGGTTGTTCCTGAAAGTTGAGAAAGCACAGAGGTGTGGTACATGTTTTGAAGAATACATGAGCTGCTTTGTCTTTCTCTTCACCATGACCTCAAGCCTGGGGGCTGCAGTGAGGCCCATCATAAAGAATGTGCTTGTGACCAAAGTTTATGCCAGAGCACATAAGATTATCTCTTTGATAACAGTTTCCTGCTAGAGCAACTCTTTGCACACAAGCATTGTATTATCAGTGTCAGGGATTTCAGAAGCTGTCAACATTCGAAGGGTGCAATATAGTTTAAATCTCAGAATTTGTTCCAGGAAGATGCTGATGCAGTCTTGATGTGGTCTTGTCATAAGACTCCCAGGCTCTGGAGAAAACACATCTCTACTCACAGATGGGGGTGGGGAGGAGACACACTGTTCCAGCAGGGACAGCTCCCACATACAGTTGAATTCAATTAGCCAGCTCCCCCAAGAGGCACTAAAGTACTATTCAAGATATTGTTTCTGGAATTCTCATTGTCATCTTTGCAAATGATTTTCAAGTCATTGAGACCACAAAGCACTTCCATTACCCTTCTTAAGAGTCAGTAGCAAGCCCTGTGGGTTGAATGCTCAATGCCCTGTGCTAGGTGCACTTAGGCACATCTGAGCAGGGAACACAGGGTAAACTAGGATGTGATTCATAGACAACACCTAACCCATAAGAATATAGAAGGAACTGTCCTCACCTCCACCCCAGGTTCAGGAAACATCCAAAAACAGATGGTGGAAAGAATGG
The DNA here is from genome assembly GCF_003668045.3 of Cricetulus griseus. Taxonomy (NCBI): domain Eukaryota; kingdom Metazoa; phylum Chordata; class Mammalia; order Rodentia; family Cricetidae; genus Cricetulus; species Cricetulus griseus. The sequence goes on from NC_048596.1 coordinate 66,635,232, forward strand.
GAGATCCAGAAGACAGGGAGGGGGAGAACTGTGTCTTCTGGACATAGCATAGCCATGTATTCATGAACTCATTGGATCTATGGTTACCTGTACAAGATCAAGTCAATGAGGTTGATCAGAATTCCAGCAGGCAGTATTAATTGGACTCAGTGGCTTCAAAAAAGGGGGAAGAGGTAGGACTTGAACACGGGAAGAAAATATTTTGTAGTTTTGGGGAGAAGGGGAGAAGTACAAAATTGTCAAAAGCTAAACAAAAGATATTCAACAAGAATGAAGAATATGGAAGGCAAAAACCATTCTTATAAAAGCATTGTTTCAGGGATGGTGATGCTTCCAGAAGTTCCTTTATTGTACAAGGTTGTTTTGACTATCCTGGGTTTTTTGTTTTTCCATATAAAGTTGAGTATTGTTTTTTCAAGGTCTGTGAAGAATTGTGCTGGGATTTTGATGGGGATTTAAACAATTAAAAAGGTAAGTGGAAAAATGGAACAAATATTTGAAACTATATATGACATAGGATATATTTAGTGGTCAGAATTCTCTAAAGGAACAGAACTGAAGGATGAATATGCACACACATTATGTATATACACACATACATATATACATGTCTTACTAGAGTCATTACAGGCTGTGGTCCAGCTAATCTAACAATGATTATACCAACAGTAAGTCTAAGAATTCAGTAGGTTTTCAGTGCATGAGGCTGATGTCTCACTTGGTCTTCAGTATACATTGGAATCCAGAAGAAGCAGGCTCTAATACTCATGAAGCAATAGGCTTGCCAGTGAGATCAAACAGGCAAAAAGCAGAAACTTTCTTCTTCTATGTCCTTTATATAGGCTACCGCAGACAGTGTTGTAACAATAACTCTTTCTGCCAGCTGCCTGCTTCCACCGCCACCTTAGGGCCCCCCAAATAACACACAGAGATTTATATTAGTTACAATGCTGCTGGCCAAATGACTAGGATTTATTTGCTAGCTCAGTCTTAATTATCAACCAAAACCATTAATCTATATATTTTATAAAGACTTATTGAGACACTGGCGGCATGCATCCTCTCTTCACGGTGATCACATGGTGACTGCTGTCTTTACTACATTTCCCAGAATCCTCCCCGACTCCTAGCCCCACCTATCTTGCTTTCCTATTGGCCAACAGTGCTTTATTTATCACCCCATAAGACAAACATACACAGAAGGACTTCCCCTATCACTGTGTGATCTAGATCTTCCCACTTCAAAAGATTTAGATTTAACTAAGAAAAACAAAAACAAAAACAAAAACCCTTACAGGGGCACCCAGTTGCTTGGGTTTTAGTTAATTCCAGGTGTAGTGAAGTTGACAACCAAGGATAACCATAATATAGGGTTAACTCTCTTTTTTACAGACTTGATATAGCTCTAGTTAAAAAAAAAAAAAAATCCCGAAAGAAAAATGACCAAAGGATCTCACAGAAGAAGCAAAAATGATGACAAACACACAAAAATACTAGATATCACCTATTTTGGAAATTAAAATAAGGAAAATTATAAACCTACCAAGACATGACCTCTCTACTTTGTGTTGTGGTGTGTGTGTGTGTGTGTGTGTGTGTGTATATACCTGTGGAGGTCAGAGGTCAAACTCTGATGTCATTCCTCAGGTGCCATCCACCTCATGTTTGAGCCAGTCTTTGATCATCTTGGAGTGTGTTGATTCAGCTAGACTGGCTGTCCATTGAGCCCCAGGGACCTGTCCTCTGCCTCTTCAGGGCTGGTATTATACACAGGGTGACTCAAACACCACCATGCCTAGCTTTCTCCTAGGTGCTCTGGGGCTCAAATGCCAGTCCTCACTCTGCAAGGCATGCTGTTTCACAATATCTGTCTTCTGGCTGTCTCTCCCTCACTTCTCTGGCCCACACTCACCCTGGGGGGAAACGGGCCTGGAGTATTAGACAGAGGGTACACTACAGTTAATCCCAGGCTGCCTGAAGCTGAATAAAGAATCAGAACTCACATCAGGACAAAGAAGCTGATGGTGAAGGGAAGTAGAGGAATGGTTACATACAGATCCAGGGGAGACATGCAGATGGCAGTCGGGAGGCCCTCCAGATCAGCTGTGGGTCCTGCAGCTGCAGACTCTGAGGTCCGGAGGCCCTCAAGATCAGTTGTGGTCCTGTAGCTGCAGACTCTGAGGTCCGGAGGCCCTCCAGATCAGCTGTGTGTCCTGTAGCTGCAGGCCCTGAGGTCCGGAGGCCCTCCAGATCAGCTGTGGGTCCTGTAGCTGCAGGCCCTGAGGTCCGGAGGCCCTCCAGATCAGCTGTGGGTCCTGTAGCTGCAGACTCTGAGGTCCGGAGGCCCTCCAGATCAGCTGTGGGTCCTGTAGCTGCAGACTCTGAGGTCCGGAGGCCCTCCAGATCAGCTGTGGGTCCTGTAGCTGCAGGCCCTGAGGTCCGGAGGCCCTCCAGATCAGCTGTGGGTCCTGTAGCTGCAGACTCTGAGGTCCGGAGGCCCTCCAGATCAGCTGTGTGTCCTGTAGCTGCAGGCCCTGAGGTCCGGAGGCCCTCCAGATCAGCTGTGTGTCCTGTAGCTGCAGGCCCTGAGGTCCGGAGGCCCTCCAGATCAGCTGTGGGTCCTGTAGCTGCAGGCCCTGAGGTCCGGAGGCCCTCCAGATCAGCTGTGTGTCCTGTAGCTGCAGGCCCTGAGGTCCGGAGGCCCTCCAGATCAGCTGTGGGTCCTGTAGCTGCAGGCCCTGAGGTCCGGAGGCCCTCCAGATCAGCTGTGGGTCCTGTAGCTGCAGGCCCTGAGGTCCGGAGGCCCTCCAGATCAGCTGTGGGTCCTGTAGCTGCAGGCCCTGAGGTCCGGAGGCCCTCCAGATCAGCTGTGGGTCCTGTAGCTGCAGGCCCTGAGGTCCGGAGGCCCTCCAGATCAGCTGTGGGTCCTGTAGCTGCAGGCCCTGAGGTCCGGAGGCCCTCCAGATCAGCTGTGTGTCCTGTAGCTGCAGGCCCTGAGGTCCGGAGGCCCTCCAGATCAGCTGTGTGTCCTGTAGCTGCAGGCCCTGAGGTCCGGAGGCCCTCCAGATCAGCTGTGTGTCCTGTAGCTGCAGGCCCTGAGGTCCGGAGGCCCTCCAGATCAGCTGTGTGTCCTGTAGCTGCAGGCCCTGAGGTCCGGAGGCCCTCCAGATCAGCTGTGGGTCCTGTAGCTGCAGGCCCTGAGGTCCGGAGGCCCTCCAGATCAGCTGTGGGTCCTGTAGCTGCAGACTCTGAGGTCCGGAGGCCCTCCAGATCAGCTGTGTGTCCTGTAGCTGCAGGCCCTGAGGTCCGGAGGCCCTCCAGATCAGCTGTGGGTCCTGTAGCTGCAGACTCTGAGGTCCGGAGGCCCTCCAGATCAGCTGTGGGTCCTGTAGCTGCAGACTCTGAGGTCCGGAGGCCCTCCAGATCAGCTGTGGGTCCTGTAGCTGCAGACTCTGAGGTCCGGAGGCCCTCCAGATCAGCTGTGGGTCCTGTAGCTGCAGGCCCTGAGGTCCCAAAAGCCCACACTGGACCTACAGCCTCACCAGAGCTGCTATGAGCCAGGCTCTGTTTCTGGCAACAGTGAAGAGCACCATGGGAAGGCAGAGGGATGGAAGCCAAGCAGGGTGTTCTGCTGTCTGTGTTTTGGGCCTTTCGCACTGGGCTGAATGGCAACTCACAACTCCCAGGAAGGGAATCCATCAAAACTGAAGATGTGTGTTAAGAGACATGCAAGGAAATGTTATTTTTATCTGTGAAAAATTAAAAACAACTTAAAAGTTCCTCAGGAAGGAAATTGTTTATATTCATGGGACTGTGGACAAAGGTCACAGCAATGTATTTATATTAGGCTGATGTTGCAAAACCATCTGCTGAGAATGCTAAATAGACCCTGGGTTGGTAGGAAATGGAATGCAAAACCATAGAATTAAGGGCTGTAGAGATGGCTCAGTGGTTAAGGGCATGGATTACTCTTCCAGAGGACCCATGTTTGATTCCCAGAAATAACAACCATCTTTAACTCTAGTTCTAGAGGATCTGATGCCCTCTTCTGGTTTCTGTGTGCATCAGGCACATATGTTGTGCAGACAAAATACTCATACACATAGAATTTTAAAAACCTTTAAAAAATTGGATGTATTATTTTTTATTTTAATCAAATACCCCATTTGTGGGCTTACAAGAATAACTTCAGTTGATAATATCTGTTAGGTACAGTATTTCTCTGTTTAGTTTTTGTCTGGATAACCTGTTCGTTGGTAAAATTGGGGTATTGAAATTTCCCACAATCAGTGCATGGGCGTCAATGTGATTTAAACTGTAGTAGTATTTCTTTCACAAACTTAGGTGCCCTTGTGTTTGGGGCATATATGTTAAGAATTGAAATGTCATCTTGGTGGATTTTTCCTTTGGTGAGCATGTACTAGCCTTCCTTATCTCTTTTGAAGTCTATTTTGTTAGATATTAAAATGGCTATACCAGCTTGCTTTTTAGGTCCATTTTCTTGGAATATCTTTTTCCAACTCTTTACCCTAAGGTGATATCTGTCCTTGATGTTGAGGTGTATTTCTTGGATGCAGCAGAAGGATGGATTCTGTTTTCCTATCCATTCTGTTAGTCTATGTCTTATTAGGGAATTGAGACCATACCATAGGTATTGATAGATACCAATAACCAATGATTGTTGATTCCTGTTATTTTGTTGTTGTTGGTGGTGGTGGTGTGTGTGTGTGTGCGTGTATGTGTTTCCTTTCTTTTGATTTTGCTGGTCTGGGATTATTTACTCTGTGTGTTCATGGGTGTAGTTAACTGCTTTTGGTTGGAGTTTTCCTTCTAGTACCTTCTGTATGTAGATTGATATTGTTTAAATTTGGCTTTATCATGGAATATGTTATTTTCTCCATCTATAGTGATTGAACATTTTCCTTGCAATAGTAGTAATCTGTCTCAAGTCTTCAGGACATCTGTCCAGGCCCTTCTGACTTTTAGAGTCTCCATTGCAAAGCCAGATATAATTCTAATAGGTCTGCTGTTATGGTTATTTGGCATTTTTCTCTTGCATCTTTTAATATTCTTTCTTTGTTCTGTATGTTTTTAATTTTTTTATTATTATGTACTGAGGGGACTTTCTTTTCTGGTATAATCTGTTTTTCTGTTCTGTATGCTTCTTGTACCTTTATAGGCATGTCCTTTTTTAGTTTAGGAAAATTTTCTTCTATGATTTTGTTGAAAATATTTTCTGGACCGTTGAGCTGGGATTCTTCTTCTTCCAATAATAATAATAATCACAATTCCTATTATTCTTTGGTTTGGTCTTTTTACAATGCCCCAGATTTCCTGGATGTTTTGTGTCAGGAGTTTTTTTTAAGATTTAACACTTTTTTTTGACCAATGTATCTATTTCTTTTATCGGATCTTCAATGCCTGAGATTTTCTCGTCTATGTCGTGTATTCTGTTGGTGAAGCTTGCCTCTGTGGTTCCTGTTCAAATTCCCAAATTTTTCATATCTAGAATTCCATCAGTTTGTGTTTTCTATGTTGGGTCTGAAAGACCCCAGAAGAGGTACTTTCATAGAAGGAGACCCGTACCCAGGAATCAGCGAGACCACAAACCTGGATGCAAACAGCAAGAGGCTTTATTGGATACACGGGTACCCGGGGCGACTTAGCTTCTGTGAGGCCAAGCGCGCCGAGCCAAGGGAGAGGGGTCCTTATATAGCAAAAAGCACAGTACAGAAGCGAAAAGCATAGTTACAGGGATTCTATTGGACAATTTAAATGAGGTACAGAGTTATTTCAAGTCAGCATGTTCTCAAGGTCTGGTAATCAGGCGAAGCGGCCTTGGCTCTATCTTATCTTGGGTACACAGTGGCTACAATAGACCCGGCAGTTCCTCCCTCCGCGTCCAGATGGCTGACCATAGATATCCTCCCGGCAGTTCCTCCCTCCGCGTCCAGATGGCTGACCTTGGGACAGAGCGTTCCCCATCGGGCAGGGTGCGGGGGGGGGGGCGCGGGGACCCCGGGCCACCTGCCTGGCATTCGCCCTCTCGCCACCTCGAGGCTTCTCGCTCGCCCAGCCCCGGGGCGCAGTTTCAGGCGGGTGGGCCGGGGGCGCCCGCTGGGGTTGACCAGCTTGGGAGGGCGCCGGTGGCCAGGCGTGTGGGTGCGCGAGCGCGTGCGTGTCACCGAGTGTGCGAGAGCGAGGGGGAGAGAGCTAAGGGGCAGGGGTCTTTCAGGTCTATTTCCATTTTCAGTTTTATTCTTTTCCTTCTACTGTTTGTGTTTTCTTAGATATCTTTAAGAGACTTATTCATTTTCTCTGTTTGTGTTTTCCTGGATTTCTTTAAGGTCTTTATTCATTTCTCCCTTTAAGACCTCAATCCTCTTCATTTAGTTGGTTTTGAGGTTTTTTTCTTGTGCTTCATATATGTTGGAATTTTTAGGGCCTGCTTTAGTAGGACAGCTGGGCATAGAGTACACTAGGGGAACAAAGCCCTCTTAGTCAACTAAGCAAGGTGCATATTAACTCACAGAGACTAAACAGCAAGCACAGGGCCTTCACATGTCTGCACCTTGCTATTTTAGCTGGTAGCTTAATATTTTTACAGGAATCCTGACTATGAGAACAAGTGGGTCTCTGACTCTTGTGCCTGCTCTTGGGACTCTTTTCTTCCTGTTTGGTTGCCATGTCCATTTTAATATAATAATTTTGCCTTACCTTATTATATTTCATTTTGTCATGTTTTGTTGTTATTTCTTAGAAGCCTGTTCTTTCCTAATGAGACAGAAAGAGAGTGGATCCAGGTGGGAGGGGAGGCAGGAAGGAACTGGGAGGAGTAGAGAGAGAGGAGCCTATAATCAGGATATGAGAAAAGAATCTACTTTCAATACTTTCAAGAAAAGGAAAGGAAAGAATAGAATAATTTCACCAATTGTTAATATTTTGCTACATGTATTTTATCATTCATTGCCTACATACACATAGTTCATCTTACATGACTATATAAAACAATTATGATTACATGTATGCATGAAATAGTCATACCATATTTCATTCAATGTAATATAATGCATATTTACATATATTTGAATCTTCTAACATTTATTATTTTTAATTATGTGTTTGCATGGGACTTTGTGAATGTGAATGGAAGTGCCCAGGAAGGCCAGAAGAGGCCCTCAAATCTCCTGGAGCTGGAATTACAGATACTTGTGAGCTACCAGACATGGGTGCTATGAATGGAACTTCTGGAAGAGTAGTACATGATCTCAACAAATGAGCCGTCTCTCCAGCCCCCACATTATCATATGAACAATATGATATTTATGCAATGTCCTATGTATTGTATAAATTATATACATTATATTTCTTAACTATTTGGGTGTAATTTGCAGAAATTACATCCCCCAGCCTTCAAGACCTTCAAAAGATATTTTTATTTTCTCCCCACCTTTGTATTTGCAAACTGTCTACCTTCATAATTAGATACAAATAATGATTTATGTTAGTTGAAGGAGTAAACCCCACTACTAAATCTCTCAACATTTTATAGCAACATTGAAATTACTGGTTAGATGATGAGATGATACAACCCTTTCGAAAACAATTTAAGAGTACATATGTAACATTAAAATTTTTACACCTGTTTTATGCTCATAACCATGTTTCCAGACCTGTAGTCTGAGAAACTATTCTAAACTTTTGAAAGGGCATTATGTGCCAATGTGCCTGCAGGCTTGTTTTAGACAGAGAAGTGTGAGTAAGCCAAATAAATGTCTTAAGGAATAGTTAAAAGGTTAGGGCAATGTCATCCCCCCGTTAGAGAAACCACATCTGCTCGAACACCTGAAGAGCTCCCCAGAGTCAGGTCAGGGGTGGGCTGAGGATATGGAGGGAGCCATCCTAACATGTTTTAGTGTAGCCCTTGAGTTAGAATCTGAGTATAGGACCACCTTTTTTTTTCCCCTGAGGTTCACCTCTCCTGTTGGTAAGTTCTGGGGCCACCCAAACACTTGGACTCTGAGCAATGTAGACCCGAAGCCCCACTAACAGGGACAGTGAGCACAGAGGAAGGTGGCCTCGGGAAGGAAGCTAAGAGCTGAGTAGAGACATGGCTTCTTTCCTAGCCACTGTGGCCAGTGACTCACTTTCCCTCCTAACAAGCCCCTGTGCAGTCCTGAAGGAACCCTAGATTCATATTCCTGGAAGCTGTCACAAAGACCCATTTGTACTGAGACAAACCAATCTGCCACCTGAGCAAAGCCTGGGGTTAAGAGCTCCAGGAGAGGCTTGTGGGTCATTATACCTGGAGCACAAAAGTCACAGTGGGGGCCAGGTGACAAAGGGCTGGAGTCACCAGTACTCTGATAATGAGAACCATCCAGGAAGGTCACTTTTCAGCATGAGTGGTCACTGTCCTTAAAACTCAGGTTCATTAAGGGGGAGCTCATGGACCCCAGACTGATAGCTGGGAAATCAGCATAGGACTGACCCAGACCCCCTGAATGTTGGTGTCAGTTAGGAGGCCTGGGCAATCTCTGGAGCCTCTGGTAGAGGATCAGTATTTATCCCTAGTATACCAATGGACTTTGGGAGCCAATTCCACATAGAGGTATACTTTCTCAGCCTAGGCACATGGGAGAGGGCCTAGGCCCTGCTCCAAATGATATGACAGGCTTTGAAGATCCCCCATGGAAGGCCTCACTCTCCCTGGGGAGCAGAAAGGGGATGAGATAGGGGGTCGGTGGGGCAGGAGAGGAGGGAAGGGAGAAGGAACTGGGATTAACATGTAAAACAAGCTTGTTTCTAATTTAAAATTTAAAAAGGAGAAAAAATCAGGTTCATTTTCAGCCATGGAACACTCATGGCTTCACTGTCCATCGGCTTGAAGACCATGTCATCTTCAATGTTTGCCTTCAAGCTTCTTTTCAAGGTTGTCTTAATGGCATACAAGATCAGTCCCCTTTGGGGTAGAGGTGTGGGGAACAATGGTCACCCCGAGTCAAGAGCATGGGGGCACAGGTGGGTGTTGGGAAGGTTCATAAGTTGTAAATACAAGAGTGTTTCCAATTACAGCAATGTATGACCTCAAAAGGGTGATACACCAGTCAGATTTCATCCCTGGGAACCTATGGGCATAAGGTACAGAATCAACCCAGTCACATAGTTCTGGGGTGGTGGAGGAGGGCAGTCCAAGCTATGAAGTTGTTTTCTTTTAATCTTAGGGGGTAAAAGGTTCATCTAACCATAGCTGCTGTGTGAAGAGAAAAGCATTAAAAATAGGGTTATTCTCAATGCCAAGTGCAGAATCATAGCAGTAGAAAGGCCTCAGGGATGTCTCCCTCCCTAAATTCAGATGGGAAAGACTTAGAAAAGGCAAACCATGCCAGGATTTGTAAGCCATCCCTGTATATCCAGTCATGATGTCAGCCTGCAGAGGTGAGACCACAGAAGGCAAAGAGACAAGCTCCCCAGGAATGAACCTCCAAAAGCACTTATTAACTTTCAAATCCGTTTCACTTGTACCAAATGAGATCTGCCAGGAAGTGACATTTTAGAGATTCCAGTCGTGCGGGAATAACAAAGACAACCATTATGTTGGAAAGAGCAGCTGTGCTTTGATGTCTTAAAGGGCAGCAGACAGAGTGCCCAGGTGGAATTAGGGTCGGATTAGAAGGTGCAGATCGGGCTAGAGGCTGAGAGAAAGAACTCTCCAGTTTCCGGCTAGGGTCTGGAGACACTGAGGCCCCAGAGAAAGTCAGGCACACAGTCGGCCTCCCAGTTGTTCAACATGGCTCATCCCCCAGTCTGGAGTCAAACGTAGGAACTATCTAATTATTTCTAGATGGCAGTCCTGGAATAAATGTGAGCAGAGAGAGCTCATGCTGTCCCTATTGGCTGTGTGGGAAACAACTAAAAAGAATAGACTCCAGGGACAAACTGTGGTCATCCTGGAGGAGACGGGCTCAGTGCGACTGCCCAGAGAGCTGGCAGAGGAGCATATGTGTTAGCTGGGTCCCAGGGGAGGGAAACAAAATCCCAGTCCAACTGTCTGCTTCCCATTGAAGCAGCTGCTGAGAACTTAAGTTTTTAAAGAAAACTCAGAGCACAAAGCCCCCTGTGGCTTGGAGTCCATTGTGTGCAGTTGGCATGTAGACTTCTTTGGCCTGTCTGGGAAGGCTTGCGTATGAGTTGGTGATAATGAAATGTGCATTTTCTGTGTCAGCCAATGTCCGTATGCAGCAGGTGGTTGTAGAAGGTTAGAGTGGTCTCCATATCCCCTTGGAGACAACAAGGTACTAACTGCAGGAACCATTGTCCTTACCCTGTGTTTTTCTGGTGCTGGAAGCTGCTCACTCTTAACCTGGTGTGATGATTGGCCACATTTTCCTTAGTTATCAGTCATTTGTCAAGATGGAATCCACCGAAAGAAACTGTCAGAACCAGATAAGAGGACAACTTTTTGAAAGCTACTGTCCCATTCCTTCTGGAAGGATGAGTCTGTCTGGCCTCCTGCTCTGGTTGGGGAACAGCCACTGAAGGTAGAAGTGCTACAAGTGTTCCTTAGCTCACGCCTCCTCCTGTAAGAACAGCCAGGAGAGCATCCACCAGGCTAAACACCCACTCATCTCTTCTAGCACTGCTTCCTGGCCCTTGCTACTAAGTTCACAGACCCCATGTGACTTTCATGTAAGTATTTCTACCACCTGATTAAAAATCTCTCCTTTCAGGGACAGGAAAAAAAAATATATTGGCCTGGGAAGCTGTCCAGGTCTGTTCTATAAAAGGAAGAAGAAATCAGTGATTAAAAAAATAATAAAATCCAAGGCTAGGCATGGTGGCTCATGCCTGTGATCCCAGCTCTTGGGAAGCAGAGGAAGGTTACCTCAAGTTCAAGGCCAGCCTGGTTCACAGCGTGAGACAACCCTTGTCTCTAAACAACAACAACAATAACAATAAAAACAGTAAACAAATAATTTTCAAACCCCAGGTCCTCTAAGGTATCTAAATAGAGTTTGTTTTTCAAACATGAACTACAATGTGATAACAGGTATATATATAGGTGGGGTTTTCTTTATGTCTTCAGAACATTCTTAAAAGTTTTATTCTAAACCTTGGTCTCCTTATCTATTGTTGCAGCTTACAGATTGTCACAGTGTCCTCAAACCACACAGACTGAAAACGGTGTAGTGCTGTGGCTCAGAAGCTTGGCCTGGCCCCGCTGGCTGAGAATTTCTGGTGTCAGGAGAAGCAGGGCTGCATTTCCTTCTTCAGCATAGGAGTGGACCTATACTGGCCACATTTAGGCTGTGGTCCCCTTGGTCTCTATCTCCTTGCCGGTGTCAATTGAAGGACATTTTTACCTTCCATTAGTCATTTTCAGCCATTGTCCCATGGTTCCCTTCTCTCTATGGAAGGTCAACAATGTGGCACCCGGTCCTTCTGACACTGACACTCTACCCTGCCTCAGTTTCCCAAATGTGCCTGACTCCTCTGCCTTCTTTTTCTATTTCAAGTTTAGTCTTATCTGTCAATTTGATGGGACTTGGGATCACCATGGATGCAAACCTCTGGGCTTGTCTATGGCATATCCATGGGGAGTTTCTGGATTAGGTCAGATGAGTAAGGAAGACCCATCTAGTGTATTGGGGTCTCAGACAAAATAAAAAGAAAAAAGCTAACCACCAGCATCTCTCTCTCTCTCTCTCTCTCTCTCTCTCTCTCTCTCTCTCTCTCTCTCTCTGTCTCTGTCTGTCTCTGTCTGTCTGTCTGTCTCTCTCTCTCTCTCTCTCTCTCTCTCTCTCTCTCTCTGTGTGTGTGTGTGTGTGTGTGTGTGTGTGTGTGTGTGTGCTTCCTGACTGTAGATGCAATGTGCCCAGCTGTATCACATGTGTGCTGCCAAGCCTTTCCTCATGTTATTGACTGCACCCTCGAACTGTAAAAAAGTAAGCCATCCTGTGGTATTTTGAATGTGAATGGCCCCCACAATCCCAAAGAGAGTAGCACTATCAGGAGGTGTGGTTTTTTTGGAGTGGGTATGGCCTTGTTAAAGGAAGTGTGTCACTGTGAGGGCGGCTTTGAGGTTTCCAATGCTCAGGGTAACACCCAGTGCCTCAGTTGACTTCCTGATGCTGGCAAGATATGGGACACTCAGCTGCTACTTTGGTACCATGCCTGCCTGCACACTGCCATGATCTCTGCCATGATGATAATGGATGAAACTGTAAGCAAGTCAACCCCCACCCCCAATGAGTTATAAGAGTTGCTGTGATCATGATGTCTCTTCCCAGCAATAGAAACCCTTACTAAGACACCTCCCTTCCTTAAGGCGATTTTGTCATGTACATTGTTGCCACAACAAAATGAGTTTCTATCACAGACCCAACTCCCTCCTGTAGCAAGCCCTCAAGTCTTAATACATTTTAAAATGCCATTGAAAAGCAAACCAGTTTTAGTAAGGGCAAAAAGTCTCTGATACCTTTTAGTCTCTAAGTGTTAATTATTCAACCAATCTTGGCTAGTCACATCTCATTTTGTTAGAAACTCTGGCTTTTTGCAGCTCTTTACCACAATTCCAAATCTTGTGGCAAAAAAAAAAAAAAAAAAATTCTAATTTTGTTCTTCAAAATGAACTTCCTTTTTCTGATTTCAAATGCCATGCATGCTATTCTACATAACTACAGCTTCCCACTTTTGCCAGTGCTCTGTGGGTAAGTGGTGGCAATTCCCATAAAGAGCCAGTGTCTCCCTCTCTACCCACCCATCCTGGTTTGCCATGGAATTATCTCTGGGTGGTAGGCATGAGAAAATGTGATCAGTCACCTCAGGGCTTACTCTCTTTTCCTGCTTATTTGGATTCCAAAGGCCTCCAGAAAGAATATGAGAAATATAGATACTCATACTCATCCCAGACCAAGTCCTTAGACCAGTTGACCTGCCACTTACCAGAAAGGTAGTGTAGACTCACTCCTGACCTAGCCTGGCCACCAAGCCACCACAGACCCAAAGTGCAGCCCTAAAGACCCACTCAATCCTAAAAATAATGTCCCTTGTTTTGTTTGGTTATTTTTTGTAGTTTTGTTTTCATTTGTTTGTTTGGTTTTTATTTTGTTTTGTTTTTAGAGACAGCGTTTCTCTGTATTACAACCCTGGCTGTCCTAGAATTTGCTTTGTAAACCAGGCTGACCTCGAACTCATAGAGATCATACTTCTTCTGCCTCCCAAGTGCTGGGATTAAAGGCATGTGCCACACATCACGCTTGGCTGATGTCTCTCATTTTAGTCATTCAATTTCTGAGTTGCTTAGTACACAGCAAAAGCTAACCAAATATATTTTAAGAAAACTTTGTCACTGTAGAAAATTTTAATATGAATCAAAGTTGCTCAAAATTCTGTCAACCCAAAATAACCAGTGTGAATGTTTTGCTATATTTTCTATGATTTTTATAGTTAGTTATTTATACAGCTGGAGGGAGAAAAGGAAGAAGGGAGCAAATGAGAGAGAGAGAGAGAGAGAGAGAGAGAGAGAGAGAGAGAGAGAGAGAGAGAGAGAATGGCAATTCACACAAACTTTTGTCCTATTTTATTTAAATCTTGCTTCCTTTCCTTCTCTGATTAGCATGGCTTCATGCCACTATTTCAGGAGAGTGTGGCTTTCCTTGACTTGGCTACCTCTTTCAAACATTTCCCTGATAGTTACTTTATTAAATAATGTCACCTGTACAAACTTCTTCTTCCATGTCTGTACTTAAGAATTCAGGCCCTGTCCATTGGTTTACAAGGATTTAAAACAAACAAGTGAGCTTTTATTGGCGATCTAATGTTGCCCGAACTTTGCTGAGTAATTGACATGGGCTTCAGCTTTGGGTGGTCCAGTTTGGCCTTGGAAACAGGAAGCTGCCTTTGCTAGCCCAGGCTTCCTGCGAATGCAAGCTTTCCTTTGCTTCAGGACAGGAAGTGGCTGAGCAGACAGGAAGAACTGTTCAGCAACATTGTTCCTGATTGGAGCCCAGCCTAGGCCTGTGTTTCCTTCTGGTGTATCCAAACTGCTTACTTCACACTGTGCTCATGGTAGGTTGTGGGTGTGCCCAGACAGGCATGAGGCAGAGTCCTGCATTGATCTTCTCCTAGGTTGAAGATCTGCTTGGAGGGTTTGAGCCTCTGAAGGGACAAATAAATCAATAGAAAGTCTGATGCTCCCTCTTAGTTTTCCAAACTACAGCACTTGGGAATTTATACCCAGCTCTTCCAAGCCCTCCATTTTCAATCTCCCTGGCCCCAACTGTCCTTTAGCCCCAAGTCAGACACCTGTACTCCACTCACCTCCATCCCAGCTGTCTCTCCACTCTGTTTTATGTAGACACTGCCTGATGTCAAGGACTCCCTGGGAGTTATGGGTAAAACCTCCTGGCTCTTTTGCTGGCCAGCCTACTCCTCTTCCCAGCCTGTGTCTCCTCTGCAGAAAATGCCCAGGAATCTGCCCAGATGCCATGAACACTCTCCAGCAGCTGGAAGATACAAAGGCCAGTCCACACAGAAGTTTCTTTCATTGGCTGTGTCGGGGTAGTGAACATGAGCTTTCAGATTCCCACAGTAATCAGCCATTCCAGCCCCAACCCCGTAAGGACTATCTTCACTGAAATTCCTGAGAGCCATCTGGTAACACGACAGGCTGCCTGGGGTCATGAGTCAGTTCAAGCTCATGATCAGAGCCCTGACCAATCGGCCACACACACATACACACACATACACACACACACACACACACACACCACCACACACACACCACAGAAGAGAGAGAGAGAGAGAGAGAGAGAGAGAGAGAGAGAGAGAGAGAGACAGACAGCTTGGAGGAGATGGAGCTGAGAGCAATGCTGTTGGGGGTAAGGGACAGGAGCCAGGGATGTCTGTTCAGTAACATGCATATGATTAAATTAGGGACAACTTAAAGGTAAAGGACCTAGAAGCCAGTTTCAAAAATGCAACAAAGAGCTAGACCAGTGCAGTAAAATGCACCAAAAATCTAACTGTACCCTCCCAGGCTGATATGACTAGGAGATGCCCCAATGAGGGAATGGGAAGATGGCTCAGTAGATTAAAAAAAAATTACCACACAAGCAGGAGGACCCAAGTTCAGATCCCCAACACCCACATAAAGCTAGATGTAGTAATTTGTGTCTGTAACCCTAGTATCCCCATGTGAAGATGGGAGGCAGAGATAGTAATGCCTGGAAGCTGATAGGTAAGCCAGCCTGATGGTTGCAGTAGTGAAAAGATTGTTTCAGATAAAGCAAAAAGTGAGGACTGACAGTCAAGTTCATCCTCTAACATCCACACATTTACCATGATCCATGTGCACCCATTCACACACACACACACACACACACACACACACACAGAGAGAGAGAGAGGGGGGGGATTTTTAAAAGAGCCTGGTAATATTGAAATTACATTGTTCTTACTTCCCTAGATATGTTCCTCCAGGACCACTCTTTCAGCACTAGCTGTCTTTTTTATATTTATTTATTTATTTATTTATTTATTTATTTTTGCCTTCTGTAGAAGCCTCTACATCAAGAAACACTTATAAATTGCCCACAAATCAGGCTGCAGATGTCTGTCCACCAGCTTAATCATTTTATAGAAGTTCAATGAAAGCCAAATATTTGCCTGAAAGATGGGCTTTTCAGCTTAATTGCTTGCGGTTACAATTATCTATATAGATACCCTGGTTATGTTAACTAGCAGAGGATTCTCAATCCCCCATTACACAGAGGCCAATCTTTCTGTACACATGTCTATTAGAGGATCCAAAATAGCTTCTCTGGGATGATCCTCTTCTTGGCATGTGCACTTGGACCAAGAGGTCGCTGCTGGGAGATCCTAAGGCAGAGGCAAAGCTGGGCAGGCGCAGCATGGGCATCCATCAAGCCTTCCCTGGGGGATGCTGTTGGTCTTGGCAAATGTTGAAAAGCAAACTAAGAACTATTTGCTGTGAACATGGCAAAATGGTGGGCAGAGGGGAAGAGATGGATGCTTCAGAACAGACCAACATTGGCTCTGTCTGAGCTTAGGTGCCATGCACAGTGCTCCTCCCAGCAGCAAGCTTGCTTCTTCATATGTCTCCTAGCCGCTGGGAGAGTCTCAGAGTTTGAGGTATTTCTCCTATGTGTTACAGCTATGGAAATGGGTTTAAGTGAACCCAAGAATTTTGTCACTAATAAAATGGGGACAAGTCCTACCAGGTAAGTTGGGTTTTAGCTCTTAAAAACATTGATTATCAAATGATCATTCATTCATTCATTCATTCATTCATTCATGTATCTTATCAAACACTACTTGAGCCAGGCCCTGTTGCAAACACAGGGATTGAAGGACAAATGAAACTGCCCCTGTCCTGGAGAGATTTAGACTGTAAGAGAACAAACAGGAAAAAATACTTCTGCCAGGGGTGATAAGAACTGTAGATGGGCTAGAGATTAAAGGCCGGGGGAGCTAGGGGAGGGAACATGAATTCAGTAGAACTCGGGCATCTTCAAGTCTCCATGGCAGGAATATCAGGAGAGCTAAAGCAATGCCAATCATAGTTGCCCCTGTGAATAGGAAGCTCCTGGGGTGGAGTGACAGCTAGTACAACCAAACTGGAGATGCTTTGGTGGAGGAACGATAAAGACAAACAAAAACCAATCCTCACAACCAGTAGGCCTACTCCCAGGTTTGTGCTCAAGCTGAGTGTGGACACAGGTGCTTAAGAGACAGTGGATTGTTTATTGCAGATATCTTTATTTGGGTCAAGAATAGAAGCAGCCCAAGTGTCCATACATCATTGGATTGACCAATACATTGAGGGTAGATTCATGTGATGGAACATTGTATATCAATAAAAAAGCATAAGCTCATGTTGTATACAATAGCATGCCCACTCTCACACAGAGTCATAAGAGGCCACCTGGTATGATGCCATTTGGATCTATGTGACAGAAGTTAGCATAGTGGCTACTGATTTGGAGGTGTATTACTTTTCTGTTGTCATGATAAATGCCATGACCAAGGATACTTTATGGAAGGAAGGGTTTATTCTGGCTTATGGTTCCAGTAGGCTAAGAGTCCATCATGGCAGGAAAACATGGCAGCAAGTGGAAGGTATGGTGACAGGGGCAGGAAACTGAGAGCTCATATCCTCCACTTGAAACATGAGGCAGAAAGTGAAAGCTAGAAGTGGCACTTGGGTTTTAATCTCAAAACCCAGTCCTAGCATTGCAATTTCTCCATCAAGACTGTACCAGCTAAGCCTCCCAAAACTCCAGCACTGACGAGGAACCAAATGTTCAAAAGCCTGAAACTATGAAGGATATTTCTCATATAAACCACTGCAGAAGGTTTGCAGTTAGATTGAGGGATGGGGCCGCTGGGAGGTTTTTTTTTTTGTTTTTTGTTTTTTTTTTTTATCTTGTGATCTTGGTAATTATCTAGGTGGTTGTACTTGGATCACATGTAATCCCTGTGGAACAATATAGTTAACATGAATGCACCTACTGTTTGGATATTATAGATCACTAAAAATGTTTTAAAGTAAAAAAGCCAACCAATGACTTAACAGAGTATTATTATTCGTTCTTTAAAACACTCGAAAGAGATTCAAGCTTGTGGAAATTACAAACAATATGCTAGATTAAAGGGCGTTTAAAGGGTGTTTTCTTTATTCTGGTGCAGGGGCTGGAATTAAGGCCTCATATCTAAGTTAGTTTTCTGCCACTGGTTAATGCCCATAGCCTACTTTTTAAAACATTTTATTCTTGTTTCAAAAAGATTTATTTTCACTTGTGTGTATGTGCATGGGTGTGTGCACACACACATGGGAGCAGATGCCCTCAGAAGCCAGAAGAGGGCACCAGATCCTCTGGATCTGGAGTTATAACTAGTTGTTAGCCTCTCCATTTGAGTTCTGTGAGGCCAACTTGAGTCTTCTGAAAGAGCACTGTATGCTCTTACTCACTGAGCCATTTCTCCAGCCTCTATAGTTTATCCTTGAATCCCTAGCAAGGCTAGGGTAGGGAAAACACAGAACTAGACAGAGACTAAAGTGGCAGTGACCCTCTCGGCACTATGACCCTGGGACCTGCCTCCCTAGACCCCATCCCTGCATCTTCACATTGGTTATAATGGCATTAATAACAACTGAAGTCATCTTGTTTACTCTCCTCATAGAAAAATTTAGCAACAGCCAAAGCAAACACTCTATGCTTTCCACAGTAACACAATCTAAACATGAGAGGATCCATTTCACTTTTTATGGAAGTTATTTTTTTGTCATTTGTAATTATAGCATAATTTTCAAGCATACAGAAAAGTAAAGGAAACATGATATCTGCACCAATCAATCCAATCTAGCACTTGTTAACTGTTTGCTATATTATCCTCAATTAGGGTTTTTTTCACCATGTTATGAAAACACTGAAATGTTAAGAAAAGAGAGAGGTGTAACAAACTCCCCTTACACCTACCACCTGCCTCTATAATTACAAAGTCACACCCACTCTTATTTCAGTTGTAGCCCACCCCTATGCCCTGGATTGCTTAGAAACAAGTCTTGACTTTGATACCATTTTCACACACAAGTGTTTATGCTGCTAAAAGGCCTCTTAAAACCTAACAGGGGTCCAAGAACATGCCTTTAAAAATTAACAATTTCTTAATATCAAATAGTACGTCAGCATTCAGCCTTCTCCACTTCCCTCATGAAAGAATTTTACAAGTCACACATGCCAGGGACCCAGCAAGGTTTGCACTCTGCAAATTGTTAGTTTAGGAAATTCTTTCTGCCTCTTTAGGTCTTGTGCACATCACATCTCTCTCTCTCTCTCTCTTTGGATGTTTCAAGAATCTCATAACAAGATGGTAAAATAATTCAGAAAAATAATATAGCAAGTAAGATAAAAAATTTAACAACTATCACACTGGATTGATGAAAGAAAGTACCCAATTTTCACTCCACTTTTTGGCTTGCTTGGGAATAATGCTATAATGAAAAGTGAAAAAAGAACATCTTTGGAAAAAATGAAATACTAATAGGTTTTTATGTTTTAAAATATAAGGATCCCTTGTAAGTCATCCGTTAAGACATAAAAGGTTTCTGACTATGCCAGTTGGTACTGTACTTAGTTTTATGTGCAAGAGTATTAAATTGGGCTGGGGCTGTAGCTTTGAGGTAGAGCCATTGTCTAGCATGCCAGAGACCCAGAGATAATACTCAGTATTGGAGGTGGGAAAGGAAAAGGACTGGAATGTCCTTGAGCTCATATATTACCTCAGGCCCTTTAAAAACTCCTGGCATGATTCCTTAAATAGCACCCTGGGGCCTGGCCCCAGACTCCGAATCAGTGGACTAGGATGACCAAGAACTTGTATTTCTAACAAGGTCCCAAATGATACTGGCTTGCAGCCCCACTGTGGGAAATACTGCCCTTATTTCCTCACAGACCACACTTAACCAGAATGTCCCTTAAAGTGTCTTTGAACATGGTTCTATGTTGGGTTTGTGTTCTCCTGGCTGTCATCAGGAGACATGGCCTCTGGTCAGGTGTGAGGCTACATCATCCTCACTGTACCATATGTAGGGAAACTAAAGCAGAGAGTTAATGACATCTTCTAGGTCACACTGTTTAAGCCAGGTTTGAACCTGGGTTGGCTTTTCTTGGATGTGTGGTTTCATATGAGCTTGCAAATGTGCAATCTCTTCCTTCTGCTGTCCTCTGTTGTCTGGCCTACTTCTAGGAAAAAGAGTCTATTTTAGCAGCAACTATTTGCATACCCTGAGGTATGCAGGAGGGCCAGGATAAATGTTTCCTTTGTTGCTTTAACCCCATTTTTTAACCCCATGTTTCCTCTGTCTCTTAACCCCATTTCAAAATAATGACTTGGTTCCCTGGTGTCCTGACCATCCAAAGGGATGCTTGTTCAGGTTCTAATGGATTCATGAATGTGTATTATTCACTCAGTGTGTTTCCAAACCAAAGTATCCATTGCTCTAATTGTTTCACTCTTGCCTAATGGAAGCTTGGTCATGTCAACTCCTGGATCTTTCTGACTCTACTTTCATGACCTTTGGTGGCCCCCTTTTCCTTCTGGCACGCCAGAATAGTATAGGGTTTCTGTGTCAGCTGGTAGTTGCTAAAGAAACAGAAATGATAGAATGTACACACACACACACACACACACACACACACACACACACACACACACACACACACACACGGGATTTGTTAAGACTGACTTGCAGGTTGTAGTTTGAGCAGTCCAACAATAGCTGTTTCACATTGGAGAAGCCTAGACTCCTATAATCTTTCAGTCACAAGGCTGAAAATTTCTGCAGTCCCAATCTGGCACTATTGTCCTGGATGATTTTTTTTTTTGGATAGTTGTTGGTCTTCAGTATATGCTGAAATCTAGAAGAAGTCGAATCTGTTGTGATCGAGGGAGTGCCACCGCAACAGGAAAGATGAACTTGCCTGAAGGAGCGAAGAGCAAGCAGGCAAGAAGCAATGCTTCCCTTCTCTGTGCCATCTTATCTGGGTTGTCACCTCAAGATGCACTCATGTTTAGAGTGGAGCTTCCTGCTTCAAGTAATCTAATCAGGAAAACTCCCACAGGAGTGACCTCGATGTCTTGGGCTTTAGATGATTTCAGACATAGCCAATTTGATAACCAAGATCAGCCATTTCTCTCTATATGCTTCTTGGGCCAGCTCTGGAATGAGCAGGCTCTTCCAAGAGTTGTGATTGCATGTAGGGAAATGGTGTAAAGAGATCACAATGCAGGTTCTAGAAGCATTTACTATTGAGGGGTTATCTGGTGCCTCTAGAACCTTCAAGGCGTAAAGCTGAAAACTTGTTTAATTTTTCTACACTAAGATGTGTTGAGTCTCTATATGAACGCTCACAGCTGAAATGGGTGTTTTCTAGATTTTATCAACATGTTAGAAACATGTCAGTTAAAATGCACTCACATATTTTTTCTTTCATAATTCTTTTTTTTTTTTGTTGTTGTTGTTGTTTGGAGACCTTCCTAAAGAGGCACAATCAAACTCGTGTTTCAAAGTCTTAGGGTCCAGTTATTCTCTCTTTAAACTTATACAGCAAATCAATCAATAGCTAAGTTTATTTCATTTTGCTTTTGACTTCTGGGAACTGATTTTTAAATGTTTATATTTACTTTGCAATTATATAAAAATATTTTGTATTGAGGCAAAAGTGATGGCTCAGCAGTTTAGGACCCTGACTCTTCTTTTCTGAGGACCCAAGTTTGATTCCCAGCACCCACATGGTGGCTGGCAACTGTCTGTAACTCCAACTCCAGGGCTCCAATGCCCCCTTCTGGTTTCCGTGGCATTCCACACACATGACTCACATACATGCACATACACACACACTCATACACATATAATAAAAATAAGTAAGTCTTGAAAGAATAGCTTTGGATGCTGGGTGGTGGTGGCGCACGCCTTTAATCCCAGCACTTGGGAGGCAGAGGAATAAGCCTAGCTAATCCTTCATTTGAAAAGCGACACTATGATTGTAGTGAGAGATCCATCCAGCCACACCTTTGGCATTGACCATACCCATTTGGACATGGTCACATGTGGGTATGTGAGCGTGTGGTATTTGTTCTGGGGTCCGAGACGCACTTGCTAGTTCTTGGTTCCCGTTCAGGTCACAGAGAGCAGCCTGGGTGTGGATCCTCTGAGCAGGGACTTGCGGGTCATCCCTTTCTTATGTAAGTGACTTCTCCCCAAATAAATTTAACCTATATTTAACCAAGTCCTGTGTATCCTAATCTGTGCATCTACATATAATAGTGCAATTCTATGCTCATGCCCATGTACTCAAAACATGATTTATTGGATAAACAGTAGCACATACCATATACCACATGCTTCTCTCTTCCTGGCTTTTGAGATTAAAAGCTTTTGAGGCTTTTAATAGTAAGGTTTTTTTGTTTTTTATTTTTTGTTTTTTTTTTTGTTTTGTTTTGTTTGCTTTGTTTTTCTGGATTGCAATTCCTATCTTGGCTTTTCTTGACTAAGAAAATACAAAGGAAGGAAACTCAACCATACATTTAGTAGTACACACTGTGTGTGTGTGTGTGTGTGTGTGTGTGTGTGTGTGTGTGTGTGTGTGTGTGTGGGTATGGGTATGTGTGTTTGTATGTGCACCTGTGTGTGGAAGACAGAGGACAACCTCAGGTGTCATTTCTCAGAAACTATCTGTCATTTTGATGTTTTTTTGTTATTTTGAGACAGAGTCTTTCACGAGCCTGAAATCTGCCAAGTAGTTTAGGCTGGCTGGTGAGTGAACCTCAGGGACCCTTTGGTCTCTGCATCCCTTGTGTTGGGATTATCCACAGATCTCACAGGATGATCCAGAACTCCAGTACAAGTTTCAGCAGAACTTGTGGGTTCTGGGGATGAAATTCAGGTCTTCATTCCTACAAGACCAGCACTTTATAAACTGAGCCAAGTCCTCAGTCCCTAGCACTTTGAAGTAATATGTTTGCCCTGAAGTATTTGTGAGTAACTGAGAAACGTTGTTTCACTGCCTGTCCAGTCTACAATAAGTAATACAGGATGTGAGTCTTGATATCAGTTTTCTAGACACTCAGGACTCAGGAGAATTAATGTTTTTCCTTTTCTTCTCCCATCCACCCCTTAGGATAACTTTAGAATTAAGAAAAGTCATGAGAGGATAAGGTGGCTCATGCCTGTAATCCTGGCATTTAGGAAACTGAGACAGGAGGATTGTTGTGTGTTCACAGACATATAGCCTATCTCAAAAACAGAACAAAGCAAGCAAAGCCACAAAGATGCACAGGAAGTTCCTTCACCAAGGTTTTCCTGTTGTCTACACCTGAAACAACATGGCATCATTGTTAAAAAAAAAAGCAAGACATCAACATTAATATATTATTATTAACTGGAGTTCAGATTTATTTCTGTTTCATATTTTCCTCCAATGTCCTCTTCTGGGATCTAATCAGGAATATGACATTGCCTCCTGTGTTTTTCTATTCTAAGTTGATTAGTGTTAAAAAGCACATCTGTTTTCTAAGAGGTAAGAGGAAGAAAAAGAAAACAGGTAGTGAACTCTCATAGGGTGAGCCAGGGATCAAGTGTAATTCTCAGCAGACCATTCTTCTGTTGGAGGTGGTCTGGCTGGGGAGGAAAGTAAAGTTCTTGCCACACAATTACTAGCACCCAAATCATTGTTACATAATTACTCAGCACATGGTGGCATGTGCCTGTAATCTCAGCCCGGGGGGGAGGGGAGAGGCTTGCAGAGACAGGAGTATCTTTAGGGCTCACAGAGCCCCAGGAACCAATGGGCGACCCTATTTCAACAAACCAAGCAAGGTAGATGGTGCCTGGGGAAGAACAACACTTAAAATTGTCCTCAGGTCTCCACAGACATGTACACACGTGTACGCTCACACATACACACACACACACACACACACACACACACACACAGGTCTCCACACATGTACACACATATACACATACTCAGGTCTTCATATACATGTACAGAGAGGGAGAGAGAGTGAGGCATATCTGGGTTTGAGACCCACTTTCAGCTTTTATTTACTGGTTGTGGTCTGGAATACCTTGGTACTACCAAGACTTAGTTTTTCATCTGTAACATCGCAACCACATCCCTGACTCACAGGGCAAAAGAGATGTTTATAAATAACATATGTGAAGTGTTTTGGGCTGTGATAAATACTCATTAAATGGTAATTTCCATTATCATGGTATTATTGTTGGGTAGGCCTTTAACTAGCACTCTGGAACTGGATGTCTGGCTATTTGCTATCCAGAACATAAATCTCTCTTGTAAAACAGATATGTAATTTTCAGTCCACCAGCTGAGTATGGGTAACAGTTCAGACAGGCAGCCTCTGGCTAAAGTGTCCCTAAGCAGAGAGCCGTTTGCAACCGAATCTAGGAAACACACAGGAGTTGCCTGGCATCTGTTTGTAAAGGAGGCTCTCCACCAATAGGCATTGACATTATCCTGCAGGAACATTTTAGAAAATAAACAGTTAATAAATCTCTCTCCCTCTCTCTCTCTTTCCACACCCCACTCTGTGCACTCAAACACGCGTGTGCTTGTATGTGTGTGTGTGCTCACATGTATGTGTGTACAATTTTGAAAGGACCATTAGTATTTTTCAAGTATTTCCTGACAAGTTTTTGGTTATATTTTCTGTGACAAAAAACAAATGCCTTTTCATGTAATATTAGTGCAGCTTTTTTTTTTCTGGTATGTTTATGCAGGGATATTGTATGGAAGTTTCCTCCTCCTCTTATTCCATCCCCCCCTTCTTTTTCCCTTCCTTCCTTCCTTCCTTCCTTCCTTCCTTCCTTCCTTCCTTCCTTCCTTCCTTTATTAAGATACAGGAGAGTTTTATGTCTCTCTCAAAAACAGTACTTAAAAGTAGGTCAGGAAAAAGGCCATAAAAATAGGTCAACTCCCATAAAGTGGAGAAGATGGAAGCAGAGTTCAGCTACATATGCGTCCTGCTTAGACTCCAGAGGCCTGTCCTGAGAGGGGTCAAAGGGCCAGCTGGTGGGGCAGGTGACACCAGGTGCTCATTGTACCAATTACAGTCACATTCACTTTCTTTCCCAGGAATGGAGATCTACCAGGTAGGAGGACCAAGTGGCTGACATAAGGCTGATGACAAAGAGAAAGGCTTGCACTCATCTCTGTTGGGAATGAGTAAGCATCCCCTTTCCTGGCCCAGACAGGTGAGTAAGTGAGTGGTTTCAGATAGCAAAACCAGACTATTGGATCATGCTATTGGTATATCAGTGCAGTGGAACTGGACATGGACTCCAACTCTCACCCCGGCCCCCACCTAGAGTGATACCACAGCCTCATTCCAGGTGATGGAAAAGCGCCCAGATGGCTTCAGATGCAAGGATGGATACAGGGATGGCGGTTACCTTACTTTAATAGACACTTCTTTAATGACACCACAGTTTCCTGCCCATTGCAGATCATTTTTCCACAAGGCACACAAGACTGTCTACATCACATCCCTAACAGACACAGGATTTTCATGATGCTGAAGGGTTCTCATTTCTCAACACTAGGTTTTGTAAGGTTTCTTGGCATCCTACCAGGTAGAATAGCCTCTCTTTATATGAGGCTATGACAAAAAAAATCAAAACAAAACAAAAAAAACGCCATCAAATTTGATTTTGTCTCTGAGGCTCTGCCATGTGACTTTCCGAGTTATTACCAACACACATTTCTGGTTTCAAATTATTCTGACTCAGGCTCTCATCTAATTTTTCCATTGTTGGCAATATCCTCAAGTAACCACAAGCTTATCCATTGTCTGATTACTAGAACAAAACACGGTTTGAGGTTGTTTGGAGCCTTAGGAGAGTTTCATTTTGTTTAAAAAAAAAGTATCAGAAGTAATAGAGTTAGTTAAAAAATCAGGAGGTTTAGAATATAAAACATGCACAGATTGCCGCACTGTGGAAATCAGGTCCGACTTGATTTTCGATGGTAATGGACCTTAACTAGAATGATTAGGAAGGCTATTGGGACAGTGACTTGGGGGAGGTGAAATATTGTCCACTTATCTTCTTGGACCTCAGCAATAGACACACTTCCAGAGAACCACCCCTGTTGAATTTGGATCAGAAAACTATAGATAAGAACATCTGTAAAGAGACACAAGGCAACATGGCAGCGCAATGGCTCACATTTACACTCAACCCAAAACTGCTGTCCTTCTGTGTCAGCTCTGAGCAAGGCATGGTCCTGGTAGATAGTGATCTAGACAGACGCTAACACACATATCCTTGTTTTGTATGGCAGACAGGCATGCACAGTCATGATGACCATGGTTAGTGGTCAACCTCAGACGAGCAGTGCTACATAGAATAGGAGACAGGAAAAGGAAGTCTTCATTTGCCCAGAGTGTAGAAAGACATTACAGAAGAACCTGTAAGGGTGGCCTTGGAAGGACACATGGGAAACTTTTTGAAGATGTGAGATTAAAGGCTTTGCTGGGTGGGGAAGAAAGCAGCCTAGCTGTGTGCTGATACCAGAGAACCTGTTACTGCATGAAGGATTTTGGAGCTAATTCTGAAGTCAGTGAGGACCTGGAAAACCTGTCAGCTCTTCATTGGCACTGGAAATCTGTGGTAAAGGATCCTGTTGCATCTGGAGTTGGTGGAGATGATCATTTCAAGATCCTAGAAGGGAGTGTTAGAGGGAGAACAGCTGGCCCAGAGAACTAGAATCTCTGGCTGTATTGTTTGTCTGGAGCAAGGTCTTCCTCTGTAGCCCAGACTGGCCTCAAACCCATAGCAGTCTCCCATCTCAGCCTCCTGAATGCTAGAATTATGGGTAACATTCCCCACACACACATGCACACACTGGGTATCTGGTGTCTTTTCTGCCTGAGTTTATGGAAGGGCTAATGGGAGGAGGGGCCTCAGGTACATATGTCCAGTGGGATGCAGAGTAGAGAGAAATTAAACGTGGAATCCAGGAAATGGGCTGAAATACCTTTCATAAAGTCCAGACTGTATGTGTGTACGAGCCACAAGCAAGGCCAGGCAGGGGATAGTCTGAGGGCCATCTGGAGAAACAGTGTCCCCAGAACTGCTTGCAGTTGCTTCCCCCTTCCAAAGTGGAAACTAGGCCAGAACTTCACAGAGGAGTTAGCTGTTTTTGCTGCGGAGATCCCAGCACATAACAAGGCAGCCCTGGGTCTCCACTGGCCTTGCATAGACCCTTCTTACAGCTCTGGGACTGCATTTGGCCTTCTTGTTGACAGAAATCAGGACTCTGGAGCAGACCCAGAGGACAGCAACAAACCTGACTGCAGGATGAGAATGGGACTGGAGAGTCATGTTAAAGAAATTGGGGCTGATTTGCCTAAAACAGTAAGGGTGAGGTAGGAACTAAATTCAGACATGAAATAAGAGGCCTGTGTCCAGTTATTGTCTAGTTTTGAGAGCAGGAAACCATCATTTCAGGAAGCAATCATCTAGTTTGCCACCAAATAGATCAGGTAAGGAAGGAATTTCATCACACCTGTGAGACTTGGCCTTCCCTGCAGTTACTGTAAAGGGGATCCTGCCTCTTCCCTGGGAGGAAACCTGTTGGAGACCAGACATGGAGAACCTGACTTAATCCAAAATATGTTCAATTTTTCTTTAGTCCCAATAAACTCCTGTCTTGTGTGCTCTTTCCCACCAGCCACCTGGGTCCTGCCACCCCTTCAGCCTCCAAATAAGCACACAATGACTTATATTACTTATAAAGCTGTTGCCGCTGGCTATGGCTTCTTAATTATTAACCCATAACTACTAATCTGTATTTCCATGTGGTCTTATCTTACCAGAAAAAGGTCAAGGGACCTCTTACTCCACTGGCATCCTATATCAAGGCTGTTCAGCATCTCAGCAGTGAAGAGAGAAGAGAGTGATTTCCCGTTTGTCCCTGCTTATATTCTGACTCTGCCCAGCTATGTCATTTCCTACCTGTCTGTACAGACCTCCAGACATCTATGGTTAGCTAATGTCAGTTTCTGCCCAGCTACATCACTTCCTTGGATCACATGACAATTCCTTTCTGCCTACACTTCCCAGAATTCTCCTCATATCCTCATACCTATCATCCTGCCTGGCCAATCAGTGCTTTTTTCATCAACCAATAAGACAAACATATACACAGAAGAACATTCCCCATCAAACTCCAGGTCTGCTGGCCTTTGGGAGTCCGCCACGTCTTTTGAGCAACATATGAACACATATTCAGTGCCCAAGAACAAGGGAGATGCCTTTAGAGGAGTCACAGTCAGAAGTCCTAGAAACTAGAAACAAATACAGGCATGGATACATGGAAATGTGTGCTTTTTGTTGTGCTATAACAGGTTGCTTACCTAACCCCTAAAGAATTTGATGATTCAAAACTAAGCTCATTATCTCGTGGTCATTCTGTGTGTTAGGAGTTTGAAGGTAGCTTAGCTGAGGCTCTACTTTGGGTCTTTCCTAAGGTTGCAGTCAAATACTATCCCAAGTAACTATACCCTGAAAGCTTGATAGAGACTGGAAGAACCACTTAGGGAATGGCTTATTCATACCACACCCAGATCCTGGTTCCTAACCACAGCCTTCCTCCATGGTGCTTCTTGAGCATTCTCAAGAAGGATCTGAATTCCCTTAGGCTGAGTGTCTTGAGTCAAGAAAGACTCAGGACTCACCCACTTCAATGGAGCATGCCACCAAGGCCAAAGGGGCTGCTCTGCTCACCCTGAATTAAGGAATGAGTATCATTAAACATTTGGATTATTCTTGTGACTCAGCCTCCTTTTGTGGATATCCCGTTTGCCTTTCTACTCAGGGTGGGGGAGTCTCACAGCTTTCTCAGAAATTGATATCCCTTCCACCAGTTGACTCTATGTGAGAAAGTCCAACTGGCAGGTGACACATAAGTGCAGGTGGGGTCCCCTTTCCTTCTGTCTTCTTTGACTCAGAGCATCCATTAGTGCCCCTCCACTCTCGTCCTACTTAAGTATCGAATTAGTGTGGTATTGGACTCTGGGAGTTGCAGGGGTTGGGGGTTGCATCTGCCTGGAAGAGACTCCCTTGGGGCAGGACTCTATGGAGGTGAAAACCTGGGTTCTAGGAAGGAGAAAAATCCAAGACAAGAAGCACAGGAATTTTAGTCTAAGAGATGGAATTAACAAGGTTTCCAAGAATCTCAATTGTGGGGCCATTGTGTTTGTTTACTCTTGCAGCAAACCTTGGGAACTGTGCTGGGAGAGAGAAAAGCTGTTTTGTGAGCTGTCTCAAGTTCCATCAATAGGTCAAGCTGCCCACACTGGAGAGGCTGCCTGTAAAATCAGAGCTGACAAAAATTTGCCTCCGTGTTTCCTCTCCTTGTACTCAATGGGAATTGAGCTAAATGTAAGCTTGGGTAAGAAATAAGTGCCCCCTGTTCATTGTGAATGCCCAGGCTGTTAGACAAAAATAGCACACAGGAAACAGTATTGCAAAGGTCAATTCTTCTAGAAAGGAAGGGACAACACGCCATCTATCTGAAATTTTAATGAGCAGATCCTGGCCTCTGACCCCACACCATTACCTAACAATCCAGTATTGAATGCCATGTCGGCTTCCATTTCCTGTGAATGAGGAGGCAGAATTCCCATCCGAAGGCAGACCATCTGCTGGACGCCAGCTTTGCTCTCTGCCTAGCTGGCTGTGGTTGATGTACGTGTAGTTTTTATGGATGGAGTGTCAGCCAGGCCCATGCTTCACAGCCACAGTGAATCAGAAGGCTGGGAAGGCAGGACTTGTGGCTAGAATTTTCTATTTCTCTTTCTACAATGGCTGTTTGGTTTCATTCAGTCAAACACCAAAGATAGTCTTGGGGCACATTTGGCCTTCTGGAGACAGCTTTGCAACTTCTACGCTTAAAAAAAAATAAGTTTATTATTATTTCTTACAGTAAAGAGCAACAGCAGAGTACTAAACAGCTAAAAGAAATGGATATTAAATGTATAAAGCCCCCAGCACACATGAAGAAACTATTCCTGTGATCAATGGTTTGGGCTAACAGCTGCGTCCATCCTAAAGCCATCATGTCCTGGTGACCTCAAAAGAAGTAATTTCCAAGCCTTTTGTTTAGTGTTTCTGATCTTCTACAGAACAGCAGTCTTGAATTACATAAACCTGTCCTTCTGGGTCTTATCGGCAGAACCCCAATATAAAAGGCCAAGGGACAGATGTCTTTATGGAGCACCCTGGGGAGCAGGAGGGTGGCAAGTCTTTGTATTAGTCGTCAGTGCTCAATACCTCCTAAGAGGTGTGACAGCCTACACCGAGAGGGAAGGTTGGAACTCAGGGTCAAAGACCTGGGCTGCACCTAAGACATGTCTGAGCCACTGTGTGGCTGCTGGAAAGCCACTTGGTGCTTCAGTGTTCTGTTCATTAATGTTCTGTCATACATAATGATGTAGTAATCTAACCTAGTTATTGTTCAGGTTATTGTGTACACACTGCCCAGTCATGGTAGTTTACTGGAATATACTCCAAGATTGAAAATCCTGCCAGGTGTGGTGGTGCACACTGTTAGCCCCGGCACCTGGAAGGCAGAGGTAGCAGATCTTGGTGAGTTCAAGGCCAGTGTGCTCTATATAGTGAGTTCCAGGACAGCCATATATGTGGCCATATAGACACTGCCTCAACAGAACAAAAAGATAGAAAAGCCTTTTAAGACAAGAGGCATTTCTCTACAGTTTATGTTCCCAGTCCCTGATGTAACATTGTTAATTCTGATTAAAGGAGGGAATGAACACAAGGGCATGCATACAAGGCTGGCTAGTAGCAAGACTGACTTCAAATGGTGCATTTCCAGGCCTTGTTTCCAATGTGAGTATGAAGCCTCTCGCTCTTGCTTTCTAAGGTCCTGTGTTGTATGGAAAGTGAGAGAATGCTGCGTACCATGGCTGGTAGGAGGCAGCTGGTGAGTAAAGTGATTTTTCCAGGGAAGCAATAAGGAACCCAGGCTTCTCCTACCCCATTCCTCTCTTACTGGGGCCTGTCCCACAACCGGGGAGACTGTAGGATCAGAACACAATCTCTATGGTTGGTCTGAATCTCAGCTGCCATATAATCTTGCTGGAACTTTGAAAACTGTCAGGTTCTGAGGTCGCTAGCCTGGATTGGGATGGCATCCCCTTGAACCCTTACAGTTCTAGAAAGTTACCATGTTAGCAACCACAGTGGCCATCACACCCCAGATGTCTTCTTGGCCCCATGGTTCTTAGGAGGACCAGCCCAGTTAGGAAAATTGTCAGGCAGAAGAAGGGGACACCGCTACAGCTCTGAGTGACATGAGGTGAGCCCCTCAACCGCTTGTCTGCTCTGGAGGAGCAAGCAGCTCATTCTGAAGACAGGGGATGACTGACAATTGGCATTTTTTTTCTCACCTGGCCAGTCTTGCTCAACATCTTTGGGGGCAGGGAGGGCACTATCTCACTTTGTAGCCCAGGCTGACCCAGAACTCCCGGTGTAGTTCCCCATTAGCATCAAACTTGCAGTACCCCTCCTGCCTCAGGCTCCCAGATTTTACGATTAAGGGCACGAATCACTAAGCGCGCTTGGAGTCTGCAACTCTAACCAGCCAAACCAGGCACCCCTTAGGATCAGTGAAGTTGGAAAGTATCTGGACCTTTTCCTGGGTCTGGACGACGGAAAGGAAACTTTAGCCAATCTATCAGCGTCAAAAACAGCATTACACCGAAAGCGCTGTGCCTAAGTGCCTGGTGCTGTAAATTCAATCTTATTCCTCAGGTGTGAGGTGCAGGTTTGGGGTCCTGAGACCCGACAGCCAGAGCCTGCCTGGCTGTGCACCATAATCCCAGACCCGTTCCTCGCATCCCGCCGGTTCCCGGCTAGCCAGCAGCTAGCAGCCCAGTCATCCTTTCCAGCCTCAGTCTGGAAAGCTGGACCCCGCCGCCGCGTGTGCTCTTGGCTGCCGCCGGCGCCCGGGCCCCGAGGCCACATCATCCTGAGGCTGGGAAGTGTAGTCTCCCGAGCCCCGTCGCTACCACGGAGCCCGGTCTACGCGAGCGACCCGCACTCGGTGTCCGGGTGCATCCTGCAGACAGCGGCCCCCGGGAGTGGGCGGGACCGGGGCGGGCGGGGACCCCTGAGCGGTCTCTAGGACCCGCGGGACGCCGCAGGCGGGCGGGGTGCGGGGGAGACGCTAATTTGTTCCGTAGTAATGAGAACGGCGACTGCTGGCCGCGGATCCATTGCACAGGCCCGCCCTCAGATCGCTGGTCCCCGGCGCCAACTCGGACAGGCTGCTCATTTATTGCAACGGTCAAGGGCGGCTCGTGCCAGAGTAGCGCGCGCGCGCACGCACACACACGGGGAGGGGAGAAAGTTTTTTTTTGAAAAATGAAAGGCTAGACTCTCTGCTCCGCGGCCGGGGCGTTGCGCGAGGGGGTCGAGGCAGACTCAGGGCAGTAGGACGTCCCCCGGCTCTGCGCCCGCGTGGGATGCTGCGGCGCTGGCTGCTGGGCCCCGAAGCAGTTGCAAGCCAGGCCAGCGACAATGGCAGAGCGCCCGCCGCGGCGCGCGCCCCCCGCCCGCGCCCTCCTGCTGGCCCTGGCCGGGGCCCTGCTGGCGCCCCATGCGGCCCGAGGTAAGTCACCCGTGCCGGCGGCTGCCCGCGCGTCCCCTCCCCGCCTCCTCGAGCCAATCTGGGGTCTCCGCGTGCCACAGCCACAGAGAGAGGAGACGCACCGGGGCGCATCTGCGGAACCCCCGGGCTCGCGCTCGCAACTCCTTGACAGCCGTCCCCTGCCAGGTGCCCACTCGGGGGCTTGGTGATGTGTGTGTGTGTGTGTGTGTGTGTGTGTGTGTGTGTGTGTGTGTGTGTGTGTGTGTGTGTGTGTGTGTGTGTGTGTGTGTGTGTGTGTGTGTGTGTGTAGAAGACACTTGGCTCAGGGCCTTGAAGCAGCTAGTGTCTAGATGAAAAGGCACACACAGCCTCCCCTCTTGGAGTGACATTTACTCCTAAGGCTCTCTCAGTGTCTTGACAGTTACACGTGTCGCCTGAGAGGGTGTGCGTGGGGTCATTTTACTGATCCGGTGGGTTAGCGACTCCACCCAGCTTCAGAGTCAACCCCCCCACCCACCCAGAGGTTTCCTTTCCACCACCACCTTGACACGGCTGGGGGACGCACGGTGGCCGCTCAGATGACCCCCCCCCCCGACACACACACACACACACACACACACACACGCACAGAACTCACACAGGTGTACCTGCAGCGCTCTTTGTTTTGTTTTGTTTTAATTGACTTCCTTGCCTATGTCAGCAGCCCCTTACCGATCTTCACTCCCTAATTGTCAGTAGCGATCAAACTTTAACAACTTCTCTCCTCTTACTCATCCTTAGTGATAAATAATTGCTTACATCAAGACCTCATGTAGACGGAGAACCCACTTCGGACTTAAACGAAAGTGCATACATTAAAGACGTTTTTCTTTTTACAAAACTGTATTTTCCTGAGTTGAATCTCCTTGAAGCCTGGGCACCTGTGGATCCTGTTTGCATAATGAGAACTCACAGCAGGTGCCTTCTTAAAATTCGGGAGCTTCCCTCGTCCCCATGGCTGCTGGCTCCTTCTGCCGTTAGGGGCGCTGTTCACTAATGAATAATTCCCCTTGGCCTCAGACTCTTAGATTTCTGTGATTCTGTGTAACAGGCATTTAGTTTTCAGCACTGTTTCCAACACGAAACGTTTTATTTCTCAGTTGTCACTGTTATCCTCCACCCCAGCATCTCTGCCATAATGTGACTAAATCCAAGCTCCCATAAATATCTACACAGCAATATAGACCAACCTGGCAAACTGGTGATTAAATTAAAAAGATTGCACACATCAAGGTAGTATCAGTGAGCTAGGCAACAACACTGAAGACTATTTACAGAACTCTGGGACCTGCAGACGAAAACCTAAGAGGTGTTTTTGAAAGAGTTTTGGACAAACTCATTCCTTTGAAGGTTTTACAGCAAATGTGCTTTAGAAACATGTAAACTAAGTTTCAAAGTAAGCCTGAGGTGGTCCTGAACTTGGCACATACTTCACACACATAAACAGAAGTCTGAGCACAGCTGATATTTTTTAGAGGCAAATGTTTATTAAATAAAGCTAATAGTGGGGAAATTATT
The DNA here is from genome assembly GCF_003668045.3 of Cricetulus griseus. Lineage (NCBI taxonomy): Eukaryota > Metazoa > Chordata > Mammalia > Rodentia > Cricetidae > Cricetulus > Cricetulus griseus. The sequence goes on from NC_048596.1 coordinate 66,669,011, forward strand.
GGGGGGGCATTTATTACTTCATGGCTGCAGCTTTGGTAGACAGAGCCCTCCCTGCCTTGGGATAGAGAGAACTTCGGCAAAGCAGTAAGGCCAACAGACTTTTAGTGGCTTAAGTATTATGTTTTAATATTCCAAGTTCATGGTGTGTTTATACTTGGAGTCTCAGGATCAAATCTCAGTCCATGCCCCAAATTATGTCACGAAGATGTTTAAGATGCAAACCCATGAAGCATTTGTTCATGCTGGCAGAAGGGAGGACTGAGCATGTCCTGAGTTTGGCTGTAGCCTCGTTCATTACCCTGAGTTCCAGCACAGCTCAGCCTAAACATGTCCAAAACAGAGTCCCAGACCCCAAGCCCTCCACTACCAGAAATCTTCCTCACTGCAATAATGATATCTGCTGCATTCTCCTGATGCCTCATGCTGACATGTCACGCCCGAGTCTCCCTTTCACAGCATTAAGCCACCAACGAGGGTGTATTTCTATCTCCCCAGCGCCTTCCGTTTTAATATACCTTTCCATCTAGGCTGTTGTCATCCTCTGTAGAATGCTTATTTGCAATATAGCAGCTCTTGAGTTGTAGGCTTTCTGTTCCTCTTGTCCTCACATGGGGTGTGCTCCCCAACACTGTTGCCAATGTTAGTAAGTCTGTTGTGGAATAATATTTTTGTAAACTGTGATTATGTATCTTTGCCAAGGTGCCTCTGATTAGTTTAATAAAGACCTGAATGGTCAATAGCTAGGCAGGAAGAGGTTAGGCGGGACGTCCGGGCAAAGAGAAAAGGAGAGGAGGAATAGAAGCAAGGAGAGAGATGCCGGGAGACACAGAGAGGAAACAGGAGGTATATGATGGAAGAGAGGTAATGCCACACGATAGAACATGGATTAAAACAAATGGGATAATTTAAGTTATAAGAGCTACTTAAGAACAAGCCTAAGCTATAGGCCAAGCTTTAATAATTAAAAGAAGTCTTTGTGTCAATATTTGGGAGCTGGCTGGTGCAACAGAGAAAGACTTGTTACAGTGGTCCATCCTGAATCAGACTATGTGAGTTTCCTTTCCTTGGACTCTGTTTTGGACATGTTTGGGCTGAGCTGTTTTGGAACTCAGGGGAATGAATGAGGATATGCTCAGCCCTCAACAAGTAATGATTCCTCTCTCCTGCCAACATAAGTAAGTGTTTCATGTGTTTGCATTTTAACATTCAAACCCTCCTATTACTTTCATGTTCATGTATGTGTATGAGAGTTTATGTGTGTGAGTATGTGTAGAGGACAGAACCCAGTCTCCAGTGTCAGTCCTCAGGTACCACCACCATTTTATTGAACACTGTCTCTCACTGGCTAGAATGCATCAAGTAATGTGGCTGGTTGACCAGTAAGCCCTAGGATCTATCCCTCACTGCTTCTTAGCCAGGGGATTACAAGCATGCACCATCAAACCGGACTTTTGTGTGAATTTTGGGAATTAAACTCAGGTCCTCATGATTGCACAGCAAGCAATTTTCCAATTGAGCTATCTCCCCAGCCCCATGAACTGGTTGTTCTTTAGGAACATGACCCAGCAATTGCTCCAGGGCTATCATTAGCCAAGAGCCTGCGAAGTTCTCTCACATCCTTCCCATATTGCCTCACTTCTTCTCTGAACACGTAACTTTTCCTTCCTTCCTTTAAAAAACAAAGTGTGAGGTACACATTCCAGGAAGAGTGTTTGGGTGGTACACATTTTGTAAAATATTTGGTGTGTATGGATATTTTGCTTTCATGTATGTCTACACTATGTGCTTGCTTCATGTCGTGTCTGTAGAGGCTAGTAGAGGGCACCAGCTCCCTTGGAACTGGATTCTACAGATGTTTGTGAGCTGCTGTCTGCTGTGTAGGAGCTGGGAATTGAACCTGATACCACTGGGATAATAGCCAGTGCTCTTAACTGTTGATCCATCTCTCCAGCTCAAGATAGTTCTTTGGTAGCTTGTGGATGTATGAGGGCTGCTTTTAGTTGCAAATAGCATAAACCTGATTGCAGCAGTTTTTTGTTCCTTTTTCTTACATGGAAGGCCACTGTGAAGTGAACAGTATAGGAGTGATTTTACAGGTGTCACAGGCCAGCGCTACAATCAGAGGCACTGCATGTTCCTTGGATCTGCTCTTCTTAGATGCTGACTTCTGTGCTTACACTTACTGCCTTTCAGTCTCTTGCTAGCTGCTGTACGTCTTGTTCTCCTCCCCACATTCTAGCCAGCAATAGAGCAAAAGAGGCAAAAGGTGAAGACCTACAATTCCCTCTCTTTCTTTCAGGAAAGTAATATTTGTATAAGCCTTTTAGCAGATCCACAGTTTTCATCAGCAGTTTATGACCCAGGACATTGTCCGTTGCAGGGGACCCTGGAAGAGATGATATGTGTGGCTGTGCACATAGGCACTTCTAAAAAGCCCTAGTTCTACTAGAAAGAAAGCTTGGGTCTGCTGTACCATTCATAAACACACACACACACACACACACACACACACACACACACACACACACACACACACGAGAATGTGTGTTTACGTGTATAAAATTATTGCCACACTTGACATACAAACATTTTCTTCCTTCCACTGATATTTGGCTCCTATTCCTTCCTTGTGGAAACAAATTTTATTTTTTAAAAAGAAATGAGGCTAAATAAAGAAGCTGAGCACATTTCTTCCCCATAGAGATGTGCTCTCTCTCCTCTCTCTCTCTCTCTCTCTCTCTCTCTCTCTCTCTCTCTCTCTCTCTCTCTGCCACACATATACATACATAGTCATACGCCCTTGGTATTCAACAAGGAATTTCTTTTTTGTCTCTACGCCCACTACTGCTTGAGAACATGAGAAATTAACAGCATGTTCATTGCTTGTCTTTCAAATATATTTTCTTTTACTATCTTTACTTTCTAACTGTAATTTTTACATTTTGGCACTGTGCTTTAGTGGTGTTCTTTTCAATAGTCATGCTGGGAACTCAGCATGACTGTCAGATTGAGATTTCTTGTTAGGGAGTTCTATTTTGCTTTCCTTCATTATTTCTTCAGCTGTTTCGTTTTCTTCCTTATCATTTTCTGTCTCTATATTCTATTTGGGGGCAGGTAGTTCTTTAACTGTATTTTCTGCCCCCTGACACACACCCCGTTCAATTAAAAGATGTTTACTGCCATCTGATCTCCAGGAGTTCTTCCTGTTACATAAATTACCTTTACTTTATGATAATGGCTACATCTTCTTGTCATGCATACGAGGTTTCTGTTAGCTTTCAATGTGTTATTGGTTGGTAGACACTCTTTGTTAACTTCAGGGCCACTGTGAATTTTGAGATTCTTCTCTTCCCCTTTGGAAGAATCTCTGACTTTCTTCAAACATTTGAGTTTTGGTTCACTGTTGCCATTTAATAATGGGCTTTTGAGCTATGTGCTTCCTCGGATGAATTTGTTGAAGGGGAAGGAGGCTACATTTTATTGGGAGACATCCCATAGCATTGGTTCTGGTACAAGTGTTATTTTCTTTTGGGCTGACCAGTTTTATTTTTGGTATTTTTGATTTTCAATAAAAAAATAACCTCCCCCTATCTTCTGCTGGAGGTTTTAGTCTGGCTACAAGGCCTTGGAAAGCAGCAGGACAGGATTAAAGAGGATGCCATGCTGTCATGTCACTTTTGTTTCTACTTTTTGTTTCTGTTTTTAATTCAGTACTTTGCAACCTTTCCTCTCTAGGATTTCATCCTCTAGGTGAGGCTGAGAGTGCTCTTGGGCTCAGAAGTTCTGTGTTGCTGTGTCTTCTAGATGCATTCTTGTGCCCTGGCATTGGGGAGACAGGCAGCAACCATGCTGCCTTCTCAAGAGACTTGGAGCTTTGAATTCTCATTTTTCAGGTCCATGCTTGCCCTGAGAGGCACACAGGGCCCCTTCCAGGGCTTTACATGTCCTTTTTGCCCATAATGGCTTTCATATTCTCCAGGGAGGTTGTGCTATGCCCTCTCCCTCTCCCTTTCTCTCTGCACCCTCTTGCTTTCCTTCTAGAGTGGCACTAGTGATGTGCATTGCTTACTTTCTGATTGCTACGATAAAACACCATGGCCAAAGCAATTTATAGAAAAATAATTTATTGGGACTTATAGTCCCAGAGGGTTAGAGTCTGTGATGGTGGAGCAAAGGCATGAGGTATGGCTCACGTCTCGAACTGCAAAAATAAAGCAGAGACAGCAAATTAGAAATGCTGGGAGTCCTTGAACTCTTAAATCTCACCCCCAGCAACATACACCCACCAGCAAGGCCACACTTCCTAAGCCTATAGAATAGCTCCACCAACTGGGTGCCAAATTCCCCAGACTACAGGGATAGTTTTCATTCAAACCACCACAGGACAGGACCCACACAGCACACCCTTATCCCCAAGCTCTGCCCAGAGCTGCACATCTCCCAGAGTGTCACTGCCTTCTCTTACTCTTGTTATTCTTCATTTCTTCTGGTTATTGTTGTCATTAGGATAACCATTGTTTCATTGTAGTTTCAAGAGGGAGTGTGGGGAAGCACCTGTGACTCTGCCATGCCCAGCCAGAAGCCAGCCATGCCTTTATTACCACAGTCGACATTCTCTTCCCCCCACCGTCATTCGGCTCCTTCTCTTCCTTCCTTGTGGAAACAAACACTAAATCCATTTTAAAATGTTTTAAAACTTTCTTTTCAAAAATCTATGAAAACTCAAAGTCAACATATACCTAATTAGACAAATGTTGCAGCTGTGGAAATTGCGCACAAAAATATTTTCAAGGACGAAGCGCCATCATTTAAAGAAGCTAAGTAGATTTCTGCCTGCCCTAGATGGTGCTGTAATGAGCTTGTGACAGTTGCAAAAAATTTTTTTTTAATCAGAGTGTATTCTAGGAGCCTTTATAAAGCCCTGTTGTTCCCCCCTATGTCCTTGATTTCCAAAGATAGATTTGACAAGTGTTTCTGAATATGTGTTTGGAGGCACATAGGTACCCCACAACCCTCAGTCTGCATGTCACGTATCCTCACAACCCTCAGCCTATACCCCACACAGACCCACAACCCTCAGCCTGCACCCCACATGGCTTCACAACCCTTAGCCTGTACCCCCACACAGCAGAGTTAAACATCTGTGGATATCAGGACTGAGAGGTGAGGTAGACACAATCTTGATAGAAGGTTTTGTATTCTGTGTAGCTGTTTGATTCTATATGTACAGTTAGTATTTGACCAAACCTAGAGTTTTTATATCAGCATAAAGATACCAAAAAACACTGAGGGCACTGGAGCTAGGCACCATGCCAAGACCTCATGCAGCACTGGGGAGAGAATCCTGCAGCTTGTCCTGTTCCTGCCCTCTTTCCACAGCAGAGGACACCGGGGCTTCAGACAGTGCCTAGGGGCGACAGATGCAAGGCCATCTCCATGCTATCTCATGAGGAAAAATAGACCATAACCTAGCCATGATAAACATTCTGTAATCTGTGCACTCTATCTTTGGCATAATACAATGCTCATGGCAGTGAGATTGGAAATCCATCTGATTTTCAACAGACTTGGTAATGCAGGTCAGATACGCTGCTTTCCAATTCAAATGTGTGCTTCAGTCTCATGCTTTTGGACAGACTGCTGCTTCAACCTTCCTACTTCCTGCAAGTCATTTTTCATCCTGTTTCCTTGGACTTTATTTAATGCCCAATATACCTTGTCTTCAATTGACAGATGAGGAGGAGAAGCTGAATAATTCAGCCTCATATTGATATTTTTTGTATCCTTTAAGCTTTTATGTCATCCCAGGGCTATACATTAAGAGCCCAGCTTCCTGGCAACTGTTTTAAAAATTGGGCAGCCTCCTTCAGTGCCTTGACCTTCTGCCTGCTTCTTACTGATGCTTTTGTCTCCATAGCCTTTTAGATGGCCCCTACATATGCTAGTGTCCCTGTGAACGCCTCCCAGAGTAGAGTTTGCAAAGCACCATTCAGTATTCGAACCCCAAACTTTCTTATGTTGCTTGGCATTCAAGTCAGGAGATTAATGCTGTGTGTGTGTGTGTGTGTGTGTGTGTGTGTGTGTGTGTGTGTGTGTGTGTGTGTGTGGTTTGTTTTGAATCCTTAATATCCAGGTAATATTATTGGAGCTTGCATTAGAATTTTTAATTGTTCATAATATGTTCTTTTATAAATAAATGTCTTAGTACTGAATCTGTGTGTCTGTGTGGGAGCATGCAGGGCACATACATATGAATGCCAATGCCTTTAGAGGCCAGAAGAGGGAATCAGATCCCGTGGAGCTGTAGTAACAGGCAATGTTAGCTGCCCAATGTGGGTGCTGGGAACCAAACTCTGGTCCTCTGCTTTTAACCACTGAGCCATCTCTCCAGCCAGTCTGTGGTTTAAAGGGCTGTTCTCTGGTTAATGGAGCAGGTATACTCCCTGAAATGAGATATACCAAGTATGCTAGTTACTTTTCTTGACATCGTGACAAAATGCTTGACAGAAGCAACTTGAAGGGGGAGGGGTTTTCAGTTCATAACTCAAAGGGAACATCATGCAGAAAGGCATGATAGAAGGACGTTGGGTATAGAAAACCAGATCCAAAGTGGAAAGGAAGGAGTCAAACTTTTGCTATTTGCAGATGATAGGATAGGATACATAAGTGATCCCAAAAATTCTATCAAGGAACTCCATCATCTGATAAACACCTTAGGAATGTGGCAAGATACAGGATTAACTAAAAAAAAAAATCAATAGCTCTCCTATATACAAATGATAAATGGACTGAAAAAGAAATAAGAGAAATATCACTCTTTACAATAGCCACAAATAATATAAAATATCTTGGAGTAACTCTAACAAAGTGAAATATCTGTTTGACAAGAACTTTAAGTCTTTGAAGGAAGAAATTGAAGAAGGTATCAGAAAATGGAAAGATCTCCCGTACTCTCAGATAGGTAGGATTAACATAGTAAAAATGATAATCTTACCAAAAGAATATCAGATCTTAAGACAGGTGGTGGTAATGCATACCTTTAATCTCAATACTTGGGAGGCATAGTCAAGCAAATCTTGGAGTTCAAGCCTATCTTGGTGTACATAACAATTTTCAGGACAACCAGGCTATGTAGAGAAACCCTGTCTCAAAAGTATGAAAGACAAATATAAAATATTATTTATATAATCATATATATACATCTAATATATATATATATATATATATATATATATATATATATATATATGAAAAATCAGATCTTCGTGAAAGAGCCAGGTTGACCTTTGAGCTTTGAGGCCTGTCCCTCCAACCCTGTGTCTGCCAAATAGGAACCTTATCAAAGGCTGGACCCTAAGTGTTCCAACACATGAACTCCATCTCTGCCTACAGGGATGAGAATGTTTCACATTCAAACCATAGCACCAAGTAAACATTTAAAACTAAAATAATTTTCAGTCAATTTCAATATAATCTAGTATAGTAAGAAGAATATAATTGAGAAAGAATTTAAAGTTGAACAAAGGACCAAGACTAAGTCACACATCTGGATTCTTCCTAGATTTTATCACACATGATTCAGAATGTCTAAACCTTAAAGGTCTAAAATGTTAAAGATATGTGTGTGGCCACACATCCATGTCCCACCCAACCAACCCTCTTCCTTTCTGAGTAGCTGGTGGGTCTTAAGGATAAATTTCTTCAATTAGTCCCCGGTGTTGTTTTGTATTTAAATGTTAGATTAATGGCTCCTTACTGAAGATGACATTTGCAACCTTCGGGACTTTGTTTTGTTGTGTTTTTGAGCATCAATATGTTTTTAAGCTTTATTCATGCTAGCATTTGTATTTGGCTCACTCTTTTTAATTGAATGGCTAGGCTGTGAATTCTGCTCGCCTCTGTTGACAAATACCTGCTTTCCCCAGCATTTTACATCAAGGTGGTAGATCCTCATCCTGTCTCTTTATGTGTAAGCCTGAGCTCTAGGGGACCTATTATGAGTGAATTGCTGAGTTGTACAGTACGTTCATTTAATATACTTTGTTAAATTGCTTTTCAAATTGGCTCCACAAAGGAAAAAAAATTCTACTTGGAGAGTTTTGATTACACAAAATTAGGCATATCTGCTATTTTCTAGCTTTTACATTTTGACAAGCTAGATGTGACATATTTTCATCTTTGAACTGACATTTTCATGACTACAAGGTATTCTCAGACTGGCTGTGTTTAGACATTTTCTCCAACTAGTTTATTGTTATTTATCTTTTTTTCAGTTTTCCATATTGTTTATTTTTCTTCATTCATATTACATAGCAAGTAAGATTACACAAAATCTAAGAAATGGACTGAAAAAAATATAGCAAAAATTATGTACAATTTTTGTACTCCTCCCTAAACAATCACTGTTCCAACATTTTATGTTTTTTATGACAGAACAGGAGAGTTGGAGTCATATTGTAGATACTATTTTGCAGTTTCCTCCCTTCCCTCATCTTTTTGGAGGGGGTGACTAATGAGTTATTACTGAGTTTACTAACAGGAGTATGTGGCTACTTATGAGAGCAGGGATGAGTCAACCCAGCAGCCACAGACCTGAAAAGCCCACCCACCCTACTAGTGAGCACTACAGCCCTGCAGGTTAACCATCCCCACTCTCTTCTCAGAGCTAAGTCTCCTTTCCGAGGCTCAGCTCTCTTGGCCACAGGCAACCTCTTCCAGTTGTCTACTCTGGCTTCAAAGCTAAGGAGGGGCCTCTGAGAATCTTCTAAGTTTCTACTTTCTCAGACTTGTGACCTTTTCCTCACTTCTTCAGTCTCAGGAGCCCAGGCTCTCCTCGAGCAAATGTTTCAACTGGGAAGATGCGGCTGTGCAATAATCTGCCCCTTTTCCAGCACTTAGCACCCTTTGCTTTCTTTCTCTTTTAAAAATAGTATTGTTATTAATTCTTTGAGAATTTCACATAGTATGTTTGATCATATTCATCTCCCTCTCCCAATTCCTCCTAGATCCTGCCTTACCTACCCAACTTTGAGTACTCCTCCTCGACTCAGGAAGTCCAATTTGTGTTACCTAACTGTTCTTGGATATAGGGCATGTCCCGGTCACCTATCAGGAATCCTAACATTTTTTTTCTGATGCCCTCTCCAGTGTTCCGTGAGCCTCAAAGGGGGTGATGTAGATGTCTGTCTATGACTAAGCCTTGGGTCACTGTGCCACAGCAATAGTCACTTGGTCTCAAGAACTTCACAGGTGGTTCTGAGAACACTATCCATTGCAAAAAGAAGTTTCTTTTTATGACTGGTTGAGGCTGACAGTAACAGTAATCTGTCTGTGATGGGAGCTGGGAAAACTACTCATTCATCTATGGGATGTGTGTGTGTGCGCGTGTGCACGTGTGTGCGCCCATGTGTTCCTATGTATAGATGTGCATGTATATGTGATGGTCAGAGGTTGATATCGGGTATCTCCAGTTGTTTTCCACAAAATTTAAATGTGTGTGTGTGTGTGTGTGTGTGTGTGTGTGAGAGAGAGAGAGAGAGAGAGAGAGAGAGAGAGAGAGAGAGAGAGAGAGAGAGTCTTGCCTACATATATGTCTATGCACATTTGTGTGCCTGAAGATCAGAAGAGAGCATCAGATGTCCTGGGTCTGGAGCTATAGATGGTTGTGAGCCACCCTTTCGGTGCTGGGCATGTAACCAGGTCCACTCGAAGAGCAGCCATTACTCTTATCCTCTGAGCCATTTCTCTAGCACTCAACTATTTTTAAACATGATTTTTAAAATTACTGTGTGTGTGTGTGTGTGTGAGAGAGAGAGAGAGAGAGAGAGAGAGAGAGAATTAAAGAGAGATTAAAGAGTTGTGTGTCCTGGGACACACAAATGGAAGTCAAAGTGCAACTTTTGGAGTCAGTTCTCCCCTTCTACTGTGAGGTCAGAGGAGCAAACTGGGGTTGTCGGGCTTCCAGGGGAGTGCCTTTACCTGCTGAGCCATCTCTCTGGGCCTCTTAGTGATTAAAAAAATAAAAGTCTGGTTTATGAATGTTTCCTTCTTTTCTGAGCTGAAAAGGAGATTTTTAAAGATAATTTCTCCTAAATGTTAACTTTTTCTATTGACTTATAACTGAAATGTACTTTCTATTTATTAGATGAGATTGGCATGTATTTTTGTATACATCTAAATAACCCATGAGCAGAGTAATAGTTATTGAATCTGCTTCCTATTCTGGTCAACACAGGAGTTCTGAGATCTTCCTTCCACGGTCTCCAGGGAGGTGTTAAGGGCTCAGGTTGGCAATAATATGTCTTGTTGCTGGGACAAAGCTGAAAGAGGGATTTGAGGAAATGTTCAGAAGTACTTCATGAGATCCCATGCTGAAGTTAGCTAGCTTCGACTCACCCTGAAAATCCCACATCACAGGAAACCTCTCAGGGCTCAGAGTACTGAAATGGCTGGAACCCCAAACCTCAAAAAATAATTTTTTCTATATTCTTGAGAGTTCCATACAGGTATGCAATAAAATACAATCATAGCCCCTTCCATTTTCTCCTCTTCCAACTCATCGCCGTTTCAACTTGATGTGCCTTTTTCTCTTGATAATCCACTAAGTCCAGTTGGTACTGCCCCGTTGTGCATGGGTGTGGGACCATTTACTGGAGCATGGGAATCCTACCAGTGGCCACATCCTTGAAAAAGACTGACCCTCAGTCTTCCAACAGCTATCAACTGCCAGCAGCTGCTCAGTCAGAGGTGGGGCCTGGAGATCTTCTACTCCATCTGCTCTGGAACTTTCCTGACTTGTTCTTGTGCAGGTAACTGCGGCTGCTGTGGGTCCATGAGTACAATAGCTGTGTCAGGTCCAGAGGACAGCAATTTCAAAGCCTCCTCCCCATTCTCTGTCTCTTGCATTTATTCTGTTTCTTCTCCCATTCAGACAAATTTTATAATCTCTTTCTTCCTTGGTCGTCTGCTCTATAGTGTCTACCTCTGCACATGTCCAGAGGATGCCATGAGACAATGTAAAGGATCCTGCCCTTACTGAGTTCTTAAAAGACAATCTCTCCCACTCTTCCTTTCCAAGTGTCTTGATTGTTTATGAAGTTCCAGTGTTTTGTATGAGTATTAGAATCTTCCTGGAGGGTTTACATAATGTCCCATGCAGAGACCTCAGCTAATTTGGCAGACAATGAACATCCTCATGATCTCAAGGCTGCTGTCATTGATATAGACATTTCTAGTTACTCGTTCTGTGTAACAACATTCAGGATGTTTTCGATGGCTTTCTCTCCGGAGTACTTTTACAGCTCTGCAGGAGCTCTGTCTAGATGCTCTGAGTACTTTTAGTTGTTATGATTTTAGATCTTTAACTTTTGTTTGGGTTGTTTTAGAGATTGTTTTTTTTTTGTATTTTTGTATTTTTAGTTTTTTTATTTATGTGTCTGTGAAAGTGTTTGCCACCTGAGTACAGGGTACCCACAGAGGGCAGAAGAGGCCATTGGATCCGAGATTAGTAATCTGCCTGATGCAGGTGTTGGAAACCAAACTGCATCTTCTGGAAGAGCAGCAACCACTCTTAATATGCTGAGCCATCTCTCTAGCCTCTAGATCTTTAGTATGGAAAAAATAACTACATAGGTGTAGACTTCTAGTAATACCCTGTGTCTATTACTCAGCTTCTACAGGTGCCAGCTCTGGCTAGTCTTACTTTACATTGCTTTTCAGTTCTAATTGATGTTTCTTTTAACTTATTGTTAGGGTACTGATTTTGAACTCAGCGATCTTGCATACTGTTTATTAACACTAGTAGAATTCATATTTATTCAGTGGAAACCCTGTGAGAATTATCACAAATTTTCATGTTATGCTGCTCCTCAGCACCACCACTATAGGCTAAGAATAAGCAGGCAGCACACATGTACACACACACACACACACACACACACACACACACACTCTGTCTGTCTCTCTGTCTGTCTCTCTCTCTCTCTCTCTCTCTCTCTCTCTCTCTCTCTCTCCTTTCTACTTTAGTGAGAATAGCTTTAGCTTTTGCCCTTTTATATGTCTTCTCTTTTCTTCTTTCTCATCTCCCACTGTATGGCTAAAGGACTATTTGCAATTTCTAGATCTGTGAGTTTAGAGGTTCTAAGTTCCATTCTGTTTACACACTTTGACTAATACTGTTTGGTTTTTCACATTTGCACTTCACTGACAGAATCTGTAAAGAACCTTTGCCTTCTCTCAGCCACACAGGCTAAGCATGGGTTGATGTTTCACACTGCACTTCTGAGTTTTCATGATCACTGTTGTTGGATAGTTCAGTCAGGCTCTTTTGAAACATATATTGCTTGTTGCGATTGATCATCTTTGTTAATACAGGACTTGGGATCAGAGTTGCCACCAGGGGTCTCATATCAGATAGCCTGCATATCTTTATGGTTGGGGGTCACCACAGCATGAGGAACTGTATTAAAGGGTTGTAGCATTAGGAAGGCTGAGAACCACCATTCTAGGGAAACCGCCTAGGAGTGAGGGTGTTTCCAGACAAGTTTAACTGGGGAGAAAAGACTAATTGAAATGGATGGTACCATCCAATATGCTGGGGGACTGTGGCTGAATAGAAGGGAGAAAAAGAGAAAGCCTGCTGAGTACCAGGATTTACCCCTCGATGCTTCCTGAGATGTGAGTTGCATCAGCTGCACACCCTCACATCCTGGGACTGTCCCTAGCATCACACCTTCTCTGATGTGACAAACTGAACCTTCAAACTGTGAGCCAAAATAGCCACCCTTCTCCTAAGTCACCTTTGTCAGGGTTTTATCACAGCAACAAGAGTAAATAATGCATTCATCAAACATCACTGGGGGGCGGGGGAGCTGGAGAGATGCTACAGTCAGTCCTTAAGTGTACTTGCTGTTCTGGCAGAAGACCCAGGAGCAGTTCTCCGGATCCCTGTCAGGAAGCTCACAACCACAAAAGACTCTAGTGCTAGGGGATCTGATGCCTTCTTCTGACTTTCAAAGGCACCTTAATGCATGTGGTGTATACACACATTCACACACGTATGCACGCACACACATACCCCACACCTGTAAAGTAAAAGCAATGCAGTGGGACTGTACAGAACTCTGTTCTCCTTTAGTCAGCCCAGACTTAGTCTGGCTCATCTAGTACAATCAAGTCCCCATCCATATCCTACCTACAGACCCCCTTGCTGCTGGGCTCAGCTCGATACTTATTAAAGGTGTCTTCCACTGAAGGTTTCTGATGTAAGCTGGATTTGCTGTCTGCAAAGATGCCCTATCGGTAACTCTTTCATGGGTTTAGCTCTGAATAGAATTCTAGATGGACAGTTGTTTCCCTTGAGCAGATAGAGACTTCCTGGTGTAGCCAGCCATTCCCAAGAATGCTCAAGTCTCTTTTGGGTAATAGTTATCTGTTGCACCTAAATCTGTCTTTTTCTCTAGATAAAGTAGTTCTTCACTGTTGTTCATGTGTTTATATGTGTGTGTACACTACAGTTTCATTGTCATTTATTTGAATTTATTTTTGTGTAAGTCTGAAATGGAGTAACCTTTATTTATCATGTCTGGCCTTATGTCAGTGCCACCTCCAACCCATTATCATCTCTCCTCCTCATCCTCTTCCTTTTTCTCCTCCTCTCTTTTCCTCTGCCAATGTCTCCTCCTCTTTTGTCTTTTTGTGGTACTGGTGACTGAACTTAGGGCCTTAAACATATTCACAAATGCAGCTGCTTATCTATAACCCAAGCCATCTTTGCTTTGCTGCAGATTCTGAGACCAAGTCCTATTGAGTTGTTCAATCCGGCCTTGAACTTATTCCATAGCCCTGGCAGGTATTGAACTTGTGACCACCTGCTTCAACTGTCCAGGTAGATGGGATTAAGACCTATACCACCAGGCCTGATTTTCCTGTGCTTCTTGAATCCAGTCAGTTATGAAGGTGATTAACCATTGCCCCTTTCCTTTATGACCTCCTTTGAGACTCTTACTTGCCATTGGACCTTGTTAGTCAGTGACCCTGTTCATAGCTTCTTCTTATGCCTTGAAATTTCATTGCCTCCTTTTCCGAGTAATGTTTCCAAAACTAAATTTTGTCTCACCAATTCTCCTTTTAGCTGTGCCTAAGTTACTGTTTAAACTATCTATTGACACACTTTACATTTCCCACTTATCTTTAAGTCTTCATTTGTGAAAGCTTTATTTTGTTTTTCAAACTTGCTAGATACTTTTTAAAGTGATATCCTTTAGTTTACCATGCATTGTAGTTGCCTTCTAGTTTTCGTGTCTTTGGGTATATTGTCATCCCTTCTAGACTGTTCCATCATCTCAAGGGCTTACAGCAAAAATTTTATTTTTCTTTATTATCATGGATCAGCTCTTCCAGAATTTTCTGATTTCCCTTTCCCAGCTGCCTCCTCCATGGGAGCTCTGTGCACTTGGGGCCCTAGTATCAATTTGGGAACTTTCCTGTAGAGTGTGTTCATGCATGACAGGAGCTTGGGAATTCACTTGTCTGCACCAATCCTTGTAGACCATTCTCCAACTTGGAACATTTATATTACATGTTTATTGTAATCTTGCTCTCTGCACCCATGTGGCAAAGGCTTGAAGTTCTGAGTCCCTAGTGTAAGCAAGGGTGCAGTGAAATCACAGAACTAGGCCACTCTATGAGTGGAAAAAAGGTTTATTGTGCGTGTGGGGGGGATCAAACTGCCATTGCTGTCTCCCAGGGGCAGAGAGGACAGCAAAAACTAGAAAAGCCTTGTCAGTTTTAAGGGAGGCATGTGAGCTAGAACAACTTGGGAGTTAGAGTAGTGGGAGGTGGGATATAGGCCAGAACAGCCTGGGAACTAGTGTGGGGACTTTGATCTGTCACACGCTTGTTTGTGTTGATGAGAAACTAGACGCTCATTGCTGGAGGCAGTTAGCTACAGGGTATGGATAAGAGTTGAAACCCTGATCCCAATAAACAGAAAGCTGCTTCATAAGGGTTCTGAGCAACGCTGGCTTCAGGTGGCAATCCTTCTATTTACCGACTCCAGAGTGCAGCCCAGGCTGAGCCGCACCTGTCATTCAGGACATTGTCAGCAGCAGTGACAGTTTTGGAGCCTGCTTTGGACCTAAGATCTAATACTTACTGGATATGGGGGTGAAAATAAGTGACTTGAGAGAGAGCAGGCTCCTTGAGAAACTTGTAGTGTTTTTATAGCCCTGATAACTTGGGAAGGGTGGTCCTGCATGAATCTGTT